>NC_050452.1:45765689-46104369 GCF_903995425.1 Onychomys torridus
AGAGGGGCTATCCAGCCATCGACGAGGTGGTCTGTAAGTCCCTACAGGGGATGGATACAGGAGGTGAGGGTTGGGCAATTGCAGGAACCCTGCAGCTCACTCACAGGGAAAATCGGGCCACTTAGGAAAAATCCTGAAGTATCGGTTCCAGATTTCTGTTGCTGCTGCTTTCTGTCCCCTGGCAGGCTAGAGGACTGGGCAGAAAGGGGACCTCCAAGGGCTCTTCCAGCCTTCTGGTTATGCATGAGCTGCACCTGCTCCGGAGCACTATAAAATGTCTGGGGTCAACGCTGGGGCGGGAGGAACCTAAGCCACGTGCATGGTGGAGGTCTATGAATTGTGCCGATCTCTAGGCTGTTACAATGGTATCAAAGCTGCCTTTCCTGTGTGTGCAACTTACATGAAAAGACCCAGTCTCCCTTCCTTCAAGCACCTTTGCCTGGGAACTGCATTCCAGCAAATGCACTGAGAAGGACAGACCCAAGAGTCAGCTGGGACCTTGACCTGAAAAAGTTCACAGTTGGGAGTACACGGAAGGCGCCCCAGCTAGCCTTCCAATCAATCTCAGCTGAGTCCTGCTGGGCAATGGCACCTCCTCTACACCTTGTCATTTATACCAAGGAAACTTCACTTTCTGTTCTTTTTACCTCCTTCTTCCCTTAATCTGGGGGAGAGATTTGAACCCCACTGCTTCCCCACAACCATTCTACTGGGAGACCACTGACCAGAGAAGAAGACAAGGCAGTAATGGGGAACACCATGAAGAACACCTGTCTGGAGTTGCAGTAAGCCCTGGGAACAGGAAACTGGAACCTGGTGATGTCACTGTGCTGACCATAAAGGGATCTGAAATGGCTGCAGAGTGTGTTGTTGGCAGTCTTCCAGCTACTTCAGTTGGAGATTTGTGAATCGATCATTCATTCATTCGGTGAGCATGTGTGGAGTGCAGGGTCTGCACCACTTGGGGCATTGCCAGTAGCTTAGTGACTGTTAGAGGCCCAGCCCTTGGCTGGTGCTAACCAGGGATGTTTTACCTAAAGCCAACCCTCCCAAACTCCTATCAGTCTTACTATTATGATTCCCAATGTATGATCAAGACCACAGTGGACCTCAGAGACGGAGTAACTTCCCTAAGAGCACAGAGCTATACCATAAAAAAGCCAGAACCAAAGTCCCTGCAAGTTCCTCACTTAGCTGTCCCACTTCACTGCCCCAGGAGAGATGTCCAAGGGAGATTGTGCAACCCACCCTAAAATCTGGTTCCAGGCACTGCCCTCAGAAAGTCCCTCACCAAGCATTTGAACGTCTCCCACTTCAGTCACAGTTCATTTCCTCTTCCTGGCCTCTATGCTAGAGAATAGGTGTGGCAACTTCCGAGAAGGGAGGGGGGGCGCAGCCCGCAGGACATCCTACAGCTCTGAATGTGAGCATTCCTTCACAGTCATCGGACTGGAACCGAAACCCTTCCTGTGAAGGTCACCTGCCCCCATCGGAAGTCCCCCACCCCCTGTATCCTTGTTGAAGCTACACACACACACACACACACACACACACACACACACACACACACACACTCCGGCCCTCTCCACCTTGGAGAGCAAAGGTTCATTAGCCTGCTAAGAAATCACATCTCTGTCTCTGATGCAACATGTCTGGGATCTTGTCAACCAACAACATCTATTGCAAGGGGCAGGGGGACTTTAGGGCTGTGGTAAAGAGTACTTCTGGTGCCTCTGAACTTCTGTAAACCTGGGATTCCATCTGATGGCATTAAGTAGCCATCTTACTTACTGGAGCATGCTCCAAAGTCAGACCCTCCCATAGGGCTTGTTAAAACCCAGATGGCAGGGCCCCACAGATTGGTAGGATCCCAGAGCTTGCATCTCTAAAACGTTCTTGGGAGATGCTGCTGCTGCTGCTGGTCCTGGACCACATCCTGTGCCTCCAGAGATTACTTTGTGGAATCTCTGTTAGCTCCAGCCATGCCATTTCCACAAAGCACACTTCAAAACATGAATCCAGGAGAACATACTATATAAAAATCCCAGAAGCACAAGTCGGCAGGCAAGGTCACGAGGTAGAGGGGAGCAAAGAGGTGAAGACAGATAGACAAGCCCCAGCCAAACATTTAAGAAGAAAGCCCTTGAAGACTGGTGCCTCTCATACGCAGCACACTGCAAGAGACGGTGGAGGAAGCCTTGTTTATAGCCAGGCTTTCCACCTCATTCCTAAGACGACCACAGTTGATCTGGGCAAAACAGCCCTGCCCTGCCCAGGCCTGCCCAAGTGCTCCCTCATTCCTTGGGAGGTGGTGGCGGTACAGGGTGGGGGTGGGTGAAGGGTATGTGGGCCATGGACTGGGAATACCATCTGTCTGGGTCAGCCTGCCAGCCTGATCCGGACTCGAGCATTCCAGTACGAGTAGCTGAGAAGCTAGGGTTCTGATGACCCTTTTCTACAATCACGTCTAGAAACATAGATATCAGAAGCTAAAATATGAAAAGATTAACGACTCAACTTCTTTCCAAATTCCTCTGCCCATTCCGTTCCTTCTGAATGGAAATTCCTTTCTTGTGGCCACTTCTAGGCTTTCCTCTGGTGGGGGTGGGGGTGGGGGTTGAGGGTGGGGGGCACACCTCTGCTCACTCTCTTGCTTCCACACTTCCAGCACCCTTAAGCCCACAAGCATTCCCAGGCAGTCAGCATCTCCTTCGCTTGCTCCCTCCTCCAGGATCTCCTCCCTTTGTCCTTTCCAGGGAGAGAGGTTTTCCTTTCTGAGATATACTTTTCTCTCCTAGGACATCAACAACAAGAACTCGGAGAGCGAACTGAGGAGACAAAGGAAACGCGACTGTGTGCAGAGCAGGGCTGGAAAGATGTCTTCTCTCCAAGAGAAAAGGAGGAAGGAGTGTAGCAGCCTGGCGGTCAGATCCCCGGAGGTTTTAAGTTAAGAGTTCCCCGGGCAGGTTCAGGGTGAGCAAGAAAAAGAAACAGGGTAGAGGCTGTAGCAGGGGTAGCTCTTTGGAGTGTTTACAGAGGGTGAAAAATCCAGAGAATAGCCTGTGGTTATGATGAAACCTTTCTGGGTTCCTGGGACCCCTGTGATCTGACCCCACTGCCGCTCTGGGACTGGACGGCCTGGGCTGGGTCTTCGTTGGCTCACACCCTCGTGTTCAGTCTCTGACCTTGCCCTTCCCAGCGTCTGGCACAGTGCCAAGGCCCTGGTAGATGCTCAGAAAGGGCTCCCTTCTTTCCTCTCTTCAGCTCCAGGGCACTCTTCATGTTGACATGGTGGCCAAATGGGGCCCGAGGTTGATAGGACAATGGGGGACGAGGAGGGGAGCAAATAATACTTCCCACTGAGCCTCCCTGGACGAAATACCAGCCACACAATGCTGATCTTGGCAGGAAGCCCACCATCTACCAGCCCCCTGCAGGCCTCTGGGGTATGGCTAATTAAAGACATGGTTACTCATTTCATTCCCAAGTCACTATTTAAGGAAGTAGAACCATGCCATTCCTATAAGGCCTCTGACCCGATACTAGAGGCCAACAATGCCAGGGCTTGTCCCAGAGGCCATAAATGCAGAGCTGTTCAAAGAGCAATTGAGGGCCAGAGAGGGAGGACAGCACAGGCCACACAGCTGGACCAGCTGCTGGATGGTCCCTCCTTCCCTTCTCCCCCCACTCCTCACCCCTCACCGCCCCCCCCCTGCAGAATCTGGTGACGAACCCTCCCAACTCCCCTGCAGTTAGCTCCTGGTTTCCTTCACAGCTGACTCAGAAAAGCACTAGTGATCTCTGTGGATTTCCAGCAGAAGCAACTTGCAGCATTTGGGTTTTTTTCCCCTGGTTTTTGTTGATGTTTTTAGACTAAAGGAAAACACAGTTTTTTGGATGTATGTGTGGCATATGTGCACATGTGTGTTCAGGCACACATGCCTATGCAGGCAGGCAGGCAGAGGTCAGAGGAAGACATCTGGTGTCTTGCTCTATTTACGCCCTTCTTAATTCCTTCTAGACAGGGTCTCTTGCTGAACCTGTGTCTGGACTGGTGCTCAGTAAGCCCCAGTAACCCTGTTTCTGCCCCCCTAGCAGCACTGGGGTTAGAGGGACACACATAGCCATGCCTGGCTCTTTTATTGGATGCTGAGATCCAAGTTCGGGTCTTAATGCTTAGTGCTCTTACTTACAGAGTCATCTGTTCGACCCAAACACAAACTTTAATGGGCAACTTTTGGCTGAGATCTGCTCTCCGCTTCCTGCACTGTGGTGGGGCTTCCAGCTTCTTCAGGTACTTGCTCCTGCAGCCACGGGCTCCGCCACACCCTCCGCCACACCCTCCCTGCTGGGATGGACTGAAACCACCAGCTGGAATAGACTTTCGCTCACCGTCTCTGTCGAGTATCTTGGTCAGAGTGATGTGCAAGTAACTAAGACAGAAGACGGGTAGTGGAGAATGGGATCACCCCCGAACACATACTGCTTAGGCGCTGGGAACTGGTTTGTGGAGGAATTTGGAAGTTTGGAGCCATGGGATAGAGAAAACTTACTTTAATGGATAACTCTGGTAGAGTGTGAAGACCCAGAACACTGAGACACAGGAGGGCAAAGGGGCAGCAGGCTGGGAGGTTCCAGACAAGAGCAGGGATTCTATTGGGAATTAGATCTCACGCCATTTATGTCACATCTTGGCAAGGAATTGGTCTATATTCTTCCAATGTCTTTACAATTTAGAGTGAAGCTGGGTTCTTGTTTATTTGGTTTGGTTTTTCAAGACAGGGTTCCTCTGTGTAGCCTTGGCTGTCCTGGGGTTCACACCTTGAACTCAGGGATCTATCTGCATGCCTCTGCCTCCCGAGGGCTGGGATGAAAGGTGTGTGTCACCATGACTCAGCTTTGAAAACTAGTGGGATAATTTATCTAGTTGAGAAAAGTTCAAAACTTCACATCATTAGGCTGACATGGGGGTCATTGCTGGCTGCTTTTAGTCAGGTTTATAGCGGGAACTAGGAACAGAATTCTGAGCAGAAAGATGTGGGAAATATGCACTTTGACAAAGTTGGAGATAAAGCAAGTATAGAGAAAGCAGCTGATCTGCTAGAGACATCGGCATCCTTAAAGATGCTGTACACCAAACTAGGAAACAGGAGTGGAGGGTGAGAGTCCAGCGCCCAAAGGCTCAGCAGTGTAAAGTACAAACCCATTTGAAAGACTTGCCTTTAAGAGAAAGAGTCAAAAACATGCCTTCCTAAACAGGCTCTTCAGACACAACAGAGCTGTGCACGTATGACCTCACAGAGGTTGTCAGAGCACAAACTAGACCTGTGGAGATTCAAAGCAGACAAGAGCCCAGCACTGAGAAGGGGACACAGGGTCCCACTCCTAACCACTCCTAACCAACAAGCTAGTTGCAATTGAACCTGTTGGGGAGGGGAGGGTCCATTTTCTTCAAGACGCTGATCTATCAACCACACTCTAGGGCAGACTCCATGCCCAGAAGTAGTTGTTGGCTAACACCAAATATACACCATGTTTGTGTGTGTGTGTGTGTCTTTTGTGGTTTTATTTCATATTTTTCATATTATCGAATTTTCTTTTTTGTTTGTCTGTTTTGATTTGTTTTGTTTTGTTTTCTTTTCTTTTTTTAAGAGAGAAATAACAAAGTTGGATGAGTAGGGAGATGAGGAAGATCTGGGTGGAGCTGGGGGAGGGGAAATAATATGATCAAAATACATTGGGAAAAAAAAATCAAGGCCTTCCTAGAAATGCACTGACTAGACGCATTTTCTTTGGTTTAGCCAAGGTGGCACTCAGGGTTCATGTGCTTGATGCTGTACAAGCCAGGTACTAAGAGTCTGCATGTGCCTGATACTACACAAGAAGTTACAGGCTTTAATAGTTGTCAGACTGGGGTTCGGTGTTCCTTTGATCCGATCTTTTCTGCTGTCCTCCTGTTCCTCTCTTTTTAGAACGGCACTGTTCACCTATGCCATCTTATACTAGAAGTATAGCCTTTTGTTTTTAACTGAATGGCTCACAGCTGAGCATTTCTTTTGTGCCCCCAAAGAGACATCAGACTCCAGGACAATGGTAGACCTATTAATGTTAGAACTACAGGATTTTTAAAAATAGGCAAGATGAAGTCAGCCAGTGGTGATACACACCTATAATCCCAGCACTCGGGAGACAGAGGCAAGCTGACGAGTTCAAGGCCAGCCTGGTCTGCATACAGAGCAAATTCCAGGACAGCCAGGGCAACACAGAGAAACCCTGTCAGGAAAATAAACAAACAAACAAACAAACAAATAAATAAATAAACAAACAAACAAACAAATAAATGAATGAATGAATAAATAAATAAAACAAGATGCAGCTTGTGTCATGAGATGCCCATGAGCCTTTGGGTCCCAGGGTAGAATATGTGTCTCACAGGCTCAGGCTTTGATTGTTTATTCCCCATCTGGTGGTACTATTTTGGGAGGCTGTAGGATTGAAAAGTGGAGCCTGCCTCATGGAAGAAGGTCATGTGAGTCGGGCCTCAGAAGATAGCCCCACCTCTAGCCCTGGCCCTCTGTGATCGGAGGATCCGCTGCCATGAGCTCCGCCATGTCTGCCCACCCCTTCTGAAACCAGGAGTCCTTAAGCTGTTTCCGTCAGATCTTGTGGCCACCGTGATACAAAAGCAGCTACAGAGAGGAAATCAGAAAACAGCAAATCCACATCCAGGATTCTATCCCAATCACTGTATATTCATCAGCCAAAGACAGCGGTGCTCATCTCCTGCTGGAGACCAAGGAAGAAGACATTAGGTGTGTCCTCCACCAAGCCTTTCTATAAGTGGTCGCACGGTCATTTATGATGGTTTATATTGCTTGTCAACTTGACAGGATGTGGAAGCTCTTTGAAGGCAGATCTCTGGGCTTATCTGTGAGGGGTTATCTACTGCAGGTTAATAAGATAGGAAGACTCATGGGATCAGTGCATCCCAAGGGCTAAGGTCCCACACTGAATATTGGAGGAGAAAGCCAGTTGAGCCGAACATCTGCTCCTCCTGATCTCTGACTTTGGGCACACGTTACCCAGCTAGCTGCCCTATTTTTCTTCTTCTGCACCTCCCCACCGTGATGGTCTGAACCCTCAAACTGGGAGCCAAGGTAAACCTTCCTTCCTTAAGCTAGAGACTTGTTGTTATAGCAATCAGACAAGTAACCAACATGCCACTTAAGAACAGGAAACATCATTCAATGTAGCGATGTCCTCAAGAAACCATAGTGAGCTTATTATTATCATTATTACTACTTTAGTTTGGTTTATTTCCATTTTAATAAGAATATATCTGTACAAAATGAATTCTTTTTCTTCTGTCTGGATCCGTAAACTTCAGTGACATTTTGGATTAGCTAGGGCTGACAAGATGGCTCCACCGGTGAAGGGGCTTGTCACCAAGCCTAACAGGCTAGGTTCTCTAAATCCACACTGCAGAATCAACCAACTCACTGGGGTTGTCCTCTAACCTCCACACGGGAGCCTTGATGCATGGGCTGAAATCGATTTGTAACAGAATCAACAATTTTTTTTTTTAAGTTACTAAATAACTTTACAACGAACGTTCATTGAACTAATCTGACAAAATAGCTTTAGTCCAAGAGAAGAGCTTGTTCCTTCAATTGATTCATTAAAACCCATTTGGTCTAATAAGGGAGATCCTCTGGGGATGGGGAAGATGTCGTCAGTCTGAACTTTGCTTTAGTAGGAACTGAGAGATAATGACCGGCCTTTGGGAGCGACCCAACATGCTACGTGGGGACCCGCTCATCTTCAGGCTCCTGCTGGCTTCGGGCAGTGCTGTCAAACTCTGGGTGTCTGCCTTCCCCAGTTGGGAACTGGAAGATCACATTTCCTTGCTGGAAGGATGACAGGGCTTTTTGTGTGTTCTTTGTTTTTATTTTTGTCCCCCCACCCCCCACCCCGCCACCCCTTTGAGAGGACAGTATTTGCTCTTCTTTCTTGAGGCCAAGATCAAACTCACCTCTTTGTTCCACAGTCTTCCGCTGATAAAGGAAACCATTCTGGTCAACTAGCTTTTCCCAGCCCCACCCCACCCGAGCAAAGGAACTTCGTGCAGAATCTAGTGCAGACCTCCTCTCCAGGGGATCCCAGAGGCGTGTGTGGTGCAAAAGTGGATCCCAATCTCTGCCATGGCTCCCAGGACTGAGCCTCCAGCACTTACAAAGTCATATGTGTGTGTTATGTGTATCTGTCTCTACAAATGTCTCTCTGCATTTTTAAGAAAAGGGCATCAATTGAGATGTCCCAGTCTCTGGAGGTCTCTAAAACTATAATTGTCTAGATTTATTTTCCATTGGCACGTCATATCATCAGATGATTAACTGACTGATTTGGAAGTCAAAATTAAGGGTTTTTTCTCTCTTTTTATTTTATAATTTAATTTTACATATCAGCCATGGGTTCCCCTGTCCTCCCTGCTCCTGCCCCCGCCCCCACCAAAATTAAGTTTATACTAATTCTTGGCCAAAGGAGCCCTGGTAATGTGTCCTTACATTTAAGTTTACTGATCTGTAAAATGGGGTCATTTCCTTCTCCAGGTGGTTTCAAGGGGTAAATGAGGCAGTATAGATAAGGTAATTCAAATGATTGACAGAGCCAGGCCTGGTGGCTCATGCCTATGATCACAACACTCCCAAAGCCAGCCTGACAACACAGTGAGTTTCAGGCTAGCCTGAACTAGGCACAGTGTGAGAACCATGTCTCAAAACAAAACAATACACACCTGTAATCCCAGCACTCGGGAGGCAGAGCCTGGCAGATCTCTGTGAGTTCGAGGCCAGCCTGGGCTACCAAGTGAGTTCCAGGAAAAGGTGCAAAGCTACACAGAGAAACCCTGTCTTAAAGAAAAAAGAAAAAGAAAAAGAAAAGAAAAGAAGGCAGGAAAAAAAAGAAGAAGAGAAAAGAATGACAAACGTCAATGGTTTATAAACAGGAGCCAATGTGCTGAAGAGTCAACAAGGCATACCCAGCCGGGTTAATCGGAAGGGCCTGCTGCACCGCCCTGAGAGTGGATACTTCCCACAGCCATGCACAGCTTAAGTGGGATCAGTCACCTGGTGGTCAGAGGTTTCCAAGTTCCTGGGGGAGAGACAGTTCTGCTGGGGAGCCCAGGAATGCAGCCCGATTTCCGGGTTCAAAAATCACACCTGGGAAATTCTATCCAGGTGGGAAATTCTCCGGCTTGAGCCTCCTGAAGCCGTGGTTCATTATCAAGTTATTTCCCCAGGTCACTCTGAGGTCACCTCCTTCACTAATACCACAGTCAGAGAGGATAGCCACCCAGGTCAGCTGCCCAGGCTTTGCCTCAAAATCCACAGTCACACCTCTTTTGTTGACCAGTCCCACGCAGACAGCCCTATGTGCCTTCATCTGCTTAAGACTCTCTAACTACTCTCCAGGGTCCAGCTACAAAAAAAAAAAAAAAAAAAAAAAAAAAAAAAATCCAGCAAAAGACCAGAAATTCAGACTTGCTAAAGCCCAGTCATTCATCCAAAATCACAGCCAGCCAGTGAAAGAAACTTTCCTGATTCTGGTACCGGTTACAGTCAGGCTAGACTTCACAGAAGCCCATTAATACCATCTTCCTCTTCCCTGTCACGTGTGTTTACACTGCATCAGAGAACCAAAGGGGTTTAAGAATCTTGGTTTTCTCACCTGTCAGGGAAGCAACACAGCCTGTGGTCACATATCAGGTCCTGCCTGATGGATACCTCCATGCTCTCCAGAGTAGTCTCCCAGCCTGCCTCCTATCACACCATCAATTACCCCAATGTCTGCTCAAGACGCAATGTCCTCTCCCGGTTTGTTTGCCCTCTCTAGTTTGGCTAGGTGCCCCCTTTTCCTGAAACACCTGGTTGGAGCAAGAGTGCCACCTGGTGGAAGCTCTGGGTCACTGCCAACGTTCATTGCCGTGGTGGGCAGGCTAGCAGGATGACGTTTCTGAAGGCTGAATAGTTTCATAAAAGCTGAGTAGTGCTCGTGCTTCCTGGACGTGTTCCTAGACAGCTCCGAGAACTTTCTCAGCAATGTCCAGGTCCTGATTCCCCTGAAACTGGCAGCTGTTACTAAATACAGGTCTGAGACATTCCTCAAGGTTCAAAGCCCAGGGCAGGGATTAAGATGGAACCCAGAACCATGCCCGTATTCTATCTTTCCAAACATTTTTCAATGTTTTTTATCACAACCTTTTGGTATTCATTTTAATGTTTTAAAATATGACTTATCTTGCTGCGAACTTTGGAGAAGCACCCCTTTCTTTTTTCTTTTCTTTGTGTGTGTGTGTGTGTGTGTGTGTGTGTGTGTGTGTGTGTGTCTCGAGTGCCCAAATTAAATGCCTCCCTTGCCTTTTCCTACTAATGACCCTACTGAACAAAGCCCTCTGGAAAAGGATTTCGCTTCTTTGTAAAGCTCCTGCTATACACTAGCAATGCACAGGTGTGTGTCCACACGCCCATCTTCATGCCTCTTGTCTGACACTGGCCTGGATTTACCCCTCCCAGCAACACACACCTCCTATCTGTTTGATGCCCAGGCTCAAGTCCCCAGCGAGTACACAAGCTGGCACTCATGCCGGGCAGTTACTGGAGACTGATCTGGTAAAAACACACCACCATGGCAGATTGTGGCAGATCCCTGCTCCTCTGGCAGTCAGTGGCTTTGTCAAGATACAAGATGCTTCTACTCTGGCGTGTTCAGGACCACCAGGCCAAAAACCCATATATTCGCACTATGCCCTCCCCTGACATTAGCCACAGCAAACTGGAGTCTGTCCTGGGACATCTCTAAGAGTCCCCATACAGCCCTGTGCCTGCTCTACTGGATCTCTTTATTCTCCATCAGGCAGAGGGAGTAGGGAGCTACCACCCTAGAATGTATGAATGGCTGGCAATGGGGTTGTCTGAGAAAAGTTGAGATTTTATGCAACAAGTATTAGTGTTTTCTGGGGAGATGGTTTATCATGTCCTGCCTACTTTCCGGAAAAGCTTTGACCTTGTAAGGCATAGTATTTACAAGATCTTTAGGCTTTACATAGCAAATGAAAAGCTGCCCTGACACAGAGACCCAGGCATTTCCCGGTGTGCAGAGTTGCGGGCGGATGGGGAGGGGGCTCTCCCAGACATAGGGAGTCCCAGCAGCATGATGCATGTCCATCTTTGCTCCCCATGTGCTGTTCTCAGTCATCTCAGCCCTGCTGGGCTTCTCAAGCAGAGTTCTCAGAAAGCTGTAGACTCTCCTCGGGAACACCCATCCACCCCAGAGCGCCTTGTCTTCTGCAAGATGGTTTCTGGGCCAGCCCTCGCTGTGTTACCCGGCAGCCCTGAGCACTGGGCAAATATTATTTTAAAATTATATTCATAGGTACCTATCTTCTCCACAATATGGCAGGCTACCAACTCATATTCATTTTGAAATCCTTAGTGACTTAACACAAATGTCAAAATGTTTCAATGAATGGATAATTTGTGATTGGGGGAACAAATATATATATATTTGTGTTTTTAGAGAGAGGGTTTCTCTGTGTAGCTAGACCAGGCTGGTCTCTAACTCACAGAGATTCACCTGCCTCTGCCTCCTGCATGCTGGGATCAACGGTGTGAGCCACCATGCCTGGTGGGAACAAATATTTGTATTATTCTTTTCCTGAAAACATTCCTTGGCTCTTTCAGCATATATATGAGCCCTAGTAGGGATGACTGAAAGACAGATCCCACTGCCATTCTCCACATTTTCCAGAGGAGTGAGTCTGCTAGTCACGGCATGTGGGCCCCCTGGTGGGGAGTAACACCCAGGCCACTCCACGAGCAGGTTAGGAGAACACACAATGCCCACTTTGCAGTTAATGGCTACAGACTGCCATGAGTCTTGCCTTTGCTGCTGTTTGTAGCTCCCTGCTTGCCTCCACTCATACTCAGAGCACCCAAGAGAGAGACCCTGGCTAGGGGAATTCACAGAAGAGAGCGGCCATTGGCTGAAGCCAGCCAACCCCCTGGCAGGGCCTGGGAACCCCACAGCTTTGTTTTTAAAGACCCAAACAGGAAACCAGTTGACTCAACTTCCACATCGGGATAAAGAGAGTTGGATTTCACGACCAGAAAGGCTTCCTCCACGGAGCTATATGGTTAGCTTTATTCTACCTCCTTTGGCCAGAACAAAATTCATAAGAAATCTGATAAGGTCTCAGGTTGACCGCTCCAACCTCTGCTTCTCCCAAACACTTCAGTGGACAGTAGCTCAAGGCAGAAGGCCTACCCAGCAGGCTTATGCCCACCATGGATGACTGAGGCCCTCCACAAGTGTCAATGAAGCATCACACTTGCCCCAAACAACAGAAGACATGCCTGTGCTATGCAGGATGGGGTTTCTCACTCTGTTTTGGGTCCTCCTGGTGGTGTGGGGGCTGTAAAGTTTCCTCACATTGGATTCTCTTGTCCCAAAGCCCCTGAGCCACCAGCAGCCACTGACACCACTTCTCAAAGTTATGGGGTCAGCTTGCTCTGTGGAATCCAAGGACTCGACCAGCTGTGGGTAGGAGAAATAGTTAAACCTACCACGGCCACACCTGCATTGAATAACCACAGACTTCTTTCTTGTCTGCTTTCTCTAACACATACAGAAGAACACAAACTGACACAGCATTTACACGGTGTTGTCTTATAATATCATTCGATGTTAGAGGAGATTTAAAGCATGCAGGAGAACACGCACAGGTTGTTTCAAAAAGACACCTTATTTCATTTGTTTGTTTGCTTATTTGTTTATTCAGCTACTTATCTGGGATGGGGGTGGTCTGACAACGTTGTCCACACTGGTCTTCCGACTCTTGGGGTCCTCTTCCCTCCGTCTGCCTAGTGCTGGGACTCCGGGCAGAAGCCTCCACAGAGGATGTGTAGAGGCTGCAAGTCTGACAGGCAGATGTGGCGTGCACAGGGGTCCTGTTTCCAGGAGAGGAACCTGCAGAGACTCGGTGTTTACCTGCAGTTCTGTAAGAAGCAATTCGACCCTCTCCTGTCCCTTCCTCTGGATGACAGGTCTCTCCTCGGAAGAACACAAAAACCCACAGAGAAGGAAATGAGGAGAGCGGCCCAAATTCAGACCCAGGCCTGGGGAACCCCCAGTGCTCCTCTTCCTTGGATGCTCAGGCACTTCCAGGAACTCGGGTTACAAATGGGCCACCCAGCCCTGACCAATGGCTTTCTGTATGTCCTCTGCTGCTCTTACTGGTGGATCCCGGCCTTAGGTCTCTTTCTGTTCTCTTTCCTATTGGTGAAGGAGGTGTGTATGGATTGATAACAGCCTCAAAACCTAAAGTCAAGAATATCGGCCGGGCGGTGGTGGCGCACGCCTTTAATCCCAGCACTCGGGAGGCAGAGGCAGGCGGATCTCTGTGAGTTCGAGGCCAGCCTGGTCTACAGAGCGAGTTCCAGGAAAGGCACAAAGCTACACAGAGAAACCCTGTCTCGAAAAACCAAAAAATAAAAAAGAATATCCACCACTTCCAAAAGGTTCTCTCCCAGGCCCTTTATCTTACAGTCAGCGCTTACTGTGGGTCTCCAGGCAGTTGCTGTCCCTGGGAGGCTACAGGCTTCTTTGATGGCAGAGCATCTTGGTGCTGGAGTTTGGACTTGGGGGAAGATGACTTATACAGCTCTTCTCCTCCTCACTCGGGGACCCCTGGTGTTTCAGAAAATGACCTGGGGAAGGTTTCAGTGCCTGAGCTCATTAAGAGGGTCACCTAAAAACAAGGCCACAGCCATCCCTGGGGGAGTTGCACCAGCAAGTCAGGGTTGTCCCAACTATTCCTGGTAGGGTTTCAAACACTGCCCAAGCCCGGTCCTCCTTCCTAAGGTGACCCCCACTTCCTCCTAACTACGCCCTGCGCTCATCAGCCCTATACATGTCTTCGTGTTCTCCATTTCTTGAGTCCCAGGACAGAAGCACGGCATAGCTTGGTGTTTTTGAGGTTATGTGCCATTGTTAAACTCACCACAACTGTGTCCAGAGCTAAGTCTACACACCACTGTAAAAGATACACCATGTGAGGAATGTTAGCATTCAGACCCGCCCCTTGGGGACCCACCCAGCATCCTGACCACACCATCTCAAAGACTCCTCCTTCTCTCTCTTCCTTCCTCTCGCCATCTCTCTCCTTCCTCAAGGCTGTGCACACCTCCACTTTCTCTCTCTCTTTCCCTCTTTTTCTCTCTCTCCCATCTCCTCCCCCCTTTAATAATAAAACTTTCCACATGGATGCCATGTCTGCCTGCCGCGTCTGCATGGCATGATTATCTTTTCACCTTGGCTCAAACCCACCAAGGCCGCTGCACCCCATTTAACAACATACCGCACCTCAGGATCCTTTTCAGCACAGCCTTTCAGGTCGCTACTGCCCATCAATCAACTTTATTTTGACCTGAAGCCTATGTGTATCATTAGCACAGCAAGTGACCCGTGGCATTTCATTGCCGGCTGCTTCTAACATTGCCTGGCTCACCTGGTGTTTCTAGGAAAGGAAGGAAGGAAGGAAGGAAGGGAGGAAGGGAGGGAGGGAGGGAGGGAGGGAGAGGGAAGGGAAGGAGGGAGGGAGGGTGGGAGAGAGGGAAAGGGGAGAATGAGAGGGAGGGAGAGAGGAAGGGAGGGACAGAGGGATGAGGGAGGAGAAGGGGAGGCTAATTCTCACCCTGCTGAGGAACTTTAGTTGGGACCACACTTTAGTCCGTTGACCTCAATCAGTTCCAATATCCCCTTACAAAACCCGCTCTTCACGGGCCTGTTGCAGGAACTGGTGAGGTCTGGGGCTCATCCCGAGGCCGGGGAGGCTCCCTACCTCAGCACTTTGGGTCTCACCCCATCTCAGTTCCCTTCTAACATGCCTGAGCTTGAAGCTGCCCCTTTCACCTCTTACTTCCGCCTTCTTTTTAGAGCTCTGGCTGACATCAGAAGTTTCTGGTCCCACTTCCCCCTTCTCCTCCCCCATCTCCCCCATCCCAGCCCCCTGGATGAAGAGGTAACTGGGATGACTTTCTGCGGAGTGATAAAACACTCCTGGGCTGTCTGGGAGCCCTCGGGGTCTTTACCTTGTGCCACACACCGCGCTGCATGTCTGCATCGGCCCATGCTGCAGCTCTGGCTGAGGAAACGTTTTTTCCAAGGCCTCTCCAGGAGCACTGGGTTTTGCTTCTAAGTCAGTTCAGCTACGGTGCAGCTGGATATCTTTTTCTCGGCCAAAGACCACTCAGTGTTTAAGGAGAGGAAATGATGAATTGGTGAGGAGAGCTTGAGGAAGAATCGAATTGCTCTTCTTAAGCAGCATTATGGTGGTCTAAAAACAAAGAAATCAAAAGCATTGGATAGCATGCTGTCTAAACATACTTTGTTTCTTCAGAAAGAAAAAAAAAATTGCCAGGGGAAAAATACATTTTACAAAATGGCATCTATTGGAAGATAGCTGTGGATTTTTAAGAAACCTGAAATGTAAGAGGGTTAGCCCAGACTTAGTTATTAATATCTTGGAACCAGCTGGGGAGTAAAATTAGGCTGTAAAATCATTGCACCATTTCCTCTGCCAAGCTGGAAATAACACGTTTCTCACATACTTCTCCAGGAGACAAGCACCACACTGGGGCACAGGAGAGACAGATCTGGTTTCTTTGTCTCTGTCTTCTCCTTTGTTGGGTTCATAATCTCACTCACGGAGCTCACAGATCCAAGGGTCAAAGTGCAGAGGTGAAGGGGGCCTTGGAGTCAGGCTGCTGGCACCTTCCACCATGAGGGCGGGCTCCAACCCTCCTCTCTCTATTCCCTCATTCCCTCATCTAGCAAATGGGCCCAGTGATGGTAGCGACAGCTGGTCCACTTAGCATCCAGGTGGAGCACAGAATGCTCTCAGTGATGCCAGCTGCTGTCAGGTGATGTCTTTACAGCGGGATCTGCCACCGGGTCCACTTCAAAAACAGACAACCCCTTATTGTCAGGTGAGGAAAAAAAGAAAGTACAGTCGAGCAGAAGAGGCATGTCACTGCCAACCTCATGGAAACAAACAGACACACGGGGACAGATAGGACAGCTGCATGCCAGCGGCTCAGACAGCTGGGATAGGTGGCAGCCTCTAGAAACGTAGGTCGCCCGACTACCACAAGAGAGAGAAAGCCCTGAGAGATCTACATCAGGAAACTGAGCCAAGAGGGAGAAACCTCTCCGTGAAGCGATCTCAGGACCAGGTGGCTGCATTTGTAAATTCTCCAGAACTTTTAAAGAATTAACAACCACACTTGTCCAACTCTCCCAAACAATGCAACAAGATGAATGCTTCCAAACTCATTCTGGGAGGTCATCATTACCCAGACCAAAAACCAGTTCCTTACTCTCGCTTGGACTCTGCCCTCCCTGACCTAACATTCTCCACATTCTCTCACTCCAGATTGTTTTTCTTCTTAGCTTTGCTCCCCACCTCATAGGCTACCTGCCTTCTCCATCAGCATTCAAGTTCCGCCACAGCCGGGCGTTTATTGTCGGTTTGAGTGTTTCTTGGTAAATTCTCAGCGTCTGGAAAGGTACCCATCACTTAATAGATGCTCAGTAAAAGTTTACTGAGTCAGTAAGTGAACACGCGGTCTAATCATTGTGGGGAGACTGTTGCACAAACATGGGGCGGGGGGGGGGGAATGACCGCCAGGAGAAAATGAGCTTCCAGAGGCAGAAAGATAAGCAAGAAAGTGCTGTGTCAGGAGAATAAAGGAAATGGGTTTCTTAAAAGCAAGCACGCTCATTGTGGGAATCAATGCCAGAAAGTCAGAACACAAAATGCCCATTGGAACTTCCTGTGAATGAAGATTACTGGACACAACAGAGGAGCCACATGGGGACACCGAAGGGCTGAGTAGATGGGGCGGGTTTGGGGAGTCAAAGGGGAGAGCCAGGCCCTCGGATAATAAATAGGTGGTACAGAGTGAGAATTCGATACATGTAGGTAATGGTATGTAGTGTGTGATGTTCTCCTCCTTAAACAGGATTTCTTTGCTCTGGGAACCTTTGAAATCCTCTCTTCTTGTTTTTCTGAAATTGTTTCAGTTCCTGCTGCAGGGCGTTTTGCTGCATCCCCCAACTTAAGAGTGTGTTCCCATCTGTGTTCAGGCCTTCCGCTTCACCTCTCTTCCCTCTTGCCTTTCCCAGGCTCCATTTCGGCTCCTGCTCCTGAGAAATGAACTTGTGGGTCTGCCACAAACGAGTAGGGCCCACAGCATCTGCCTCTGTGTCCAGCACTTCATCCTGCTTCGACTCACTGCCACCAGAGAGACAGGGTTCCAGTCTTATATTTAGGCAAGGTTGTTTTGTGGTGTTGTTGTTGTTGTTGTTGTTGTTGTTTGAGACAGGGTTTCTCTGTGTAGTTTTGGAGCCTGTCCTGGATCTCACTCTGTAGACCAGGCTGGCCTCGAACTCGCAGAGATCTGTCTGGCTCTGCCTCTTGAGTGCTGGGATTAAAGGCATGTGCCATCACCACCACCCAGCTTAGGCAAGTTTTTGAAGTAGGTTTTTGCTATAGAAAGGGACGTACAGAGAAAATGGGGGAAATGCTAGAAAGGCCGAGGGACAAGTGAGGATGCTGTTTTCATGTGGCTAAGACTTCCATAAGTCTGAGGGTCTGTGGAAAAAGTACAACTGAGGGGTGGGGTGGACTGTCTAAGAGAGAGGGGGGTGCTGGGAGAGGAGCTGGATCCCAACCACGGGACTGGTGTCTGCAAGATGGAGCCATCTTGCCTGCACCTCAGGCTACAGGCAGGAAAGGAGGATGTGGAGAACTGATTCTCTTGGGCCCTGCCAGGCCCCAGTCTCCTGGAACCAAGTCTGTTTACCATGTAACTCTTTTTTCTGGTTCAGTTGAGGGTGCTTAAGGGACAGGGCAGAGGCTGGAGGGTGGGAAGTGAAGCTGAGGAATGGAAAAGGCCTACTTCAATGCTGTCGTGTTTGTGAAAGACACTCCCCTTTCTGAGTGATGCTCTCCCTCCTCTGTGGGATGCTCTCCCTCCTCTGTGGGATGCTCTCCCTCCTCTGTGGGATGCCCTCCTCTGGTGTGATAAATAATAGCCTCCCTCCTGCCTCCCTCCAGCCTCCCGAGTATGAGGAGGGTTACTCCATGGGTAAATTACTGAGAAGAAACCGAACACGCACAGTCTTATCCCTTTCCAGTCTCCTTTTCCTTTAAGAAAACAGATGGTAGGCATAGGCTCAAAGCTTCTCTCCACACCTGCCTGTGGGGGAGGGGAGGAGTCTGGCCTTGCCATGGTTCTGTGGTAGGAATGGACAGCACCCGGTTCAGCCTTAGAGAGCACCACTCCAGAGGAGGGAGAGCATCCTTCACCCACAAAGACCTCAAGTTCTCCAGTGTCTGCTCTGTTGTGGAAAAGGTGATGTTTGGTTTCTGTTTATCTGCCTTTTTCCTTTGTTCCCCACTCTCCTCTCTGTTGTCTCTCCACCACCACCACACCACCAAACCTCCACACCACCACACCACCACACCACACCACCACACCACCACACCACCACACCACCACACCACCACACCACCACACCACCACACCACCACACCACCACACCACCACACCACCACACCACCACACCACCACACCACACCACCACACCACCACACCACCACACCACCACACCACCACACCACCACACCACCACACCACCACACCACCACACCACCACACCACCACACCACCACACCACCACACCACCACACCACCACACCACCACACCACCACACCACCATACCACTACACCACCACACCACCACACCACCACACCACCACACCACCACACCACCATACCACTACACCACCACACCACCATACCACCATACCACTACACCACCACACCACCATACCACCATACCACTACACCACCACACCACCACACCACCACACCACCACACCACCACACCACCACACCACTACACCACCACACCACCACTACCACACCACCACACCACCACACCACCACACCACCACACCACTATACCACCACCCCAACACCACAGTACCACACCACCACCACCAGCCCACCATACCACCAAGTCATCACCACCACCACACCACCAAACCTCCACACTACCACCCCACCACACCACCACACCACCATACCACTACACCACCACTACCACCCCACCACACCACCACACCACCACACCACTATACCACCACCCCAACACCACAGTACCACACCACCACACCACCACACCACCAAACCTCCAAACCACCAAACCGCCACACCACCACACCACCACACCACCACACCACCACACCACCACACCACCACACCACCATACCACCACCCCAACACCACAGTACCACACCACCAGCCCACCAGCCCACCATACCATCACCCACCACACCACCACCAAGTCATCACCACCACCACCACCACACCACACCACCAACAACAACAACCACACCACCACCACACCACACCACCACCACTACCAGCACACTACCACTACATCACTACTACCACTACACTACCATCACACCACCATGACCACCACCACACCCAGAAGGTTCAAAAAGAGACTGGGAAGAAGCAGGAGTATTCCTGCACTGGGAATTAGACCACCAAACGTGGCTTGTGGAATGTGCTTCTCAAAAATCATTCCTTTTGAAATACAGACTATCAAAAAAAACAAAAAACAAAAACAAAAAAGAATCATTTTCTGATATCATTTAATAATGGGGTCCATTCTTCTGGAAGGGGACAATTGTGGTGTAGAAATGAGAATCAGGCCCTTTGATGGATGTGTCTAAGCCCCAGGATCTGCTTTCTCAATCCAGCCAAAGCACAAGCCAATCATTTCTTCAGCTCTTTCCAGGAGTCCACGGTTTTCTATCTGGAAACAGCCATCACCACACACATTGCTCCAAGCTGGAGAAAACGCCCCAAATCATCCCAATGTGTGAAGAGTCAGTAGAGCATCTGCCAAGGTGCATTCCCGACGGGTGAGAAAAATGTCTCAGCGATAGCAAAAGCAGGTGTTGGCGCCCAGAGCGTGCTGCCCTGGGCTCAGGCTTCAGATCTGTAATCATATTTTTTTAAACTTTTAAAAGTTTATTATTACTTCCTTATTTGTGTATTTTATGTATGTGAGTGCTCTATTTGCATGGACGCCTGCACGACAGAAGAGGCCATTAGATCTCACTAGATCCCACAGTTTTGTGAGCCATCATGTGGCTGCTGGGAATTGAACCCAGGTCCTCTGGAAGAGCAGCCAGTGCTCTTAACCACTGAGCCATCTCTCCAGCCCCCATAATCATTTTAGAAATGGTCACTATTGTGGTCCCCAAGTTACTTCAGTCTCCACACTGCAAACTGGAAAACACTGGGCTCAACTGTGCACCCTCCCTCCGCAACTTCTGCTGTCTGTACATTTAACCAAGCTATCATCAGGGCCGTGGGTGAACACAAAGAACCTCCATGAAATTGCTCTTACCGTTCAACTAGCACGCTCTCTCAAGAATCAGAGGGACGTTCAAAATGTGGGTGGGGGGCATTGGAATCTGTGGAAAGCTAACAAAAAAATCTGGGTCTGGAAAGTGGGTGGGGACACCGTTGGTGGGGGTGCAGCTGCCGAGCCTGGAGCTTGTGTGTGGTCCTCACAGGGCTCTGCCTATGGCGAATGACCTCCCGCCATTATCCTGGCAGTTGTTTGATGTGCCGAGAGGCAGACTCTGGCCCTTGTTCTTTCCAAGAAGCAAACATTCCCACCCCGCCCCCAGTCCGATGACAGTCCACAGCGGCAAACCTCCTAAAAGGAAGATGGGGTGCTGCTGACAAACGGTGAGACTGGGGTGTGGGGTTAAAGCCTGACAAATGCCATCGTCCCTGGGCTCTGTGAGGGCACTGGGTTGTGTAGGCATCGAGTCAGTATCTTGATTCACCCAGGACTGCTTCCTGCAGTGAGCCTGGCAGCCTGGCGGTTCTCACTCCTTCCACGGTCACGCTGTTCCTCTCTTTGAGGCCTTTCTGAACTGAAAGTGGAGACATGCTGGAAAGCAAACTCACCCTTGACCTTCCTGGAGAGCACAGCCATATCGATGCGTCTGGCTTGAAAATAACCACCAGCCTCTCTCCAGTTGCTCCGAGCCCACCGGGGATGTAGAAGAATTACATCCAAAACCTGGGCTTGATCTTAGAGAAGTTCAGGTAAGAAAGGTTCCATTGACACGGACCTGAAATTCTAAAGATGGAGAGAAGTATGAAGTACTTACTATGAAGTAAAGGAAAGGGGAGTGTTACCAGGTCACAGAGGATAGCATCGTCATCCAAAGATCACGGTCAGTAAACACTGCTTACTGGAAACATTGCCACATGCAATTCTGAGCCACAGTGATTCAAATAAACACTCCCACTTCACAGATCTGTTGTAAGAGGTATTAACTTTGAACTCAAAGAATGACATGGGGGCAGGGGGCAGTGAGATGGCTGGGGACACGGGTGCTTGCTGACAAAGTTGATCAGCTGAGTTCCATCCCCCAGGGTCCACACGGTGGAAGGAGAGAACTAACTCTGTAAGTTGTCTTTTGACCTCCACACAAGCACCATGACATTACACACACACACACACACACACACACACACACACACACACACACACACACACAAATATGAAGACTGAATCAAGCTACCTAAAAAGTGGGGGGAGAAGGGTGTGGGGTTGTGTATCAGACAAAGGCTAAGCTAACTTGTTTTTCATAGTGACTTCTGGGTGCTCACAGTGGTAATGGTCATGGAAAATCACAAACCTTGATGACTTCCAGGTCTGACTGTCTGTGGCTTCTCTGAGGCTCGCCCACCCCTCCCCCATGACACTAGCAGAAGGCTGCCTGGCATTTTCATGGCCTAATCACACGCCAGGCTCGATGCTGGAAAGTTTCATTGTTTGATTCGATTTGGTTTTGACAAGCTCTTACTAGGTAGCCCAGGTTAGTCTGGACCTCATGATTCTCCTGTGTCAGCCTCCCCAGTGCTAGGATGACAGGCATAAGCTGCCACTCCTAGCTTTATGTTGAAATTCTATATAATTTAATTTGTCACAAAATCTCTTAAAGTTTTATTTCTACTAATTCTACAGTGAAGAATCAGACACAGAGCACTGATACAATCTGCATAAAGCCCCAAAGTTGGTAAGCCTAGGACAGGCAAAATGTTTAGCTCAGGTTTAGTGGCTCCATAGCCCATGCTCTGCAACAACTCATTCACTGTCTTCCAGCAGCAAATCTAGTAGGAAAGTTCAGCCATAGCTGCAAAGGTCTTAAAACTCTCCTCCTCGGCCGGGCAGTGGTGGTGCACGCCTTTAATCCCAGCACTCGGGAGGCAGAGGCAGGCGGATCTCTGTGAGTTCGAGGCCAGCCTGGTCTACAGAGTGAGTCCCAGGAAAGGCACCAAAGCTGCATAGAGAAACCCTGTCTCAAAAAACAAACAAAACAAAACAAAAAAACAACAACAAAACAAAACAAAACAAAACTCTCCTCCATCACACACTGAAGCTCCTCCTTAGCACTTAGCCAGCAAGTGGTTTTCACTCAGGGTGTGAGAAGGTTGCTCATGTCCAGCTGTCAAGTCCACATTCCCCCTGACAAAATGGACACCACTTGACAACTGGGTGAAACATACGTCCTCAACTCCCAGTGACCACACAGCTGCCCGCCGCTCCAGAAGATGCTGGGGAAGGTGGTCTTGTTGCAAGAAGCCATCTTCAGCGAAGCTGAAATAATAAGATCTTATGGTTAGAGAAGAGGGAAGGGGTCCTCCTGTAGGACAATCCCAAACATTGGGTGTGGGGTCTGATGAGGACACAAGGCACTAAGCATGCCAGGTACCTAGAAGCTACTTACTGACCTATGTCTGGCTGCCCGTGAAACACACACAGAAAAATAAAACACTTGTAACCGGGCAAAGAGAGGTAACGGCATGGGGGAAGGAGAAGGAGTTTCAAAGCCCACCCTGGTTCTATTTGAGAACCACCACCCCCTTTCACGCCCACAGCGCATAGCCTTTGCCGTCTGCAGCAGCCCCAGGTCCACGTGGAGGGTGGTAAGGAAGCGATGCTTTGGCAAGCAGCTCTGCAGAGCCAGGCCTCGCTGGGAGATCCGGGAGCAGCACAGCGCGGGCGGCGCAGGTGACTCTGATGGTAAATAATTTCTACCGCAGCAGTTAATGGAAATGCAGTTTTCATTACAGTGAAGAAATTGAAATCGCAGCTGCCCTCTGTGGGTTCCATCTGGCCGTCTTTCATTTCTCATAAGACGATGTGTTGCTTTCATTACCCTCTCGATTAACCTTTGTTATGAAGGGTACGAAGCCGGGTGATTGAAATCCTCGAGAACATCCCACTCGGTGCTGCCATTTTAACAGTGGGGAGGAGGAAGGAAGAGACTGGTTTTGCTGTTGTTTCTTTCTTTCTTTCTTTCTTTCTTTCTTTCTTTCTTTCTTTCTTTCTTTCTTTCTTTCTTTCTTTGTTTATTTATTTATTTATTTATTTGAGGAGATGTTATTTTGGAGAGTAGGTTCCAGATGGCCTTCCTGAGTTAAAGAATTGACAGGCACGCAGAAAGAGGAGAATTGGAGGTAAAGTGATGGCCAAGTTTCCCATGTCACTTAAAATTTTCCCAGATGTACTGGACAGCCTCCCCTGGGTGGGGAATAGCCGGGGCATCAATATTGTGAACACTCCTGCCCAAATTCATACATAACTATCCTGCCCTTCCGAGTGGGGATCTCAGCAGGTAGAATCTTTGTACTGACACTGGGTCAAGCACAGAGCTCCATGTTCAAGAGAAGTGCCCTCAGGGACCCGGGTTGGTCTCTCGGACACCTAAGAAAGTAGTAAGAGGCCAATTGTGAACCAGGAAGGAGCCCTCGGCCGACAACAAATCCATATGTTTCTGTTGTTTATAAGCTACCCCACCTAAGGCATTTTGTTATAGCAGCCCAAATGGACGAAGAAATATCCTAACACAAAACATGTTTTCAACCCAGTTTAGCTCTCTGACTTGCAATCATTTGGGGCTGCGCAAATTTTCTCCCTCCTTAGAGACAAGTGAGCTGAACAAGGACTGTACAGACTCGCTTCCCCAGATGCCCTTTCCTCTGAATTCTGGGTCACATCCCAGCTCCCGATCGCTCAGAGGACCCTCACTTCCTTTCCCGTTGCTGTCAGCTTCTCCCTGGCAGATTTTATTTTTGCACCACCCACTCGGCAGAGGAGGCATGGAACTAAGAGATCCGTGACAGAGAGGACAGCTTCTCAGCCGCAGCAGTCAAAGTGCTGAATCTCATCGTTTTGTTGAGAACACAAGAAGAGAAAAGACACCCTCTGTTGGCAGAGACCTCTCTTAGGGCGTTAGCTCTTCTCTGTGCTTTCCTTATAATTGAACAGTTTCTGCTCTTTACTAGACCAATCAAGTGTTTTAGACAGGCACAGTAACAGCTTCACAAAGTTAAACAAATGCAACATAAAAGAATGCAGCACATCTTTGCATCATTAAACAAATGTTCTACAGCATAAACTGCTGGGGATGCTGTGAATGTGTTGCTCTGATTGATTGATAAATAAAATGCTGATTGTCCAGAAGCCAGACAGGAAGTATAGGTGGGACAAGCAGAGAAGAGATTTCTGGGAACAGGAAGGCTGAGAAGGAGACGCTGCCAGTTGTCGCCATGAGAAGCGAGATGTAAAGTACTGGTAAGTCACGTGTCAACTTATAGATTAATAGAAATGGGTTAATATAAGATATAAGGACTAGATAGCAAGAGGCCTGAGCCACTAGGCCAAACAGTTTAAATAATATAAGCATCTTTGTGTTTCTTTGAGTCTGAGTGGCTGCCAGCCTGGGCAGGACTGGAGATAGCTCCAGCTACAATAAACAAATGTAACACATCTTAAAATAATATTCTACAACACTGGGATCTATAAGAAAGCATGCCATGAGGAGCAAGCCAGTAAGCAGCACCCCTGTATGGTCTCTACATCAGCTCCTGCCTCCAAGTTCCTGCCTCATGAGTTCCTGCCTTGGCTTCCCTCAGTGGACTGTGTGTGACTCAGGATACAAAAGCCAAATAATAAACCCTTTCCTCCCCAGTTTATTTTTGGTCATGGTGTTTCATTCCATCAATAGAAACCCTAAGACAACCATTTGCAAGCAGTTTCCAGAATATGAGTGCAAGGCCAGGGTAAAATGAGAAAGGAGGAAGAGTTTAGTTTCAGCAGACCACCAAAACCAAAGGCTCCAGAACCTTATATATCTTTCTATAGCCATGACCAGTTCCCTAAGGAGGGAGATGGGGACCATTTAAGCCACCTTTCCTATATGATGACACCCTCAGGAAATGAACTTCCACAGTTTTATTTCTTCATTAGGCCTCTTCAATGTTTTCCTGTCCAGTCCTCTTCTCTGGAGGAGAAGACTTTTGCTGTGATTGACATAACTTCATGGGCCCCCAGAGCTTACTCTACATGTCTACAGGAGAGCATGATAGAAAATTGCAGAAAACATGGGTTCTAAGCTGAGGATTGCTTCCTTACTTTACAATTGGAGCCAGCATCTTCTTAAGTCTAGCTGTCTAGCTGTTCATACCATGGTGGGATGGATCTGAAGGAAGGAAAAGGAGAAGTGAGGTAAGGAGGTGGGAAGCATGGAGCACTGTAAGATATATCAACAAGCTCTCAGATACCATGGTTTAAAGAACAAGGAAGGTTGTCTCTCTGTTACATAATAATCCTGATGTGAACCATATGAGTTGGGGGGAAGGTCCTTAATCAGTCATCAGGAGCACAGATTACAGTCCTCCTCAGAACCTAGTCAGATTAAATCACCACCACATCCAGATGTTGGCCATCTCAGAGGTGGGATACCCCTGGTCTTAAGACTCTGGCCAAAAAGTGGCATGGTCATTTCTACTCAGTCAACTTGCAAGAATACCATTGCATAGTCATACCTAGCTGCAAGGGAAGCTGGGAATGGAGACTATGTGGGAAGCCATCCATCCAGAAAGAACAGACCTAGGTTCACATCCATTTCTTCCCATTGGTCACAACGTTGATACAACAAAGTCTCCTTCTGTTTCCCTTTGTTCTATTAGTATTAGTTTTCTCCTGTTGGACACTTCCATTCTGGGATTATTTCCTAGGTAACTTCTATGTACCAGAGGCTATTGTCTGATCTAGCTGTTAACTTTGGAATCAGATGCACTGTGAGATTGTTGAGAAACTGCAAGGACCTTTTCTTCCTATTCTCAACTAATATTAATGTCTAATTGTCTTTTCAATTTTTGTTTTGTTTTGTTTTTCAAGACAGAGTTTCTCTGTGTAGCCCTGGCTGTCTTGGATCTCAATCTGTAGACCAGGCTTTGCCTCCAACTCAGAGATCTGCCTGCCTCTGCCTCCCAAGTGCTGGGATTAAAAGCATGTGTCACTAATGTCCAGCCAAATTGTTTTCCTTTAAAAACATCCTTGGATTTAAATATGCTTCAAGGCACAGAAAACCAACTTTCATGAAGCACACATCTTAGTTGGGTTAGAAAGGAAACAAATACATACATATATCAAATCATGATAGTATTGATATAAAATACAGACAGGGCTATATGTATTTATGTGCATGTACATGTGTGTGTACATGTGTGTATGCATATGTTCACTTGCAGATGGAAGTCAGAAGTTGATGTCAGCTGCTTCCTCAATCATTATCTGCTTGCTTTATTTGTTTGTTCGTTCATTTGTTTGTTTGTTTATTTATTTATGAGACAGAGTTTCTCACTGAATCTGGAGCTCACCAGTTTAGATAGAATGGCTGGCTAATAAACTCCAGAGATCCTCCTGTCTCTGCCTCACCAACATTGAGATTACAGGCACTTGCCATGTCTCGCTAAAAAAATATATATATTTTAAAAATATATATTTGTATGGGCATTTTGCCTGCATGTATGTCTGTGTACCACATGTATGCAGTGCCTGAGGAGGCCAGAAAAGGACACTGGCATGGTGTGGGAATCGAACCCAGGTCTTCTGGAAGAATAACCAATGCTCTTGGTTGCTGAGCCATCTCTCCAGCCCCCGTTTTGTTTGTTTGTTTTTGTTTATCGTTTCTTTTCTTTTGAGACAGGGTCTCTTTATGTAGTTCTGGCTGTCCTGGCCCTCTCTATGTAGACCAAGTTGGCCTCTAATTCACAGAGATCTGCTTCCTCTGCCTTCCAAGTATTGGGATTAAAGGTGAGCCTGGCTCATTTTGTGGGATCCAGGGGACCAAATGCAGGTGTCGTACCCACCCACCCCCACCTCTCATCCCCCTACCCCCCCCACCCCCGCTTACGCCACAAGCACTTTACTGACACAGCATCTCCCCAGCCCTGACACTGATCCTTGTTCATGTGTGCATTTGGAAACCTTTTTCTAAGGGAAGTATCATGTGAGCAGAAATGGAGTGAAGGGAGTAGTTTCTGGTTTACGCTACCATGAAGATGACTATGATTCACACTCCTGCGCATAAATTTCATGGATGCTTCTGATTAGTTCTTTGAAATCTATTTCTGGTGTGGCGTAAATGAGTCAGGAGAACAAATGTTTTTAGGGTCTTGAGACAATGTGCTGAAGCTTCTCTTTTTCCTGAGCCTTCTCCTTAGAGCTGAGAAAGAAGCAATTAACAGAGACCTAGATTTCAAGGCATTTTAAGTGTATACTTAACCTTTTGCAATGTCTGAAGATGCTAAAGAGGTCAGGGGTATTTATACCAGTCTATCTGAGTCTGTCTGTGCCCAAGATCCTATCTAATTTTTTTTCCATCTCCCATCTCCACACCCTTCCAAGCCACTCTTTCTGCTAAAGCTATGTTAGGTTGTGGAATTTTAGTGGAGGAAAGGACCTTGGTGTTAACAAATCTATCCCATTTTATAGCTGAGAAAACTGAGACCCTGGGAGAGACACTGCTCAACTGCTCAAAGTGTCACAGTAAGTTCATGGTCAATAGAGCCTCAGGCTTCTGGTTCCCACTTCGGCAACAGAACCAGCAGTCAGTGAAATGTCCACGTGCTGTATTGTGATGAACAGACAGAAGGCCAAAGTGTGGAGTCAGTGCCATGGATATGGATTGCCAGATTCACCTGTCATGCAGGCAGTTGCTGATGAGCATTAATGTCACTAAATAGTAGATGTCACAGTCACAGGACAGTGATAGACACTGTGACATTTCAATGTTAGTGATGGCCACTTCTTTAGTGACAAAAGACAAGTCTCCACACTGGATATGGGACCCCATGGGAAAGGGCAGGGACCCGTGGGAAAGGGCCTTGGGGCCCGTGGGCCTAAATAGAGCTCAGTTGAAAAAGGCTGGTTCTTATACCATCAGAATCCCTTCAGCCAGGGAAGGAGTCACACAAGGCCGCTCTGAGGCTCAGAGTCACTTCAACCCAGGTCAGGGGACAATAAGAGAAAGCAGCCCAGCTGGAGTCCTCAGACAGGGTCAGCTTTCATGGGCTGCCAGGTCTCTCCAGGGAGGCCAGCTGCCCAGCCCAAATGGCTTGGGCCACCCTGCCACGTGAAAAGACTCTGTTCCCTCACCTCTCCCTTTCTGGGCTCCATTCCAGGTATACAGGGGAATGGCGCCTAGAGAGGGGAGGAGTGAGCAGAGAGAAGCATGGAGGAGGATGTGCCCCCTTCCCAGGGCAGGCTTCCAGAAGGAGGAAGTCAAGGCCAAGAGAGAAGAGAAGATTTAAGGTTAATCAGTTTCTGTGTTTTAACTATTACTTTGGACTTGAAAAGCCAAGATCTGAATAAAGGCTCTTTTTTTTTCCAATTCCAAGTTATTTTTTGTGTTTTGGTTTTTTTCTTTTTCTTTTTTTTAATTGCCTCAACCCAACACAGAAGTTAGTTACAGGCTTGTCCTGGTCATAGAAGGGGCAATAGCAGAATTCTACCTGTAGTAGATAATAATACTTAAAGAGACAGTGACAGACAGTTAGTCACTCTTCTCATTGATGTAATAATTACCTAACAAAGGAAACAAGAAATGGAGGGCTTGTTTTAACTCATTGCGAAGGAGGGGTACCGTCCATCATAGCAGGGATGGCATGGCGGGAACTGGTCAGCGTCCACGGTCAGGAAGCAGAGAGAGGGGAGCTGGCACTTTCTTTTATTCCATCTAGGATCCTAAGGGAAGGCACCTCCCACATTCAGGGCATTTCTCTCCTCAGCGAAACCTTTCCAGAAACACAGCCATGGGGTGGCTGGCATGTGTCTCCTAGGTGAATTCAGCCAAGTTGAGAGTAAAGATTACCAACCATCACAGAGACCTACGAAATTTGATCTGTCCCTACTGCTTTCATGGGGTAAATAGGCAATAGATAACAAGTAGATGTGTGTGTGTGTGTGTGTGTGTGTGTGTGTGTGTGTGTGTGTAGATGACAGACAGAGAGAGATATGTTGTGTTCACTACCTCTGTCTCATGTTTTTCTGATACTCCAGTTACATGTAAGGTTGACTTGACCTGCATTCTGGATGTCTCACACACAATGGACTTTCCTAAATAACCCTCTTCTGCCAACTGGACTCTACTCTAACCTATGACTCAAAGTAATCTTTAGATGCCTCTTTTAAGCTTCAGCTGCATGGCTTCATTTTTTTTTTTTTTTTAAGTTTTATTTTCTAAAATCTTTTCGCCCTTTAGAGCCGCTGCAACATGCATGATCAAGGTCAACGTCACTCTGAATGCAAAACTCACTATTGTGAACACTGACTCCTCGAGTCTGAAAGCCACAGAGGTCCATAAGTTTTCAAGCTCCCCGACGCCTTTCCCTAGCCCTCTGCAGAAAGCCCACACAGATCACAGTCCACACCTCGTTCATCCCATTCAGTCTGTGTTGGATTGTCTGCCCTTCCTGTTAATCTTGTGACATGGCTCCGGAGGATTTGGCGGGTTTGGACCAAGGAGCCCCTCAGCAGGTGAGACGGGTCATGTGACTGCGTGGACTGCAGAGAGTTACTCCCACGCAGATGCGACATCCATGTGCAAAGTTTTATTATTAAAGGAAGAAGGGGGAGAGGGAGAGGAAGGGAGAGAGGGGGAAGGAGAGAGAGAGAGAAGAAGGAGGAGGAGGAGGAGGAGGAAGAGGAGGAGGAGGAGAAGAAGAAGAAGAGAGGAGAAGAGGAGAAGAGAAGAGAAAAGAGAAGAGAGAGAGAGAGAGAGAGAGAGAGAGAGAGAGAGAGAGAGAGAGAGAGATTTCTTAATGGGGATTATTTTACGTACGATGACGTCAGGACGCTGGGCGGGTCACCGAGGTCCGGTCAGAATGCTAGCACTTCCTATGCAATCACGCTCTGGAGTGTGTGCACACCTGGGAGATGAGTGACAGACCCTGCTCTCACCCGTCCCAGGACTGTATGGACGGACCCTGCTCTCACCCGTCCCAGGACTGTATGGACGTAGAACTGCTGTGAGTAGGCCGACTCTGGCATCATGTTCAAGATACGGTAGGAGGTCAGGAGTGCCGCAGTTGGCGGTTCGCTGCTGAAACTTACCCCACTGTGTGATATTAAGAGAGCGGAACCCCGATCTGACAATCCTCGGAGGTGGGACATTTGGAAGTTAAATGAATCAAGTGGTGGGGCCCTTCTCCAACAGAACTATGGCTTTATAGCCCAGGTTAGACCTGAGCACACACATTCACATTCAGCCCTTCCCACTGTGATGGACTCCACCATGTCCTGACTCACCACAAAGACTCCCACCAGATGTCAAACGGATACCAGCACCACTCTCTGTGGGGCACCCTGTACCCCCGCACCCCTACTTTCAACTCTTCCTTGTCACATAAGCTCCAAGCATATTCATGACACCCGAGGATGGAGATTATAGATGATCTCTTTGCTTCTTTCAGCATCAGAGCCTCAGCTAGGTCTGCCCTGGGACCTCCCAATGCACAGGAGTATACAAGCATAAAGTAATATGCTGTGGGATGGTCTTTCTGTACGCTGTGAATATGTGTTGCTGCCATTGGTTAATAAAGAAGCTGCTATGGCCTATGGCAAGGCAGAATATAGAGCCAGGTGGGGAATCCAAGGAGGGACAAGGAGAAGAAGGCGGAGTCAGAGGAGCTGCTGAGCTCTGCAGGAAAGGGGGAGGGCAGCAAGGTGTAATGGAATGCAGGTAATGCCAGGAAGCCACGTGGCAAAACATAGTTTAATAGAAATGGGTTGAATTAAGTTGTAAGAGCTAGGTAATGATAACCCTGAGCCATAGGTCAAAGAGTTTGTAATTAATATAAGCCTCTGTGTGTTTACTTGGGACCAAGCAGCTGCGGGACACAGGAAAACTTCCGCTTCCAGTGATATGTGACCAGATAAAGGGCCAGTGACCTCCCAGCCAAGCTTTAATGATGGCGACGGCTTCTGCAGTACAAGGATCCTTCTCTCTTTTGTCTGCTGAGAGAGAGTTCTACACCCCTGGCGTTTTCTATTGCTGTAACCATCTCCCTTGTAAAGCTTTTAAAATTAGGCAAGAATATATCATTGTATCATGAGGTGCTTTCATTTAAAAATAATCACTTTCAATATCAACAAGAACTGGTAACCGGAAGGCCTCCAGTCTCTTCTGGTCTACCTGTCAGTCACAAACACTCGCCTGCTCTCTGGCTTTGTGCCTCGCCGGGACAGGAAGCCAGTCAAAGAGATCATCAGGATGGACACAACAAGGAGTCCCGGAAGACACCGACACAGCACACACAAGATCAGCATCAAATGAGTCGTCCATTACCCAAAGTCTGCAGCAGCAAGCATTCCAGAACTTTCCAGGACACTGGAGGAGGCTTCAGTGTGAGACTTCCTCAGACATGAGCAGCTGGGCTCCCCTCTCTCAGGAAAGCATCTTCCTCCCTCCCTCCCTCCCTTCCTTCCTTCCTTCCTTCCTTCCATTATTTTTTTTCATCCCAAACTCCTGTATCCTGGAAGCAGCAGAGAAGGGCTGGTTCTCAGTTGCCACCCCACCATGACTACCACCACCAGTTCAGGAGCTTGCCAAGAGTTTGCCAAGCTTAGACAGCTTGTGTTCAGAGTTTCTGTGGGCTGAGCCCACCCCACCCACCCCACCCATCCCACCCAACCTCCTGTAAAAGCTTAAATCAACAGGCATGGAAAAAAAAATCAAGACAGGCCATCTTAGGATAGGCGGAGGAAAAATCCCAAGCGACAGCTGCTGCCTAATTGGCCTTCTAAATAGCTTGAGGGCTGCCAAGTGCAGAACCGAATTAAATAAGCCTTTTTCCCCCTTCAGGGTGGAGCAGCAGGCTCCAGGTCTCCACCCAAGTCACACCCTAGCTGTGGCTATTTATAATATCTAAAAGCCAGATGGAACCTGCCAAGGGGAACAGAGATCTGACAGAAAGCATAGACCCAAGGCCAGCTCCCTCCTGGAGCAGACACAGATCCTGAGAGGCCCCTTGGGACTGTAGGGGTAAGGCAGAGAACTGTAGAGGAACCTACCCCTCTGCTTTCGGCTGCACAGCACAGGTTGGGAATCGGGTGATGCAGGCTGTACCTGCTGGATCCATGGGAGCTAGCTGATCCCAGCGGTGTTTGCTCCCCGGCAGCTTGGACCCAATTGGAAGGATCCAGCAGCCAGATGTGGATTCAACAGAATTTGGAGTGCTTCCAGGGAGGTGGGAACAAATCCTGATTTCTTGTCTGTGAGATGTGCTCCTCAGTAAAACCTTGGAGTGTTTGCATCCTTATTTATGAAACGCAGACCACAATCAAACCAGCCAGATGGGATTTGTGAGAACATTAAAATAATCACTAAGTGCTCAGGACAGTTTTGCAGTATAGAGACCACAGCTGTCACTATAGGACTTGGTGTCTGGACTCAAAAATGCCTCTGTGTTGGCCACTGAGTGCTGGTCTCTGATGGGGCCTACCCCATACCCTTTCTGGGCTGAAGCATCTTGGAGACAGATTGCATCTTGGCCTCTTACTCCCTGCCAATGAGCAAAAGCTGGTTTGAGCTAACAAAGTTGTCTGAAGTAGGCATCTGATAAAATCCCGTTCACGAACGGCTTCCCAGGCTGCCCTAGGTAGCTAGTCTGGCTCTGGCTCCCCCAAACTCCAGTCCCATAATGAGACACTGCATTCCTAGCTCTGCCCTGACCTGTACTGTCCAGTTTTCCTGACACTCTGCTAAGATACATCTTCTATATCTCCCAAGGGCTCATGGGTTGATGGAAGGCCCTGTCTCCTTGGCACCGGTGTGCTGAGGTGGAGGCCTTTAGAAACTGACTGGATCATAGATCAATGGCTCAGACCTCATGGGTGAATTCATCTATTTATGGATTCATGGCTGAATGATGTTTGGAGGAGGGGCCTTATACAACAAAATTTGAGGTGCCCCTCTGCTTCCTGGGTGCTAGGAAGTGCACAGCTTTCCCCTACCACATACTTCCGCCATGACGCCCTGCCTCAGACACAGGCCTGGAAGAAAGCAGGCGAAGTAGCCACGCAGCGAAACTCAGGGAATCATGAACCCAAATAAATCTTTCTTCTTTTCACATAGTTTTGGGTATTTTGTCACGAGGATGGAATGCGAATACACCCTCCGACCACACTGACGGGGCTTTTGTCTTCAGTACTCCTAGAGTAAGGCCACACTGTGACACACACATGCTCCTTTCAGTTCTTTAGAAGCCACATAAATAAAAGTCAGATATTTAAAGGTGAAATTAAGGGCAATGGCCTGTTTAATCTACTCTATCAACAATAATACTGGCTCAGAATGTAATTGATATAAACATTATTAATGGGGCATGGTACACTCTCTTTTTCTCGGGAGCATCTAAGCTCTGATGAACACTTTATATAGCAGTCTGTCTGTCTGCTTTAGCCCATGGCCAGTTGCTCTGAGGCTGCCTGGCCCTGGGGCTACAGAAAGTGTCAGCACCATTCTAGAGCATCTGCGTGAGTTGCATTGTGTTGTGTGGGAGTCTTCAGTGTGCGGCTCCCCGCTCTGTTGGGAAGAGGGCAGGAGCCTGGAGGAAAGGCCTGTCACCTGAGGGTGGAGCTAAGTTAGGTGTAACCCAGGCTCAAAGCACCTCCTGCTTCTCCCAGGGCTTCTGGTTGTCCCTGGTCTGGGGTGGGGATGCATGATGGGAAAAAACTCCCTCCCCCACAGAGCTGCCGGTTAAGAGGATGATGGCTGCTCTACTTGGAGCCCCATCTAGGGGAGGTAGTTTTGTTGTTGTTGTGTTTTTTGTTTTTACCTACCCTCTAGCTCTTACACCTAAAGTGAAGTTTTTTCAGAGGAGTTTCGCCCAGAGAAGGGATGAAGTAGAACCAGAAATAGAAAAAATGGAGGAACCTCTAAATGAAAAGTTTCCACACCCCGAAAAGCCCCTCCGCCAAGACAGCAATCCAAATCAGACCAAATCAAACCAAATTAAGAAAAAGCCCAGGTTTAATGGGTAAAGTGCACCTGGATGACTTTCTGGCCCCCAGAGAGGAGATGGGGAGGAGAGACCAAAAACCAGGTGTCTGTTTTCTGGGGGACAGTTTGAATACCCCGTGGGTGTGGTCTTGAGCATCTCTGGGGGGGGGGAGGAGCTGTGTTTGGTGGGCTTTCTGAGATGAGGCAGGGTTTGGGGAGAAAGGTGAGGGGGCTGAGGTGAGGCTTCCACCAGAACACTGGGGTCACCATCTAATGGAACGTGGGCAGCCTTGTCATGCAGCTTCAAGAGACTAGGAAGGTTTCTTGGGCTTCTGGGGTGTTTGCAGCATTTGGGGGCTCAGTGGACCTTTGCAGTATCTGATAGTTTCCAAATATGTCACAGGAGCAATAGTTTCTTTTAGTGCGCTGAGCCCCTTTGATCTGGCCAACAGTGCAGCACTTCCTGACGAGGAGGAGGTGTCTGTGGTGGCAGCTGCCCACAGCCCGCTGAGCGCCAAGCGGACAATGCTGGAACCTTCTAGCAAAACCGGGGAAGGGCCGAGAGGTAACTGTGTGGTTGGTGCCCACCTATCCAGAAGCCAGGGAGGGAAGCCACGGTTTCGTACTTGTTCCCTACCCCACTAGGACGGCCTAGAGTTGACCTGCATTTCCTTCATCCTCTCTCCAGGGCCCACAGAGCACAGTCACCAGAGAAGGTCTGGAATCTGGGTGTAACCATCCTGGCAGGAGGGAACAAGAATTCTAAAGAGGGGTATGTGTGCTCCTCCTTTTGGCTATCAGATGATTGAAACAATAGTCCCCACGGAAATGGAATTTCCCTGAACCTCATTCTGTGAGAAGGAAAGGCTGTTGGGTGAGTGGGTGTCAGCCGTGGGGGGTGGGGAGACCGGAGGGGTGAGGGAGAGGGGCAACAATGATGAGGACACACTTGTCTCCCTGGAAGAGACTTCTTCACACCGTTTTAATGTGTCAGACTAACTTACATCCTTCTTACCCTCTGTTTGAACCTAAACCTCATGAAGTGACCTTAAAGATGGGCCTGGGGAGAAGGTCACTGAATGTTGGCATCTTTCCTCTTCCCACTGTCCTATGGCTTACCTTGTTCATTGCTCTGTTGAGGATGGTGCCTGAGCCTAGCTGCTTAGGGCTGCCGGGGTGCCCAGGCTCTGACCCTAACTCAGGTAATATGGAGAGGGGGAGACATGACCACGCCTGGTTGTATGCACAGGCCTGTAGTCTTGGTCTTCTAGAGGCTGAGGCAGGAGGATTGCTAAGAGTTTGAGGCAAGCCTGAGCTTCATGACAAGCGCCGGACCAATCAGCACGACATAGTAAGACCAAGATCACAGGGGGATGCCGGGTCTGGTCATTTGGGGGATTTAATTTAGGACAGTCTGAACTGAAAGGATTGCTCTTGTGGTGGTGTTTTATTTGTGCTGAAATGTGGTGATATTTTATTTGTGCTTTCATAAATAAAGCTTGCCTGGAGCTCAGAGGAAAAAGCAAGCCACTATAAGTAAACAAAGAAGTCAGGCAACGGTAGCTGTGGTGTCTTGATTCTGTACGGTCAGACCTCTTCAATGAGTCCATTTGGCAACAGTGTGGGCCCAGAGCATAAAGCATTCAATACCAGGGTTCGGTACGTGGGGTTCTGCTGGAGGCCAGGCTAGGGTTGCAGCAAAATGTCTTTGGCTCCCCCGTGGTGCCTGACCGTATTTTGACTGTAGAATGACTTTAGCGTTCCCTATGAAGTCACAGGAATTCTAGCTATTTCTGCAGTGTATGATTGCCTGGGTATTTATAAGAACCATCCATCAGGATGAGCGTCTCTTGTGTCTGGAGCCACTTGCGTTATCACATTTATAAAATGTTTATTTTCTTAGATCAGCTACAGCTGACAAGGCACTCTGGGGCCATTAATGATCTTCTAACTCAAGATAGTTTAGATAAGATCTTGACTTTTGTGGTGGGGTTATAACATTAAGAGAGTGTGACTGTCACACAGACCCTTCGGGCCCTGGAGTCCCCTGGTGAGGACTGCTGCCAACATCTTTTGTTCCCTCCAGCTCCCACCAGGGGCCTGGGAAACAGCCGGAGGAACCAGAGACGAAGTCACTGTAGAGGCAGAAGGACAGAGCCTCTTTACAAACACCCTGGGCACAAGAAACCCCCAAAGAATATTCCAGGTTACGGAGGTTTTTTCCAGGTTTAGGATTTAAAAATTTAAGAACAAATAAATCCACTTGAAAGACAGTATGGTGATGCTCCCTTGTTGAGTGAAGGCATGAGTCTGAGTGCTCTTCTGCCTGGGTGCTCCAGGAGCTAACATTGAGGACCGATCTTGATCTCACTCACTGCTGTGGATATCGCTCTGTATAAATAAAATGCTGTTTGGCCAGTGGCCAGGCAGGAAGTATAGGCGGGACAAGAGAGAAGAGAATTCTGGGAGGTGGAAGGCTGGGGCAGAGAGACGCTGCCAGCCGCTGCTGTGACAAGAAAGATGTAAGGTACTGGTAAGCCATGAGCTAGGTGGCAAAGTATAGATTAATAGAAATGGGATAAATATAAGAGTAAGAGCTAGACAATGGTAGGCCTGAGCTAATGGCCAAGCAGTTTAAATAATATAAGTGTTGATGTGTTTATTTTACAAGTGGGTTGTTGGACTAACAGGGCTTGGCGGGGGCTGGAGAGAAGGTCTCCAACTACAACTCACCTTTCTCCTGGAAGGACAAATAGAGAAGTAGGCATGGGAGCTGCTGGTAGAGCAGTGGGCGACATGGGTAGGAGGGCAGATGGAAAACAGGCCTTCCTGGTAGAGTGGTCAGGAGTTAATACTGGCCAGACGCTAGACTGCAGTGATTATCTTAGGTGATAGGATGAGGAGCTGGAGTGGCCTTTACTTGCATCTTGTACATGTTCATGCCTGTAACTAGCTATCACTGAGAAGTGGTTTTAGAAAGAGCATATGCTGAAAGGGTAGAAACTAGGTTTCCCTACGGTAGACCTTCTCAAGCACACACAACTCACGCTAACAACACTCTAACTTCAGAGGAGTAAAACCTGTGAAATGATGGGCTAGCCCTCGTCTGGGCAGTCCTGATGCAGCCCAGGCTGCTTTACTGGATCTTCCTAGGCCAGACAGTAGTTAGAGGGTGCTCTGGCTGGCTACGGCAGTAGCAAAGCCTGTCCCAAGATCTTTACAGGGTTCTGATGGTTTTCAACACTTAGCTGTGAAATCTGCCCTCAGATATGAGATAGCTCTTTCAGACAAAGAAATTCATTCTTAGTCAAAGTCCCACACACTGTGTGTGCATCTCTGTTTATGTTTCTCCTGACCGGGTGTGAGCATCACCTAGTCACTAGACTATGGGAAGGCATCTGTGCTCTACACCCCAGCCTCCTATTTCCCACCAGTATCTCAAGGTGCATGCATATCATATGAGTGCTGTGGACCAGGGAGACCTGTGTTACCTGCAGCATCTCTCTTGACTTCCTTGTGTCTTGTGCTGGTTTGACAGAAAATGGCCCCCAAAGGGACTGGCACTATGAGGAGGTGTGGCCTTGTTGGAGGAAGTGTGTCACTGTTGGGGTGGGCTTTGAGGTCTCTTTCGCTCCAGCTTCCCTCAGTGTGACTGTCAGTTGACTTCCTGTTGCCTCTGAGTCAAGATGTGGCGCTCTCAGCTCCAGCACCACATCTGCCTGCACGCCACCATGCTCCCCGCCATGATGATAATGGACTGAACCTCTGAAACTGTAAGCGAGCCCCCTTAATTAAATGTTTTCTTCAGAAAAGTTGCCTTGGTCATGGTGTCTCTTTGCAGGAATAAAAACCCCAACTAAGACACACCTCTTCCAACTTGCTTGCCTTCTCCTGTCCCCTCCACACATGGAGGCAGAGTTTTTGACTGTCTCTCACATGCTCTTTTGGGGAGATGAGGGGAGAAATGGGTATGGGACAAGGCTAACATTTAACTCCTGGTAATCCTTCAATTTTAAGTATCTTTACTGTTTATCCCAAAGATTTCCAGACACAATTTGTGGTGATATATTGTGGTACCCTAATAAATTTGCCTGAAGATCAGAGGACAGAACAAGCCACCAGATTAAACATAGAAGCCAGGCAGTGGTGGCGCACACCTTTAATCCCAGTACTTGGGAGTCACACCTTTAATCCCAGCACTAGGAAGGTTGAGACAGGAAATGATATGAGTGGGCACAGAAATGTATATAACACATGAGGAGATGGGAACTAAAGTCTTTCGGCTGAGGAAAGCTTTTCAGGCTGAGGAGTCCTAGAGGTAAGAGGTGGCTGGTTCCTTTGTCTCTCTGACCTTTCAACTTTCACCCCTATATCAGGCCCCGGGATTTTTTTTTTTTTAATTAAAAGACCATTTAGAATTGGTGTGATAACAATTCTCAGGCAGGAGCTCCAATAATCTATGACAAATGAGGAAGGGAAATGACACTCCCCTTCAGCACGACTGCTCCCCGTAACCACGCTCACATCTTTCCATGTGATCATCCCCCGAGCTCAGAACAATGCTTGGCACATGGCAGCTGGTGTTTTCACTGTGTCTGTATCTTGACACTCTATCTACACTTGCTTCTTGCCAGTGAACTTTCTCTGGAATTGCTCAGATTTACAATAAATAGATCTGCAGTGTGAATGTGGAACAGAGAGATAAGCAAATAGCACGGCCTGACAAATAGGAACATCTCAGAGGTTAAAGCACTTGTTTTTGCAGAGGATCTGGGTTCAGTTCTCAGTGCCTGTGTCCGGAGGCCCACAACTGTCTCTAACTCCAGTTCCAGTTCCAGGGCCTCTGCCCACAGGTAATGCACATACAAACAAGCAGGCATTGACACATATACATTAAAAAAATGATAAAGAGAATACCAACTCTCTCTCTCTCTCTCTCTCTCTCTCTCTCTCTCTCTCTCTCTCTCTCTGTGTGTGTGTGTGTGTGTGTGTGTGTGTGTGTGTGTGTTTCCCCTGAGAAATGCCACAATGAACATATGGAGATCAGAGAACATTTTAAAGTCTCTATTCTTGCCTTCCACCCTGTTTGAGACAAAGCCTCTTTATTATAATTTTTTCACTGTGTACACCAGGCTGCCCAATTCTCCTGTCTCCATCTCCCATCTCCTTTTTGGAGCACTGGGATTTCAGATGCACTACACATTCAACTTTATGTGGGTTCTGGGGATTTGAACTTAGGTCCTTAAGCTTGCATGCCACTTTTACCCACTGAACCATCTCCCCAGCCCAAGAATAGTAATTCTTAGCAGTTGTTGCCATTGCTAACTCAGATGTCTCCCATTCTGTTCTTGTCCAGGGGCCTTCTCCCCTCCACGAAATGGTTTTTAAATCTTTAGTGTATGGCAGGATTCTCTGGAGGATTTGTTGAAGATTCAACCTTGCCCTCTAGAGTCCCAAGTTAATAGCTGGAGTAGAGCCAGTGGATACATTCCTAGCTACATTCAAGCAGACAACAAGAGCTTTGGTCCTCAGTCTACACTTAGCACCACTGCCTACCTTCAAGCCAGATCACCAGTCTCAAAGTCCCGACATCCACTGCACGGGGTCTGAGGCATCTGAGAGGTGCAATCCCAAGTCTTGCATCCAGGTCACTGACACAGATGTGCACCCAGCTGGCTAAGGACCTATAAAATAATCCTTACATAAATTAAACCCCAGCTCAGGCGATTCCACTCTGAGCTCTTACACTCATCTCGATCCATTCTCAACTAAAGCACTTGTTCCCAATCTTAGCTACACTTGAAAATCACCGAGCCCTACCACAGGGAGTCTGGGTTATCAGCAAGAGCTCCATGTGGCACTGGGGTTTACTGTTTTCTCTGGGGCGGGGAGGCGGGGGGATGTAGCTCAGTTTCTAGTGCTTGCCTAGCATGCACGAAGCCCTGGACACCATCTTATCCTAGTGCTGAGAAGTTGAAGGCAGAAGGATCAGAGGTTTTCGGATGTGCTGGGGGAGATAAGCAAATGGCATGACCTTGAAATGGCATGAACTACATACTGAGTTCGAGGCCAGGCAAGATGACATGATAGCCTGTCTTAAATTTCTGGGCGATTCTACTGCATCACTGGGGCTGAGAACAACCACCATGGACACTGCCATGGAGCCTGAGTTTTAGTACACTTTTACTGTTGTAAGAGCTGTCAAAAGCATTGCTGACATCTAAGAATGATCTCCTACAGCCCATCAAATGGCCGAAGCACCCTCAGAAACAAGAGGTTACATTGGCCCAGCATAAACTGATCTTAGGGACTCAGAACAATAATTCTTTTTTTCTTTTTTGGCTTTCAAATAATTTTTTTATTAAGAATTTTTTTATTCATTCCTCATACCAATCTCAGATCCTTAAAGATCCCTAGTTCAAATGTTTATACCCTGGAGGGAAATTTCGAGCTCCAAGATGAGATGCACTTGGTTTATGGAACACAAGATAACTAACATTTTCTGCTTGTTAATGTGCCATCAGCCTCAGAAACTTCATGCTTCCCACAAATACTTGCACAATAAACATGCAAAATACTAATTTCCATTTTATAGACTTGGGTTGATTTCAGCTGACTTCGGTCTCTGCTTACACCTACAGCATGTTTCTTCTATTACTGGTACCGGGTTCCATTTCGCTCCTGAAATCTTGAGAATGTAGAAGCACAAAATAATCAAGGCCACCCTGGGCTATGTAGGGAGTACCAGGCTAGCCCAGGGTATATAGTGAGACTCTGTCCCTAAAAACATAAATAAAATAAAATCACAAATGAAATGGATTAAAGTAAAAAGTGGTAAGAGTCAGAATGAGTCATGGGTTAGAACCAAACGCCTGCACACTGGCTGCCACTTCAGCTTTGAATATGTATGTCAAGCCACAATAGATCATACGCTTAGTGGTACTGTTGGCATTGGATTAAACACGAACAGTTCAGGAGAAGTACCTGAGAAGTTCCAGGGGCTTCTTTAGAGGGTGCCAAGTATTAAAGAAACATCTGCTGAGAACACCGTGAGCCACACAGACCAGAGTGACCCCAAGGTCAATGAGCCACAATTACACATTTGCCATTGTTCTTGTTTTATTTCTGTTGCCATAAGAAATATCCTGGCCAAAAAAGCAACTTAGGGAACAAGGTATTTATTTTAGTTCAAAATTCAAGGTTGTTCCCCATCACTTCAAGAAAGTCACAGTGGTAGGAGCTGGAGACAGCTGGTTACATCACATCTTTAGACAGGACGGAGAGACTGAATGTGTGCAAGCTTGCTTGTGCTCAGCCCAGGATCCCTGCCTAGGGAATAGTGCTGCCCACACTGGGCTGGGTCTTTTCACCTCAATTAACCTAATTAAGACAACCCCTACCCCCACAGTCAGCCCATAAACCAACCAAATCCCCCATTGAAATTCTCTTCCCAGGTGATCCTAGGTCAAGTTGACAAAGTTAATCAATCCTACTTCATTCAACAAGCTGGGAATTTCTGTGATCTTCATAAACTTCTGTGTTCTCATTTCCAATACTACTTTCCACCATCAACTTCTTTTGAAATAGTATGAATAGCAATTGAGGAATTTTTGCTCATATCTTAGTGCTCTGTAATGAAACTTGAATAGTTCAGTCCCTTCATGCCATGAAATCACACCTGAGTTTTCCTATCTTCCCGATGCTTAGATTTCCCCTTGCTACATTAGTCACATCAGGAAGTGGACAGGGATATGTCAACAGCCTGTCTGTGAGACCTGAAGGTCAGGCCATTGTAAGACAAGTCATAGTGTCACCTGCTATCACTATCAACAAAGTCTATTTTACTAACTTGTTTTTCCTTGTAGCCTCATGCTAAGTTGAGAATAGATTTCCTGTGTCCATTGAAACAGTCAATGGAACTAGAAAAGTAATTTACAGTTTCTATTTATGGGCCAATGTTGTTGTGTTTTGAATGAGAATGGCCTCCACAGGCTCATATATTTGAATACTTGGTGCCCAGTTGGTGGAACTGTTTGGGAAGGATTGGGAGGCATTTATTAGAGGGGATTTGTCACTGGGGGTGGGATTTGAAGTTACAAAAGACTTCCACCATCCTCAATTGTCTCCTTTTGGCTTGCTTTGTGGTTCAAGATATGAGCTCTCAGCTACTGCTCTGGCACCACGCTTACCTGCCTGCCTGCTGCTCTCTGCCATGATGGCCATGGACTCTAAGCCTCTGAAACTACTGTAAACACCAAATCAACTCTTCTACCAGTTGCGTTGGCCATGGAGTTTTGTCATAGCAATAGAGCAGTAACTAAATACATATAGTAATGAAAGTTTATTTTGAAAAATACTGGTATTCTCTAGGCATCTGTTAAGTGGGCTTCTAAGCCTATTGGAGGCTTAGACTGGGTAACTTAGTGAACAATTGGAATTTATTGCTACAGTTCTGGAGGTAGGACCTCCAGAAGGCACAAAAGGTTGGGCCTGTGCCTCCTAGGCTCATGGCACCTTCTGGACACATCTTCACATGGCAAGGAAGCTCTCTAGAGCCTTTTATAAGGGCACTGTGCTGGCTAGGCTTTTTGTTGTTGTTGTTGTTGTTTGTCACCTTGGCACAAGCTAGGGTCTTCTGAGAAGAGGGAACCTCAGTTGAGAAAATGCTTCTATAAGACTGGACTGTAGGCAAGCCTGTGGGCATTTCCGTGATTAATGCCTGAAGTGGGAGGTGCCATTCCTGGACTGCGAATCCTGGGCTGTTCAAGAAAACAAACTGAGCAAGTCATGGGGAACAAGCCAGTTAGCAGCACTCCTCTGTGGCCTCTGCTTCAGCTCCCGCCTGGAGCTCCAGCCCTGACTGTTCTTCATGATGGGTTGTGATGTCGAAGTGTCAGCAGAAATCAGCCCTTCTATCCCCAAGTTGCTTTTAGTTAACGTATCACAGCAACAGAAACTGGGACAGATACTGATCTCATCCATGAGTGGAGCCCTCAGGACTTCATCACTTCCCAAAGGCTTTGCCACCTCTTAACACAGTCATCCTGGATAAGAGGATTGAGCATATGAATTGTAGGGAGGGGATCATCAAGTTTCATAGTTGTAGTACATCTAGAGTAGACCTAGAGACTCAAGCTATGATAGAACCATGCATAATAATCCTGCTAATAATCAGCTGTCCAGGACACATTCACTCTGCTAGCTGCTTCCTTTTCTTCTCCTTCCATGCCACCTAAACCCCAGCTCCACTGAGCCTTCTCTGATCACTCTGTGTAGACAGCCCCCATCCCATAGATGATTGGAGCTAATTACCTCCAACACTAGAGAAAAATCTGAGTGATGGCAGACACTCACCTTGTTGTCCCAAGACCAGGCTTGGTACATGGTAGGAGTACCCTAACCATTGTTGGGGTGAGTGAGCAGGCAAGCAGTTGGACTTTGTGTCTATAGGCATATCTGGGGATGTAGAGCAGGCCATATCTATTCTGTGAAGTGCATGCGTGTGTGTGTGTGTGTGTGTGTGTGTGTGTGTGTGTGTGTGTGTGTGTGTACGCACGCGAGCACTGTTTATTGTAGAAGGAAGATCTTGGGCGAACAAGCATATTTTGTCCCTGCTAACAACCAAGCTACTGAGATGACTTGAGTGCATAATGTAGGACTCAAGTCAACAGCTGTGTATTTCCAAGGAAGGAAAACAGATCATAATCTCCTTGGCATAAAGAACAAAAAGAACGGCAATGGACAGAACATTGACAACAGCTTCTCAGCCCCCAAACACACTTGCCTCTACTTCCCTAATACTCAGGCTCCCCAGAAAGGTCCATCAGGGTGTCACTTCAAGAGTGCTGAGAGCCACAGGCATACTTTAACAGTAAACCAGAGCTAGCTGTTCCTACTATAGCTGAAAGAAATTATAAACATTATTTAGGATTACAGCATTTAGAAAGAAGTTTCTAGAACAGGAAGGAAACACTCAAAATTGTTCAACAAAGATTCAAACTTGGAATAAGAGAAAAACAAAGGCAAAAAATTACTGTCAGAAGAGGGAAGAAAACTAGCTGGCTACACATCTCATCCCTCACGAGGCTGAGGCAGGAGGATCATGAGTTTGAGGCTAGTGTAGGTAACATAGCAAGACTATTAAAAACAAGGTAATAAGGTTGACCACCCGTGGCCGTATCTGGCTGTCCAGAAGCTGAGAAAGGGCACTGTAATAATGAAGTGCTGAGTCTAGGGGTGTGGGGTGGGACAGGTGGGGCACAGAGCACTCACAATGCTTTATTCCACCCCCTCTGCCCCCGCTGCTCTGCACAGCAACACACACTTCAGGCCCAGAAGTAACCTCTAAGAAAAGAGTTGCCACCAAGACAGTGTATCTACCTGTTATACAGGTGAACACATGTCTAGATAGACAGACTCCCCTGCTAACCCCACCAGCCAAAAAATATCCCAAACCCAAAAGAATAAAGACCAGGACCTTTTACCAATACCCTCACTTTGACTGTCTAGAGCAGAGGTCTCCAAGTGGGCTGAACCCAAGAAAAATTTACTGAGAAAGTACCATGGGAGGGCTCTGTAGAAGAGGACGGCTTGGGAGTGGCTCCATTGTTTAAGCCGTATTTTGGCAAACATTATGGAAGGGTGTAACTCAGATAAACTTGGAAAACTTTAATAATTGGTTAGGTTTTTTTTTTTTTTTTTAATTTAAAGAAAATACTTAGAACTCATTCTTTGACTTTCATATGCGTACACAAGGTATCTTACACCTATCCAACCCAAATGTTCTGCTCTCTTCCCTCCTGGTCCCTCTGCTTCACATCCTTATTAAGTTTTGTTCTTTCACCATTTTATAGATTTGCATAATGTATTCTGGTTACTTTTCCGCCCACCCCTTATTTCACTGCCAGTTCCCCTTCCTTACAAATCTCCTGATCATATTTATTAGTTTTATTTTAACTTATTTAATGTTCCACAGAGTTTAACTAGGTCTACTTGTGTGATCCTGAATTCGGAACTAGCCATCAGAGCCTGGTGGGCTCCACTATGGTTGTGAAGCTGGATATCATGCCTCCCCTTTCCTGGAGTCCGCTAGCTGTCAACGGGGCAGCAATAACTGAGCTTCTTCCTTCTCTGTACCTGTCAGGAAGACCTTTCTTGTGTGAACTCCAAGCCAGTAGGTGCAGCTGATGTGAGTTCATGATTGCCATGGCCATGTTATGCTTAGAAGATGACATTTCACAAACCTCCCCCCCCCCCTTTTTAAAATAACAATCTTTCTGCTAGTTTCTGACTAGGGAGCCCCCAGAGCCTCTCAAACAATACAGGCTCTTGTCATAACCCAACAGAACCAGCTGATAAGACCCTATTGCTGAAGACACTACACACCTTAGATGCAAGATCTAGAGAAGTCGAACTGAACTGGACTGGAAACATCCTCCCTGCTGGCTAGCTCTCAGTGCAGGGAGGTGCTGTGAAGGTGGGGTAGGGAGAGGAGGGTCTTACCCAGGGCACCAATGGTCCTACCCAGTTCTACGAACTATACCAACATGGCAAGATGTGCGTACCACAGCAATAATGGCATGTCTGTTACGGGGATAACCAACCACTCCATGCTTGGGTTTGAGACCCACTGTACAAGAGGAAACCCTTACCTAGTACTGTAAATCCTGTCTAAAACCCACTACTGAAGAGATTTTAGGCCCTAGAGTGCAACCTAAGACTGCTGTTCAGCAGAGTTAACATACTATCAACCTGGCTCCTAAGTATCTTTATGTTTATACCCACGTGTAGAGCTACTCTTAGCCTGAAACAGAGACACCTCTGCTTGCAGCGAAGGGAGGCAAATTAGGCAGAACTTAGGAAGTGACATCTGAGTAAATTAATGACGTGCTCATTGTTCTCTGTGAGAACACTGGGTAGGGCTGGTAATATAGCTCAGTGAGAAAGCACCCACCCAGCATGCATACATAAGGCCTTGGGTTCAAACCCCAGTACTGCAAAACAAAAACCACACTTCATTCTTAGCTTTTCAACAATTTGAGTTTACTTCACGACTAACTCTTATTTTCTAATTTTTCCAGTCACACCATTTCTTCATGAATCTGCACATGGTGGTATTGGGGATTGACAGCAGGAACAACCAGCTTATCATTAGAACATAATTTTTAGTTTTTGTTATCAGCTTTAAACTATTTAAACACCGGCTTGTGGCTGCTGCATAAGGGGACTCTTGCTTGTCTTTTCCCAATGACACCAGTAACTTCCAGACGGGACAACAGACATTTCAGACAGTGGAAGGCTGCCTTTCTCTAAAATCAAAGGCAAGTCTGTGTTGAAATTTTTCTTCTGAAAACACTTTGTAAAGATTTTTGTTAAAAGAAAAGAAAGACAGCGGTTTAAAGCACATTACTTAAGTGACCACCTAATCAGGTCGGATCCTGCAGCAGTGCTCTCCACCCTGGGCGCTTGGCACTTGCTGGAATGCCTCACTGCCCCATCCTAACCACTGTAAGTTAAAGCTGTTGGAGGCAGTTCAGGGGTCAATTCCATCGGATTCCTCATGGTGAAGCGCTCCCTTGTTTTCAGGGAACAGAACTTTTGCTGGTAGTAGACCGATACAATTAGAAAAGATTCCTAAAGCTCACTGCTGCCTAAACCTGGTGTGGTGGCGTATGCCAATAACCTCAGCACTGAGTGTGGAGGCATGTTCAAGGTCATACTCAGGCTACATTGCTACTTCAAGACCAGCCTTGGCTACATGAGATCCTGTCTCAGAAACCGCAAACATCAAACATCCACTGTAATTCACAACTAAAGTTGGGAAGGGTTCACCGTAAGGCAGACAGGAGACTGGGGGTACACCCTGACCCTCTAGCCAACCATCTGAACCTTTCTTCCCCTGCTTTTTCTTTACAAAATGAGGTAGGAATAGTAGACTCCCTTCAATTTTTCCTAGTCCAAGAATATTCTGAGTTACACCAAACCCCTACAGCAGCATTCGGACTGAAGAGCACACAGCCTGTCAATGACTGTACAACACTGAGGGAGAGAAAAGGAAGGTCAGATGTTAATAGGAGTCTTCCAGGTTTTCATTTGCAAAAAATATCCATCCCTAAATCTGAACTCTGAGGGGATCTCGAACTGGATTTACTTAGACCAAGGGCCTGTGTAAAATGACTCGTATGTGTTATCACCCACATTATGTAGGTTCCAAAATTATCTGTCAGTTTGAACTGTCAACTTGGTTAATCCGGAATTGTATTTCACACAGTCCTCTACCCTGAGGGTTCTAGACCAAGATGGGCTGTAGGCCTGCTGCTGTGAGACATGGGAGATCAAAGCAAAGGTCCGCTTTCCCTAAAGCTCACCTTGTCCAGGTGATGGAGGCACGTGGTAATTCTGGTGTCCCTTCTCTGCTTCTGCTTCCATCTCCTTTCTACCCCTGGCTACAGAGCCACCAGTGGTCACTCCGGCAACCACGCCTTTTTGAATACTTTCACACTGCTCTTGCGGGCCTGTGACTGGAATCATAGACCACTGGTGTCTTCTCTCGGGGCATCACCCTCCTTCTAGCCTGACTTCTCCAGCCCCACTGCTGAGAAGAAAGTCTGGTCTCCCACGCTCTGGAGCAGCTCTTCTTCCAATTCAACCAAACCAGACACACAAATCCCAAGGGGACACCGCTTTTCTACCTATGTATGGAAAGGGGCAGCCAAGCCTAGGCCCCCACCAGAGCGCCACCCAGGGTCTGCATGGCAGGGCTTGAGGGTCTGCCTCAAGCGTACAAGACATAAACGGCATCAAAAGGACAACTTGCAAGTGAGCGTGCGGGTGCAGAGCTGTACAGTGGAAGAAAAACAGAACGCGGACCTTGATTTAATAACTTGCCTGAGATTGCTCACAGTGATGTTTGAGTTGCCTCTGCGTACTTCTGTCCTTGCTAGGTCACCAGCTGTGACAATGTCCAACCTATAGGTTGACTTAGGGGTTTGTAAGATTGGTGCTCTGGCCTGATACAATCTTGTAATGACAGATGGTGTACACCCAATGGGAGAAGCCAGTTTCATGGATGCTAACATTCATATCCCTGTGGAAAGGTGTCCCAACATCATGACTGCTTGGGAACTGATACTGGAGGCGGAACTAATGTCTCAAAAATGACTTTGCTAACGGCGAGGTGACATGCACACTGCAGCCATCTTTACCCTAGCCACAAAGCCAAAAGTCAGAGTTTGAAAACAGACAGCATGAAGACACAGGTGTGAATTATCTGCTTTATTGCTTTCTTCTTTCTTACTGCAGAGTCAATGTTTTTGAACAGTAATAGTATGTCCAAAATTCAACGTTTTTTAAAACATTAAATAATAAAATACAATGTGGGAAAAAGCCCTCCACTGTGACCTCCTCTAACTACCCCTGGTGGAACCACCCGAAGAGAGGCAATGGGAAGGTTCATGTTGCTTTGTGGAGAGAACAACTCTTCTCTGACCCAAGAGCGGGAGGGAGTCTGAAGTACCAGTTGCCAGTTGGTGTCCCTATGAAATAGCCAGGAGATCCCAAATGACCCCAAGGATGGTGGTCCCCCTTCCCTCCCAGGCTGCAAAAAGACTTCTGTGGAACAGGAGGGCCAATCGGTAGAGCACGAGGCAGGACCAACCATTCCAATACTCAGGAGGCCTCCCGGGCCGCTGGCTCTTCCCTAAGCCTTTTGTTTGTATGCTTTAAAAAAAAGCGTGTTGCACACATGGGTGATGCTCTCCACAGGACCAGCTGGAAGCAGGGTGACTGTGAGTGGCACTCTGCCTGAAGGCACAGGGTCATCCCAAGGGAGGAGTCACCGTGTTTTGAGTGCTTTTCAAAACACACACCCTACCTCGGAAAAACTGTCAGCTGCCATACATCTGACTGCAATTTCAGCCACGCTCCTTTGCAAAGTTTCAGAATCTCAGGAGCCCAAGCTTGACCTCTTGATGGGTTCCATGAGGAATCGGCTTCCCAAGGGGTCAAGACTCAAAGGAGGACATGGCTGTGGTACATCATTCGACAGATAAAAATAAATAAGTGACCCTATAGTGTGGATATGAACAGTCACAAATAAATATCTCAGACCCCTTAGCTGCAGGGCACACACTAGCAAGAAGAGGGAATCCAAAAACTGTGATTTCCTTATGAAACACGTATCTACCAAGACTTGAAAGGATGGGCAAAAACATAGTAAAACTGTGTAAAAGACAGGCTTCTTCAGTACCAGCGGGAGTGCTTGTGGAGTCAATTTAAATAACCTCCTTCCACTCCTTCCCCACGGTCACCTCAGGTTTCCCTGAGATTGGACAAAGGCCCCCCGCACCTCACGGTGTCACCAAGGGCATGGTCACAGGGAACTTTCCTTGCAGACTGACAAGGATCACACTTTAGCCTGAGGAATTATTTCAAGCTCTTCCTGCTTCTGAGACACGGGTGCCATGAATACTCTCTTCAGACAACGTGCCTCTGAAGGAGGAGCAAACACAAGGTACATTTATTCACGTCCGTGCCGTCTAAAGCTACACCAACCAGGACTGGAAAGGGAAGGGATCAGAACCGAAAACAAGAACTCTGGGACTTCTGCCCCCCAACTCCAAGTCTGAGCTCGAAAGCACCTGCGGGCTTGCGATCCAGTCTCCTTCCTGGGGAGTCCTCTCTTCTCTGCCTCTCTGGGTTAAGGCCTGGACAGTGGTAGTGGTGTGCAGTCTCTCCGGGGAGCTGTCAGTCACCTGTAGGTTCAGGCTGGGTACAGTCCGGCTCCTGAGTGCTGGGCTGGGCACTTTGCTTTCGCAGGTCCTCCACCATCTGCAGCAGGGCAGAGCGCTCCAGCTCCAGGGTCAGTGCAGCCTGCTTCAGCTTGCTCTCGCTGGTTAGAAGCTTCTCCACCGTGGCTTCAAGGCTTTGGATCCTAGCATTTGCCACCTGGGGAATGGGAGGAGAAGAGAGAATGTACTTGCCTGTGATTACACAAGAGCGGTTGCTGTGAAGGCCACCACTCAGCCTTGGGGGACTTTGGAGGAGGGTCTTGGCAGAAGCAAGCCTACTGATGATCAGTTCTGGTCACACAAGAACTATCCCAGCTTCTGCTGCAGGCAGGCTGGCCCCTGACAAACACCGTGACATTCTCCTAAATCTTCTTCCCCGGTGTGTCCCTTCTGGGGTCCAGGGATTGAGAAAGCAGCATCAGAGAACAGAGGGAACTGGACCCCCAATCTCTATCCTGGGAGAAGGTGACGGATGGCTCATGTATACACAGGATGCTGTGACAGACCCGATGGGCACACAGCATGGCCTATTCCACTAACTATGTGTCTATCTACGCGTACAAACTGATTTCACATTCACAAATGGTCAAGGGGCTTCTATGTGACAGGCCACCTGTATTAGGGACAACTCTCTAACCTCAAATCTGTTTTTCTTATTTTTCAAGTAGTAGTAAGACATTACAGGACACTAGGCATTTCCCATGGGACACAGAATGCCAGAAACAGCATTCTACTGAGAGGTTTTTCTGTACTGTTGCTTCTGGCCACCATCAACCTTGGTGAAGAACAAGCGCTTGGTCTCTCTTGGGGACAGAACATTGTCTTAGGCCACATCCTTAGCGCCCAGCATGTACCAGGCCAGGGGAATACTTCATCAGCCCTATCTCCTATCTCCAATCCACTAGGGCAGGCATCCCAGGGGTGATGACCTGAGGGGCCCTCTGAGAGTACCGAAGTGATTCCAACATCGCAGCTCATACTCCAGGCCTTTTTGGCCTGCTCCTCAGTGCCCAGCTGTATTTACGGCACTCTGGGCAATAAGGGGTGGCCTACCTTTTTAGTCAGACAGCCCCTTTAGGTGTGTTCCATTTATTTTAGCTAGGGAAAATAGTACATCTATTTCCCCACTTCATTTTCAAAACTGGCAAAATTGTTTTTCGAACAAGACAACCCTCGTGCTAGACAGAAAACCCAACTGTGACTCTGAGTCTAGCCCCTGTTGTATTGCTAGACTCCTGAAAACCAAAGGGGGAAAGGCTGGAAGGCACAGCTCATCAGGCTCAGAGACGGGGTGGGAATGCCTGGTGCGTGTCCTCAAGAGGTACCCTCGCATCTCTGGCCTGTCTCTGTTCTGAGGGCTATGTAGCTCACTCAGGGAGTGCTACCCAGTGTGTATAGTCATTTTCCTGTGGCTTAGTAGTGAACCAATTTACATGATGTTCACCAACGGCACAGATGGCAGGTTTCCTCAGTAGACTAGAGAAAGCATGTCTGGGTTCTCTCAAGATCTGGTCCCCGAAGGCCCTTCAGCTGGGGGCTACTTGTAGTAGCTGATTATTGGGAAATGATCCTGGGCCTTTCTACTTGCCACCACCCTGCACACAGAATCATCTTACGTACTGCTAGTGAACGGCAGGTTCAAGAGTTTCAGCTCTCGTTTCCAGACAACTCTTTGAGTTTGAGTCAACCTATTTTTACTGCATGTGTTTATTTTCAATGCATAAACTGTGTGCTAACCTATGAACATTCAAGTTTAATAGACAAAGAAAATTTTAGAAATATCACAAGTACTTCATAAAAAAAACAAACCTGTAATAGCATTTCAAATTTTGGAAAAATAATATTTCTAGTCTGTTAATTTAGATGACATACATACATTAGTCTAAATTTGCCATTTATAGTTTGAGAATCTATTAACTGTCAGAAATAAGTTCTGGCACTAATCTGTGATCACTATTCCTTTAATATATTTACACATATGTGAATAACTTGTGCCCCTTACAAAAGTTAAAAATACCTTTGAACTTCAAATTCTGGCAGAAGGCACGGACTTCATAGACACTAAACTAACCTATAAATGTTTATTTACTAAAGGTACTTGGATGAAGAGAAAGAAATAGGGTAATACTGAAAACTAGCACACGTTATTTGTAATTTACCTCACAGCAACAGTTACTACTGCTGTACGATCTTTCACATTCTTTTTTTTTTCACAGAACACACCACACAGTCTGTTTAGTAATTTGTTTTTCTACTTAATGCATCATGAACACAGCTCAACACACTAAAAAACAATGGATGCATGTTCTGTATTGTGAATTATAGCACAATCCAACAGATCTGTGAGCAGTGTGCTGTGACCATGTTCTCTACCATCCCCCTTCTCTGCTTGCATGCATCCTAAGTAATTCAGGGCCCATGTCACTCATCTGAGACTCTGTTCGACATTGCTTAAGCCTGCAGAAAAGACAGTACATGCTCACAGTAAGGGAGGACAGTATAATTTCCACTGTTGTCTTTGCAACCTAAATTTTAGGGGCCATAATTGTTAATGTGTATTAAGAGTCCATGCTAATGGGTTTCACAGTGACATTTCCACACAAACATACATTGTGCTTTGGTCATGTCCACCTTCCCAACTGTTCCTCTTCCCAACTACTCCCATCTTCCCCTGTCTCCCCGGGGAAATATATACTTTGAGATCATATTGAAAACCTTCTTATATAAACAGCACAAGATACATATGAGATAGATATGTAACTTCCAGAGAGGATCATGGGAAAATGACCTCTAAACCAGCACAGGGCCCTAACTATACAACACCATAATCCCTCGCCTGCGTTTCTGAGAAGAGCAGTGTCCGACTCAGCTTGTGCCCAGCCCAGCCCAGGTTCAGTAACCCCAGTAGACTAGCAAGACCTGCAACCCTGCAGCCAACTCTCCTAGAACCCCTTAGTCCAGAGAGGAGGGGAGACACCTGTGACCACGAGTTACCATGGATGCTTTCTCTTCAGTATGCGGTTTCTCAGCAGTGTTTACACCTCCCTCTCCTTAGACAGAAGCAGTGCTTTCAAAAAACGAATCTAGTACATACTTCTACTTGTTGTAAGCCGAACGCTTCAAAATGCAAAGGTGAGCTCACTGGGAGGTGCTCCTTTCAAGATCCATGTCAGGGGTCCACTGCTGACTTGCAGCCACTGGAACTGACCAAGTGCACGGTGTGCCTTTGTGGGACCAAGCAGGCTCTTTGTCCCCTATGACTTCCCTTCAGGTGACGGCTGAGACTTCCAGGGGAGAGTGTACATGGGCATATTTTCAGTAAGGACACACTAAGCAGTTGGCTTAAGGTGTGCCTGGAGGTTAGGATGGGTGAGGAAAACATTTGCTTTTGTGTGCTATATATAGTAAGGATCTACTAGTCTCCTGCAGCAGAGCCTGCTGGGAGGAAGGTGTTTGAGGCAGGGCCTCTCAAATGCCCACCTTTCTTACATCATGGATAAACTCATGTCTGCAAGGTGGTAGCTCCCTATGGAGAAAAATCAGAACTGGATAAGGATGGAGAGCATATTCTATGGAGCCCAGATTCCATGAACAACCTAGTTTAAAAACATCCCTCCTTACAATAATTTCTGAACACTTAACACATTCTCTCATTTATACTATTAGCAAGGAGAACACTGGGCTACTTAGTGCCGCTGACTGACAGAGGAGCCACACTCTGCCGTGAGGTCTTTGCTCTGCTCCCATCACACTGATGAGGGACAGGCCTGGCGGCCATGTGCATGAGCCTCGCTGGGTCCTGAATGCCAAGGACCTCTGGACTGTGTCCCAAAGCTCATTCCCTCACCTTTCTGCATGTACTATTTATACTGTGGCTCTTCTGTGTCCTCACCTGCATTTACCCACTTAAGATGGAAGGTTCTAGAAGAGAGAACTGTATTCTCAATAAACAAACCAGACTTATAAGTAACTAGTGTATGTTCTGGTTTATTGTGCTAGATAGACTTCTATGTGTCCCCGTCCCCCCCCCTTTAATATCTCTCCAAGGACCTGGCTTGTTTCACCCCCAGGCAATGAAAGCCCAAGACTGTCTCATCACTACTCAAGGCACAATTGCTGGCATTCAGCATCCGGTCTGGTCTCCTGTAAGTATAGAAAAAGCCGCTCAGAAAGCTCCAGGGCTGTCTGACCTTAGCAAGGACAGTCTGTCTGCTCCGTAATAAAAGGGCCAATTCTCCTGGGACACCTCTGATCGCAACTACAAATGGCGCAGGATGGGAAAGGTCCTCCAGGCATGGGAAAGGCCAGGCTGCCGTTGCCTTTGGTGAGTTAATGAGCTACTATACGTGGAGGCTTGGGAAGCTGCTCGGCAAACATGCTCTACCTGCAGTTGTTCCAGGAGATCAAGGTTCTGTTTGCGCAAGCTGCTGTTGGTTTTCTCCAGTTTGTCCATTCTTTGGTTGTTACTGAGAGGAGAGGAATCAATAAGTTCTTCTTGGAGCACGTGGTACTCAACCTCATAGGCCTGCAGCTGTTTGGCAATGTCCATCTCAAACACCTGTCAGATATGGAAAGGTCATCAGGCTCCGAAACTCAGACAAGCTTCCCACCCGCACAGGGACCTGTTCACACGCTCATGCCAATGTGCACCTATCATCCATCCAGGCTCGGCATCATGATTGGTAATACACATAAAAGACAAGAAAATTCAGCTCTGAGAAGGTCATGATTTTACATGGGAGAGATAATAACAAACATCTAGAGATAATTCCAAAGGATAAAATAAGTACAGGTTCTGACACTCTTTTTCTAAAAGGCCAAAAAAAAAAAAAAAAAAAAGTTTTAAAAGACTTTCAAGGGGCTAGAGGGACGGCTCAGCAGTTCAAAGCACTGGCTGCTCTTCTAGAGGGCTCAGTCTGATTTTCAGCATCCACATGGTGACTCATAGCCATAACTCCATTTCAAGGGATCTGATGCCCTCTTCTGGCCTCCAGAGGTGCCAGGTGCGCGCGTGCGCACACACACACAATACCCATACATATAAGTAAACAAACAAAACAAAAACCAAACCCCAACAAGACTTTCAACATTTTAGTTTTTGAAAGTTGCATGTTTTCTCTGCAAGTTCTATTAAATACACTGACTATTGGTTAAAATCATGTCCTGTTTGCACAGCCACCAAGTCCAAGTTCAGCTACGATCTAGCTGGGTTTTCCGAGTTGCAAGAACAATGAAGTAACGGAGCTGTTAGCGAGAAAGTCCTCTTGACACAGATCTGCAGAAATGAGCCAACCCCAATTGTCGCTCACATGGATGAGTGAACACAAAACAATGCCTGAGCTGTCCCTTCCCACACCAGTAATAGTGGTCAGTGACAGAGCCACACGTGCGAAACAAGCCCACGTACAGACGTGACTCCTCAAGGGGCAGTGTCTGCACTTGGCGATGAGGAAGTGACAGGGCTGCAGTGAGGTCGGAAGACAGACGTGGGGCTGTGCAGTGCAACCCCTGCTCTGTGGGGAAGGTAACCCTGCAGGTTGAAGCCACTCGGCACAGGACCGTATTAGTGACTTTTCTTGTTGCTGTGACAAAATGCTCAGCCAGCGTAACGAAGAACGGAAGGTTATTTTGGCTCTGTTCAAGAATGCTATGCCCACCACGGTGGCAGGGGCATGATGGGGCTGGTCAGAGTGCACCCACGGTCAGGAAGCAGAGGGAGACGGATGCTCAGCTCACTACCTCCTTCTCCTCAGCTTGGACCCCAGCTCTGGGATGGGGCTGCCCACATGTAGGCTAAGTCTTCTCCCCTTAATTAAACGAATCTGGACACTCTGTCAGGCAAGTCCTGAGGTTTGTCCCGAAGCTAATTCTCTCATCAAGCTGACAGGGAGTAGTAACTCTCACAGCCCTTGAAATGGATCTGGCAGCTACAACCTTCTAGAACAAGACTGTTAGTCCAGAACACTCTTCAGCGGGTGAGCTCAAGGCTTTTGAAGGGTGGAAGCATTTCCTAGTTAATGAAACAACACCCCTCAAAGCCTTAGAAAGCCAGCCTTCCGAGGGTCTCCTACAAGCACTGAGGCTGTCTTCCAAAGCCCTGTCACTTTCTCCCCATGCCCAACTGTCTTATTTTTCTCTTTGAGATGAAAATTTCAGCTTCCTAGTTTTCAGGTTAACTCACTGATTAATACTAAATAGATTCAAAAGTCATTCTGTCGTGACTAAGTCACATGCTATCAGCATCTACCTGGTTTTCCTTTTGCCCCCGAGAGTTACCGTAAATTCAGTGGGGACTACCATCCTATTTCACATCCCTGGTGACTGGCCCGGGCTATGACTGGCAACTCTCCTGGCCTCAGTTCCTGACCTCCTACATGGGGCAGTAGCACGGACTTCCCAGCGCTGAGCTAGGAACCGAGAGACAGTTCACAAAAGTTCCCAGCGTATGCCTGGAGAACTTTCATCTTAGCTGGAGTCTGTTTTCACACTTGTCAGAAACCTTCGGATTTTAACCTCACGTCTCAGCAGAACTACAATGGACGTGCATCGTGAGCAGTGTGAGCAGGACAAGAACCACCGTGAGACCAGAGCCTGCTATGGCACTCGTGTGTAATTACTAATCAGGGCTGAGCGGCACACATGCCACTTTCAGAGCTCATTTTCTGTCCTGGGAACCTTAGCAACAAAGCCTTTTCTGCCTGTTGATGATGTGTTAAGGCTGAGGCTGACTACAGGCTCTGTGCCCTTCTGGGCCTCCATCACTTCCTAATAAATATCCCGGGTCCTCACTTGGTTTCACTGCAGCAGCATCTGGCTGGTCAGCACGTAGTCCGTGACTGCAGCTGAATCCTAGGAACGGTCCAGAACCACAGCAACCTGCCTGGGGTGCGAGAGCCCTGCTCCCTCCCTGAGTAGCATGTATGACTCTTGGGCCAATGCCTTGGGCAAGGGACTGAGGAATAAAGGGATGTCAGGGAGGGCCTTTTATTTTTACATACCTAGAAAGCACAAGAGACCGACTGATAGTACCAGTTCCTAGAAAAAAAGGAAAAAAACGAAAGCAGGAAGGCCTGATTCCATAGTGGAATCTCAGAGAAGCCCAATCAATGAGCTGAAAATTGTGTGCCAATTGGAAAAATCAACACGCGTTGGGAGAGGACTCGCTTCTTGGACAAACATAGCTCCCCCCTCACCGAGCCCTCTATAACCCATTCCCTGAGCACGCTCACTCCACGAAGCTGCAAGACCAGCCAGCCCTGGGTATTCTCGGATGTCACTTGATCTTTGAACAGCAGGGACCTCGTGCCTGCCTCTGGGTTTCTCCAAGGTTTTCAGGAAAGCTCCAGAATTTTAGTGCTGAAAAGAGCGGTTTCTTCTGATTGTTAAAGCAGGAGTTATTCCTTACGTCCAGTGTTTTGTCAAATGGACCCACCATCGGTTTTGTTACCAAAGCCATAAAGCCCCAATGCAGGAAGCAGGGAAGGAAGAGCTCCCAGTGCAGCTTCCACCAGCTACACATCCTTTCGTCTTTACTGTCACAAGCGCGCTTCTGTGACCGTAAACAGAACCAACATCAAGGATCCTATCCCAGTCACCTTTTTCACTCAGTTGTATGTTCTACGGGCTTTCTCATGCGGTGCCGTGTTCCCCATAACCACCAAAATAAATGGCTTCATGGTTCTTTACCAACTCAGCATACCACAAACATATCAGCCCATTTATTAAATGTTGGACATCTTGATACTTCCATTTTTTTTTTTTGTTATTACATATGACAACTCTAAGAAAATTTCCCTATATACAGGGCTTTCCTGGTGTTCTGGACCAGTTCCTAAGGATGCATTGTAATAGTTGGGGTTATGGTACAAAAGGGTCTGAATGTTTTACTGGCATGTGGTGTCTATTGTCAAACCACTTCCCATGTAGGAACAATCAAGGTAGAGTGCCACTAGCATGTACTGATGTGCCAGATGCTGCATGCCCTTGGCACTGCAGACTGGTATTAAAGAGTCAGTTTGTTAATCTAGCAGGCGAGGCATTATACGCTATGCAGAAATTTAAATCACGCATGAAGCTAAATATTTCCCCAGATATGTGTCTGCTGGATGGCGCTCCTTGTATGTTTATGTTCTTGGCTCATTTGCTATTCAAGTCTCGGTGTTTCTCTTTGCGGTCTCTGAACATGGTGTAATGCAGGCACTGACTGGTGGCTTGCAGAACTAGCGACATTCTTTCAGCTTTCCTAACATCTAGACCCTTCCAGTCTGTTGGTCTCAGTGGCTATTAGGGCAGGACTGTGGGGCAGGCTGCCTGGGTATCTGCAACAAGAGGGCATACTGTCTATAGTCAATTTCAAAACGATAATAAAGCTAACTAAAAGTCAATCTGATTGTAATTATCACAACATGTGGCAGTGGTGAGACACTTGTCCCCAAGGCACGACACCCTCTTGGTGAGGCACTACTGACTGTCCTTTTACAAACGACTCATTTCGATCAGTGCAGCGGCTCATGCAGGGGCACAGGGGCCATCCTGCTGCAATAGCCTTCTCTGAACACAGGGACTCTGTCAAGATTGGATTCTGCCCCACAAGGTCAGGTACAACCGGGAACTTCTTCAGTAACGCTGCAGGCAGTCTTGTGGATCTCGTAAACCTGCGGATTCCTGAGTCAGCAGGGCTGGGGTGGGGCCCAAGATTCCACTTCTAACAAGTCCTCACAGGACCTGACGGCGGGTCTGGGGCAGCCCTGCTAAGACTAACCCAGGCTGCAGAGGCTGCAGGCCTGCCTCTCAAAGCAGCCCTCTGACACTTCCTGCTGTGCACTGAATCAAGGCTTCAGAGTCACGGAGTGCTCACTGGAGTACAACTGTTCACTCTGGCCCCACAACACTCTTTAGTACTGACAATTCCCAGAGGGCCCCTTTCTGGGTCAGAAGGCGCTTATGGCCTCCTGCATTGTCAACTGTGGAGAGCACAAGGCCACACTGAGGAAGGCAAGTGGCTCCGGAGACCCTAGCTCTTCTGTTGCGGACAGTCAACCTTGGAGATGCCTCTGGTGCTGCTCCCAGCAAGTCCCAACTAAGCCAGGGCTCTGGAACCCTGTACCCAGACACTCATCCGGGAGTCCGCTGGGTCCCAGCTGTGTCCCAGCTGCTCGAGTAGTCCACAAAGGACATCTAACGAAACTGGGTTATACCGTCAGAGAGGGCTGCCCCCCCACTACGCCTCTCCTTACACAGGCTACATGCTCTGTCATATCCAATAACTGCGTCCGTCACGTCCACGGTGAGGACTTCCCAGGTTTGAAGCCAGGAGTGCCTCGGGCCACTGGGTGATCTGTTGCACACCTCACACTTGCTCTCCGGTCTCTGTTCAAGACTTAAATGCTCTCTCAAGGGGAAGGGGCAGCAGGCCTGAGTTCTCAGAGGTCAGGTTCCATGCTGAAACACGAGCAAGGAGAGCAGGAAGCTAGCTGCCTACACTCTTACCCGTCTTCTATCTCGAAGGAAAACTGGGTTCCAGATGTCAAGTCCACCCAGCCCACACCCTCACTACCTCACCACCACGCTGACCACATCTGGCACTGGAATTAACTACTCTCTGTTCTTCTCTCGTGCCTCTGGCATGTGGCTCAGCCAACTACTGCCTGCCTTTCCAATGATCTGTTGTAACGTGGCTACGTCATCCCTTTACCTGCTGCAAAGGCAGAGCTGGATAACCGCAGCAGAGGCCTTCTGAGCCTCTTAGAAGCTGAAACATCTCTTATCTGACCTCCACACAAAATGCTGGCCACCCAGAATCATCTCATTCTTCTAGGCCCAGATGGACAAAACTATGTGAGCTCCAACACTCAATACCCAGCACCCCGAGGTCTCCCCCACTTAGTCCTGCCATTGCATATGGGGTGCTGTGCCTGCCTAATCTCATTGAAACTGGAAACTGGAATGCCATGACCTAGATCTGCTAAGGAGTCTGGGTAAGTACTGCATGTTAAGTTCAGAGCAGTTGCCCGAACCAACTCAGGTACATGGATACAGACTGTTGTCTTTCTGTGTGGAGACGTCCTAAGTTTCTAATATTGAAAGGGTACCTGATGTGTACCAGAGTGTTTGGTACTCCCAGTGAGTACAGTTCTTCACAGAAGGGGGCGGCAGGGGGGGGGGGAAGACAAACAAACATTATTTCCCCTTTCCCTGAGGCTGTACACTCAGGAGGTGGACCAATGACATGCCTTGGGAGAAGGCTAATGTCAGCACTCACAGGACGCAGACTCAATCTAGGTAGCCAAGACTCTGAGTTTACCTCAGAGGCTGTGAGACATTAAGTATATTCAACAAAAACTCTAAGAGGAGGAGATTAGTGAAAACCTCAGAAATGAAGAGAATCAAGAGTTAATCCTGTACTAAGATGCCAATAAAATCTTGAGAGATGTGGTGTGGGCAGCTGCTGAAGCACTCTGAGATGAGATGCATCCCAAACCTCACCTCTCCCCTCGGCAGGCAGCGGAGTGAGGGTAGGCCGGCTAATCAGCCACTCTGTCCTCAGGAATGTGTGTCCTGACTGCATGAGGCCATGTGTAGATTCGGATTCCTTAGGACTCAGCCAGCCACTGCGGTCCACACTGAGTAACCATGCCAGGCAGGTGAGAACTGGAGCCAACCAGTTAGCCAGAGGTAAGTAAGTGCACAGTGGACAAGAACTCCTCACCATCGGCATGTGCAGTGTGCAGAGATGCAAGGTCACGAGCGGCAGGAAGCCCTCTCCCTTGCCAGATCTGCACTTATTAACCCCTAAGGTAGAGGAAGAGTGGGTGAGAATCACAGAGACTGCATCTGACTACAATTCACTGGACCTTGCTGAGCTATCTAGCGAATGATCAGAAATCCTTATGTAAGTATTTACTTTAAAAAAAAAAAAAGCTTTATTTCACCATCTGTGTTTAAGTGACTTATCTAGATTTTTATCTACAGAACATGTTCTAAGCTTAGGAGAGCTAACTGCTGACTCTGCAGTGTGATCCAATGATGAAACCCCTTCCAGTACATTCTGTGTGATGCTTTATTTTGCTTGTTAATGCGACTGGATTGAAAGATGCTAGGTGATGAGTACAGCCCAGCTCTGGGTGCGTCTGTGCAGGCATTTCTGGAGATGACTGGTGTGTGGCAGAACCACCTGGGGAGGAAGACTTGCCCATGTGAGCAGTACCATCCAAGAGGTCAACTCCGTCACACAAATGCAAGAAGAAGGAAGCCTTTAATCCTAGCAGCTGTCATGACGTCATGAGGCCTGGTCTACATAAGTCAACTCCAAGGCAGCCAGGGCTATACAGTGAGACCCTATCGAAGAGGGGTAGGGGTAGGGGGTGGGGGAGAAGAAGCTGGCCAGCAAGCCAAGTTCCATTGCTCCTGGGCGAGTGTGGCTTCTGCTGGTACCACCCACTACAGACACCAGACTCTAGCTCCTTCCGCCGTCGGCTGTGACTAGGCCTGCATCATTGCTTTCCAGGAGACTTCAGGCTTTGGGAACTGAAGAGCTAGTAGATTCTCTGGCTCCAAGGTACAAAGATGGCAATTAAACCACCTAGGCTCCAATCATGTAAGGCAATGTAATAGCCCCTTCCTAATTATGACATAGTCTATTGGTTCTGTTCCTGTAGAGAAGTCTCATCAACACACTCAGCCACACAGACTCCGGACACGTCTAGCGGTGACCCTCCCGCCCCAAGTATCTCAGTCCTGCCTCATCAGCAGTCACTACCGGAAAAGTCTCGGTTCTATAGAACGGATACTGGCTTCTACATCTAGCCCAAACCATTCCTGATCTGCTCTAGCTGTAATTCTCAGCTAATTCTACTCAAAACGTTCACCTTTTCAGAGTAATGGTTCTCTTGCATATGGAAGCTAGAGATGCCAAAACCTTCCAACAGTAACAATAGAAGAGCAAAAGAATGACGTAGAGCAGATTCATGAAATCAACCTCCTAATGATTACAGGAAGTCATTTTCTGAACATTTCAATTACTGCCACTGAGAGGAAAAATCAAAGCATTCATTTTCACAAAATCTGGTACCTTACAGACGTATGCATTTCAGAAGGACAAACGGCGAGAAGCCTCCTACATGACATGATCAACTGATAACTTGCCCTTGTTAGCACACTTGGCTCCTGCTGCCTTTTGCCATTAACACACACAACATACACACCCAGTCATCCGTTTCGTCTTTAGATGCACATCTGTGATGTGCTCTCCACATGCCAGACACTGGGCAAGATGCTACCTGGAACACAAAGTGGTCAGAACCAGCTCCTCTCAGAAAGGGACACTCCAGACCCCAGCAGGCATCCGGAAGGCCTGGAGCAGTCCTTACCTGATTGATGGTCTTCTCCATCTGCACTAAGCCCAGGTTAGGGAGTGTGTTCTTTATGAAGTCCACGATGGTTTCCAGATTCTCGTGCTGCAGAATCAAGGGCTTATGGCTTCCCAAAAGACTTAAAGCCACTTTAAATATGACCTCTGATCCCTGAAGAAAGATCATATCTAAGAAGACACAGAAATGCAGAGTTAAGTCCTGGCCAGTTCCTGATGAAATAACATTCTCTTTTCTCTTCCTCATAGCACAGAGTAGAAGGGTCAGAAATTTAAGTCCAAGTTACAAATTTTGTTTCTTTTTAAAGAGACATTTCAGACAGAGTTGTCAAGGCAATACTGCAAATGATGATAATTAAAAACAACAGATAAATAAAAACTTAAATTTTGTCACAGGTTCAGATAAAATTTTTTCTACTCTGAAAAAACAATTAAATTCAAAAGAACGTCAAAAGTTGAGAAAAGTTTTATTAGTTTATGATTTTTTCCATGAATGCTCTAGATTTTAAAGGAGATACCAAAATATGTTTAAAACTACAGCTTTTATTTATTTGTATGTGTGTGTGCATGCGTGTGGAGTGTGCACGTCTATCCACCCATGTGCACTCATAGAGGGCAGAAAAGGGTATCAAGTGTCCTCCTCCTCTACTCCCTACATATTCCTTTAAGGAAGGGTCTCTTGCCGACCCCAAGGCTCGCGTCTCCCTGTCTAGGCTGGTGAGGGATCCTCCTGTCTCAGCTAGGGTTACAAGCATGTATGGAATACCCAGCTGCTTACTCTGGGCCTCAGGACTGTGTGACAAGTGTAACCATTGAGCCATCTCTCCAGCCACTGAAAGACGTTTTCAATTAGCAAAGCCAAAGGACTCTTGAAGACAAGAAATTATATTTTGACATAAAAAGATGGATTCAAAAGATGCTTGAAGCTTCTAACAGGCCTACAAAATTTCAAAAGCACACCGAACTTCATCCTAATAATGAGCCAAGAGCCATTCTTCTGTCTGAGGAGTTTCAAGTTGGGGGAGGCTACCTCTCCAGTTCTTGCTGTGTTTCCTCACCATGGCTGGCAAGCCACAGCAATTCCTATACTGAATTTATACAGAAGGACGAGGCCGGCAAGCGGAAAAGACAACAGGCTGAGCCGCTGTCCCCCTTACTGGGTGACTTGACTCAGGCAAGTTTGACCTAGTGACTGGAATAAAGTTTAAAAAAAAAATAAGACAAAAGTGAAAAGGAAAGTATAAATACACCCAACTGGGCCAACCAATCTCAGTCTCTCCTTCTCTGATACCCCCACCCCACCCCTGGCTGCAACACCACGGTGGAAACAGTGAAGAAATGGCAACTGGCCAAACACAGAAATCAAGGCAAACCAAAGCATCCTAGAGAGAGTCCCCGAGATGCCGCTCCACGTGGGTCAGAATGACAGCACGTGAAAGCTGTTCACAAACTGGAACACAAGGGCTGGACACCGCTGCACAGGTGGGAAACTGAGGCACAGGAGGAAGATGACTGGATTGTATGCCTATTCAGCAGGCTAGCTCTCAAGAGGCTTTAAGGCGTTTACCAAGTCACTGGCCACGGGCATGGAGTTGCTGGCAACTGGGATGGCCTGTGCCGGGAAACGAAGACACCACGCCTGCTCAGGGCTTGGGGTGGCCAACGGTGGGATGACCTGCTTCCTTCTTAGGGCTGGTTGGTGAGGCTCAGACACTAACTTCAAGATCTGAGTGGCTTAGAGGACGGATATCCATACCAAGGCAATGCCAGTGGAGAGCCCTGTGACACACCCACCTGTAAGTCTCACCACTGCAGAGAATGAGAAGATGGAGAATCAGTGCTACAAGATTTATTTTTATTCGTGTGTGTGTGTGTGTGTGTGTGTGTGTGTGTGTGTGCGCGCGCCAGAAGAGGGTGTCAGATTCACTGGAGCCGAGTTACAGGTGTCTGTGAGCTGCCTGACGTGGGTGCTGGGAACTGAACTTGGGTCCTCTGAAGAACAGGAAGTTCTCTTCACTGCTGAGCCATCTCTCCAGCTCTTACAGAATATATTTAAAGAAAAAGTTTTGTAAAACCAAACAAAATGATAAAGTTCTATGTACTCTGAAAAACTTTAAACCTGATTTTTAAGATTGTAAAAAAATGTCTACTATTTCTGTTTTGTTCATCTTCCCATCCTTACACATCTGCATTCAGGAATTAAAAACAACAGTAACTGCCCTTGGAAAGGCCCTGCAGGCAAACTGACGGCTGTGTGGGTGGGGAGGTCTTGCGGTGACCCAGCTCTGGCCCAGCTGCCCATTTCCCTCTTCCCTTTCTTCTCTGCATTTTCAAGGCATTCAGAAACAGGCAGGAAGTAGAGGGCACCTTAAGTTCAGCTGACCCCACTACGCTGCATATTCTTTGCTGAGTGCAATACAAACAACTACTTTCCCTTGGAAGACATTCCCACAGCCCTGGGCTCCATCACACCTGGGACCTCTCTTTACAATCCCATGATCTGCAAGTGCAATTTCCCTTGGTGACCTCATTCAAAATCTCTTCCAGCCACATGACTCTGTCCAGGGCAACCCCACCCTCCCCTGAACTTTCTTCTAGGAGGCTGCAATCCTGTGGTCATGCAGGCTTTACCGTCCTATCACAAATGTGACAATCACTGTTCAGGCAGATTTTACAAAAACACACTGTGTTATACTGCTTGTGGAGCTGATGGGTCCCTGGCCACAGGACAACTCTCATCTCTTACTCTATTTTCATCCTAAGGCTTCTGGGCCTTGTGTCAAGCCCTCAGCTTTATGCTCTCCACTTTATCTCCTCAGCAGGCCATTCTAGAGGACACAGGAGCCTGCTTCTGTAGCTGCTTCCTCCAGCAGGCCAGCTTCCATGTTTCCCAAAGGCAAATGTGGTCAGAAGGTGAAGAGAGGGAGTATTTCTTTTCTTTCTTTCTTTTTTGAACATTTATTTTACCTTATACATATGTGCCCGTGTGTGGGTATGTGCCTGTGTGTGCAGGTGCTTCAGAAGGCCAGAAGAGGGCATCAGATCCGCTGGAGCCAGAGTTGCAGGTGGCTGGGAGCTGGCTGATGCGGGTGCGGGGATCTGAATTTGGGTCCCCTGCAGGAGCAGCATGTACATTTAACCTTGGAAGCCATCTCTTCAGAATGAGAGCAAGTGCTTCTTTCAAGGTCCCTGTTACACTCAGACTACAACCATACAGATCATGTGGTCCAGGACAGAAGACTGACATCTAGCCCGGGATGAGCACCATGAGGTCAAGGCATAAACGCTGACAGCAGCTGCCCTCTCCTGGAATTGCCTTCTATTAATTAATACGAGAGCTATGCTGGTGCAGGCTGGGAACCTTACTGCATTGCTTTGTTTATTTACTGGATGTGTTTGCATGCGTGCCGTGGCACTACTCATGGGGAAGTCAGAGATACTCGTAGCAGGACTGTTTTCTCCTTCCTCCACATGGGCTCTGGGGACTGAACCTGTCATCGGGTTGGGTGGCAAAAACCCTCAGCTCTGAGTCATCTTGCTGACCTCGCAAACTGGAAATCTTCTACTCGTGTATAAAATAGAGAATTATCAACAAGGTTCATTTGCTTTAGGATTTACTTAGACTTAAAGGCTTATAGTGGAAAAAGTCACAGGTCAGAACGACTCCAGAACCTGGATGGCAGGACCGTGAAGCTCAACGAGCAGGCTGGTCACCACTGCTATAGATGGAAATGGTTTTGAAAACTATCTTTTCAGTGGGACTGACCAGCTGAGATGGACTACTGAGACGGTGAGTCAGACAAGAAGAACCCACTAGTACAGCCCAGAGCAGCAGGACCCAGGGATTTTGCAGACATTGGCATCTTTAGGCACACTGTATATAAAATTCGAGACTCATCAACTCCTTTAGAGAAAAACATCCTGCCTGAACTGGCTTCAGCTTTTATTATTAGAACTGAAGTCACGAGAACGTGTTGCACAGAGCTCCAAATTACCCAGCAGCAAAGAGGCTCTCATCTCCAGGGGGGAGGCGGCATGTTTTTCCTGTCCTTCATCAGCTCACACAGCCTAAGATTGCTCTCCTAAAGCCTGGAACTCTTTCTCTGCAGGTGGTGGCTCCGGCTTGGCCCTGGGCAGGAGTGCCTCACTCATGCCCTGTAGCTGAGTCTGTGGTCAGTTCAGCCCCCTTGGCAGAATTTCTACCACAAACCATGGAATTCAACGTCTCAGCTGTTTCCAGACAGCTCTCCCTGCCCTTGCTCAGTCCTAGTCCTCACATGACCCACAGAGCTAAAAGGGGGGGGGGGGGGGATCCAAGGTATAGGAAACAAAAACTCAGAAGTTGCTGGCAAGAATGACCAAAGCCCACAGCTAGAGATACATCCTCTTCTGTCAGTATAGCAAGCGCCCAGTTTTGAGGCTTTTATTTCTTACATGTGGTCTAAACATCATGAAATCTCACAATCTGCTGAACCGTAAGGAAGCTTTTACTATCCAGCTTACTTTAGTGGTTTCTGCTCTTCCCTGCGCCCCCCCCCCCCCCGAAAGCTAGAAAATAAGAATCATTTTGGGGAGAGGGTTCTGCAAAAAGCAGGCCTGAGCATTTGAAGAATACAGATTCCTGTCCTAGAGGGAACGTCTTCAAAGGTTCTTGTGGACAGACAGAGGAAATAAAGGTAATAAATAGTCCAGCATTCTGCTGGGAGGTGAGGGGAGAGGAGGCCAACACTCACTTAGACTCAAAGACCAGAGTTATGGGCTGGAGAGCTGGCTCAGTGGTTGAGAGAGCTTGCTGTTCTCCCAGAGGACCCAGGTTCAATTCTGAGCACCCAGGTCAGGCTCTTTACATTACCTGTAACTCCAGTTCCAAAGGATGTGATACCCTCTTCTGACCTCTTGGATATTCACACACATGGCATACACTCACACAGGCACATACATATACACATAAGTAAAAATAAATAAAAAACATAAAAGCAAGTTTTAGCACTTTTAGAATCTAGACTTGTAAGATGTCTATTCAAAGTTTATGCCAAGTAGTACACAATCAATGCTTCTGAACAGTCCCTTAAGATACTCTCCGAGGGGCTGGAGAGATATAGATATAAGCACTTAACCATGTAAGCATGAGGAACTGGGTTTGGAACCTAGTGCCCATATAAAAACAGGCTACCATGCACAGGGCTATAATCCCAGTTCTGGAGAGGGAAAGACAGGAGTTTCTCTGGGGTGTCAATGAGAGACACTGTCTCAAAAATAATGTGGGGGGAGGTAATGGAAGACATTTGTCACCAACCTCTGGCTGCCACATGCATGAGTGTGCATAAGCACACATTCATACATGTATGTGTACATACACACACACACACACACACACACACACACACACACACACACACACACTCCTCCCTGGTTCTAAACAGAAAATCTTTAAAAGTATGAGATTACATGTGCTTGAAGGTAGAAGAGGTGACTAATGGGAGAGGCTGTGTGGAGCAGGATCAGGCTTATACTCACAAGATAACTCCTAAGCAACCAAATCTGACTAGATAGTTAGAGAACCACCAGATGACAGTAGATGCTGCTCAAGGACAGAATGCTGGCTGCCAGACACACGGAGGGAGCTCACCAAAGACCCTGGCTACAAAGCCGAGTGGGAACTGTGAGGCGAACACGGTGAGAAACCAGGGAGCCGCGTAGAGGCTGGGGCCGATCTCCTGTTCTTCCAGGTGGTTGTAGAGGTCTCTGTGGTAATCGTGGAGGAGCCGTGACAGCTGGTACATCTGGATCTGTAGGAACACACATGCACAGGGCTGGGAACTATGTACCTGCTACACGTATGGGCTAACTCATCTCACAGGGTGGGAGGGGTCCACTGACTTCAGTGACTAATGCAACCCCAAGAGCTTCCGGGGACAGGCTCTCACGGGCAGTGGAAGAGGCCCAGAGTGATCCTTCTGGGTCTGCTTCTGTTTCCTTCACTGTCCCCTTGAGCTCCCTGGCTAAGAGACCCTAAATGCCTGCTATGAAAGCATCTCAAAAATTCCCTTACACATACACATTCTTAGGAAAACTCCAACCAAGGGGAATCTGGAACAAAAAGCTCCTGCTAGGTAGGAGTGAACCAAGGTCACCCTCATCATGGTTGCAGAGAGGGAGTCCACTGTCCGTGCTCAACAGCCTGTTCTCCCTAGACTCCAAGAATCACCCCATCAAACCAGTTCCTTTAGGTTTATTAACGAACACAGATTCTGGTCAACTTAAGAAATGTTTGTCTTGGAGTTGGGGATTTAGCTCAGTGGTAGAGTGCTTGCCTAGCAAGCACAAGGCCCTCAGCTCTGGCAAAAAAAAAAAAAAAAAAAAAAAAATGTTTGTTTTAAGATGAATTAAAAAAAAAAAAAACCTTTTCAAGCTAAAGGTCTACTCTGGGGTCAAAGGTCACTTCTTCAGAGAATTCTATGGCTCTGGCAGGAAGCTTAGCCCAGTTCTGTGTAGCCTGTGGCTCACATAGGTCCACACAGCATCTCATGTCTGGGCCTGAATACAAAATAACCCAGAGAAGGCCGGAATCTGACAAGATGCTCTGGGTTGGATATGTACATCCGAAACTAGGAAAGTGAAATACAACTTAGACCCTAAGTTTTCTTCAGCACCCACCATGGCTTCTGAACAGAAAAGCCTAATTCTGCTGAAGCATGGAAAGCACATAGAGTATGCTGAGTGCCACAAAGCTGAACCACTTCACTCTGGTGACAGGTGCTACACATAGAGACTGTGGAGGGGGGCCTGACGGACTAGCTGGTCTTTGTGAGGTCCATGTTCATCGGGTTCACACCTACAGCAAGAGCCAAATGGACTGGTGTTTTCAAACCAAGGCAAATGGTACATCCTAAAGCCCCTAAGTTATGGAATCCTCTTGGGCAATGAACTATTGACCAGGTCCCCCAACAGGTAAGCAATGCTTAGGGACACAGATCAGCGCCCAGAGCTTTCTCTACCTCTGGAAAGCAGCAAACACAGTGCTGGTCAAGCTAGACACACTACTGTGTTGATCTCTCTCCTTCCTTCTCTTCTCCCTCCCTGCTTGGATGCTGGGGCTAGAACCCAGGACTTCACCGAATGTTAGGAAAACCATTGAGCTTCATTCCTAGATTTTTTTTTTTTTTTTTAGTTTAAATTTTTGTTTGTTTTTTTAAGACTGGGCCTCACTATGGAGCTCAGACTAAACTCATGTGTATAGGCCAGGACAGCCGACAACGTTGGATTCCCCTGCCTCCTAAAACTGGGGCTTACAGCACCAAGCCCAGCTTGGTTTTCTTCAGATAGACTTGTTCATTCATCAAATACTGACAGGGTCTCTATTCCATTCCAGGCACTGCTCGAAACCAGGGGCACAACCTGACACAATCTCCTCCTTTCCCTAAGGAAACCAGGACCTAAGATGGCAGGAAGTAAATAACTGGGGTGATTTACGGCAGGAAATGTGTCATCCTGAAGGCGTGAGACAAGACAGCATGAAATGCTGTGTCTAGGGTGAGGGGACCCAGAATCAACATAGGCAGGAAGAGCTTCTATGATATAGTACATGACAGGAGAGCTGAACCCGGTATGACAGGGGGTGGGGATGCAGAGAGGACCCCAGGCAGAGGATAGAGCAGATCAAGGGCTTGGAGGCACCAGTTCCATTGCCAGGAAGCTATGGAAAGGGACAGGAGTTAAGGTCCTGGAGCCACACAAGCCTGGATTTAAATTCCACCTCTGCCACTGGCTAGCTGTGTGCCCCGGACCAACTTCATATTCTTGTCTACAAGCTGAGCCAATTAATAGCATCATCCCGAGAGTCATCACGGGAAGCACATAGTTCAAGCACAGAGTGAGGTAACAGCAGCCATCAGTAGAGCAGAATCTAGATCCGCCCAAAGAGAAATGATGCACATCTTCAGCATCTCTTTATTTACATCACAGCGATGCTTGGTACCTGTAAAATAATCATGTCAGGCCGATACTGTTTCCGCAGCCCCATGTCAAACATCAGGAACTTGAGCATCTTGAACGCCTCTTCCTCACTCATATGAAGAAGCAAAATGCCTGCCACAAAGCTGAGACCTTGGCAGTATCCTACTTCCTGGTCCAGAAGCGAGTAGGCCTTCAGGATGTTGTAAAGTGACAGCTGACCTGCTCCGAGCTGGGCAGAGAAGTATGGATGCGTTGGAAAGGTTCGCCCTGGGAAGAGAACACAGGTCAGTGTAGCATACAAGAGGCCCAGAGAACCAGAGCAGCAGCATGCTTCAGGTCAAGGGAACAAGATCTTTAGGCGATGGGTCATCACATCAGTGTCTTCGGTACTGCCTCTGCTTTGTGAATGTGGTCAGCTGGGGGTCCTAGGACAACATTTGCAACAACAACCCGGTTTGTAGCTCTGGCTGGCCTGGAACTTGCTGTATAGACCAGGTTGGCCTCTAACTCACTGAGAGCAGCCCATTCTCTCCCTCCCAGGTGCTGGGATCAAAGGTGTGCACCACCGTGCCCAGTGAGTGGTGGTTTAGGTAAAATAAATGATAATTCCCTTTAGTCTAGTAAATATCTGTGTTTCAATCAAAACCAAGAAAGCCGCTGGTCCTGACAACAGAGCCTCTCCCTAAAGCACGGAACACCCATCCTAGCCCATGTCATTCAAATGCCTGCGACACATCCTGCCCACAAGTAGATCTCACCACAGGACTCTTCGACACTTGTAAATCATAGGCTGAGACCTGAGGCAGGCCAGGGGTTAGATAGCAGGTGTTTTCCTTTACACAAAACAGTGACCTTCTGAAAAGGGGATAAAAATGGGTCTTAAAATCATGATTTCCACAAAGTTGGTATCAAAATAAAAAAGACATGGGCCAGTGAGAGGGCTCAGGGGTCTTAGGCACTTGTCATAAAGCTGACAACCTGAGTAGGTATCATCTCCAGAAGAAAACTAACTCCTCCAAGTTGTCCTCAATCAATACGTGTGCTTCGGCACTAGCGTGTGCACAGACACAATAAATAAAACTGTCATAAATAAAAGTTTAAAAGGTGGCACTTTTATTTTTTATTTTTTTGGCCTTGTTGCATTCAGGAGGCTTTTATTGTTGATACCTGCCAAATCCTCTTGTGATGTCCTGGTGATAGATAGAGAAGAAGGTTTCTAAGAAACAGAAAAGTGACTAGTAAGTGCCACATTAACGTTACAGAGGTGCATGGGACCAGCGTGGACACAGGCAAAAACCACGGCCTGGCTGGCCATCGGCGAAAACCATCGGCAAAAACCATGGCCTGGCTGGCCATCAAAGGCATCAAGTGCATAGTTACTGGACAGCATCAGCAGAGCAGGAGGATACCCACAGCTCCATCCTCAGCCTCCCTAGAAAGTATTTAGTTCACCTTGATGAAACTTGTCTGAACTTGGGTTTTAAGAAGGCAGGCACAGGCTTCTGCTTTTCGATCTATGTCCTTTTCTTGTCTATGCTATCTCTTCCTCCAACACATACTCCCCAAATACTCTGTCTGTGCACAGTCACCCTACTGTTAGGGAGAACAAAGTAGCAATGCACACAAAACAAACACTCCCCTCCACTGATCTGGAGACATGCACGATTATTTCCCACTCCCAGATCTGTCCTCTAGGCTGGGTGAGGATCTATGAATGAGGATTCCGGGGTCTCTGAGCCCTTGTTTTACTATATATATACAGCACTGAATGTATGTCCCTGAGCAGAACAGTCAAGGTACTTTTGTTAAGTTCTGAGTAACAGGTGCATATGGCTATGATGCAAGATATAAAGGGAATTTAACACCGCCTAGCTGTCATATTAAAAAGTCATAGGTGGGGCCAACAAGATGCCATGGGTAAAGGCACACCTAGCCACACATACACATCATGTACATACACAATAATGTTTTTTAAAGGTACAGGTGGAATTAACTTGAATAAGATGTTTTGTTTAACCCAGCATATACAAATTTATCATCTCAATATGTAACCAATATGAAAACATCAAGGCATTTTACCTTCTCTTCTCGTAGGTCACTGAATTCCAGTGGGTTCCTTTGAATAACAGCACACCTTAATTTGGGCTCATCACATTTCAAGGACTCAACAGCCACATTGGGCTTCTCTACTGAATAGGCCAAGCGTATGGCTTTCCTCAGATTATCAAAAGCATGGAGCACCCTCTCCCTCCATTCCTCACTGGTTCCCAGGCAGACGGGAGCACAGCCTGCCCAGCATGAATACTCCTGTTCCCTATGTAAAAAATACTTATTCATTTACTTATTTACATGGTGAGTCAGTTCTCTCTTCCAACCTTGTAGGTCTGGGTACCGAACTGGGGCTGTCAGGCTTGGAGGCAGGCTGAGCAATCTTACCATCCCACTATCATCCATTCCTCTTGCCAAATGCTTCTCAATTACAGCCAGAGGATCCTGGGAGTCCGAGAAGCCTGTTTAGAGTTTATGAGGTCCACCTTTCTTTTTTCAACTACAGATCCGTACAAAGTCAGCCTTTTCTTTGGTTACTTCACAGAATATATATGGCTTGCTGGCCACCAGCTTAGCTCCAGGTTCAGAGAGAGACCCCGTGTCAAAGGCACAGGATGGGAAGTGATAGAGCAAGGAACCAGATTTGGGCTCTCTGTGTGCCCTGTCACTAAATGTGCTTCCTATAGTGCATGGCACATTTGGACACTCAGGAAGACCCTTTGCAATTGCAGCTGACAGCACCGTTTGAGATCTGTCCTAAGTTTCCAGAAGCATCCACGATAGCATAACTGCTGGGACTAGCTCCTGGGAGCTCTGCAGGTGAACACCGGCACCAACCTTCCACCTAGGATTTCAGGCTGCCAGCTTAAACCCGGCTATGGTGGGAGTTTTGACACGAACACAAAACCCCAGAGGTCTTCTGAGGTGCTGGGAGGAGACAGGTGCCAAGCAGTTGCTGGCAGAGCACTGCCTGACTAGAAGGGTGCAGCAGAGGAAGGAGACTGAACTTCCACTCACTTTGTCCTTCACACTGTTTTGCCACTGTGAGGTCACGGGCTGTCTTAGTTTCTCCTGCTGTTGCTGTGATGAAACACTCTGACAAAAGCAACCTGAGAGAGAGGATGTTCAGAGTTCCTGGTTGAGGGAGGTCAAGGCAGCAGGTGCTGGAAGCAAGCAGCTGCTCACTTTATGTCCGAAGTCAGAAAAGAGCAGTGAGCTCACGTGTGCTGGTGTTTAGCTGTCTCCTGCTTTTCACAGCCCAGAAGCCCCTGCCGGGAATGTCCTTGCTCACAATTTAGACGGCTAGGACTTCCCACACTGATTAGTCATAATCAAGATAATCCCCTACGGGCATGCCCAGAGGCCAGTCTCCCAGGTGATTACAGGTTCTGTCAAGCTGATAACTGTCACTAACCATCACACAGGACACATTTAGAATGACCAAGCGAAGTGAGTTCATGTTGAGATCTTGATAACATCAGAAGCACACACTCTTCTGAATAATTCTTGGCGCTGCTGATGCAGGAAATGTATTAGACTCTGGAACTGGGATGTTTAACTGCTCTCCACAGAACAGAGACTAGTCTCACACTGGACAGACAGGCTAGTGTGGCTGTATAACAAATTCTAGGCATGTTTCTGTCTTTTGCCATCAAGGTTTTTACCGTACCCCTCAGTTAGCAACCTACTCATCTTTTATGAATTCTAAAAAAAAGCAGAGAAAGTTCTTTCTCAGGTTTGAAGCCTCTGGTTAAAACACATTGAGTGGAAAGTAACCCATGATAGTACTTAACCTGATCCTGTGCCTAAGTGACTCTTCTGGACATGTGCTCTGCCTCTCCCCAGCCAGCACAGGTAACCCTGGCACATCTGGGTTTCACGGAGGAAGAGTCCCTAAGAAGCCCATCAACAACATTTCTGAGGTCAAAAATGGGGGCATACCAAGAATTGATACAATGGGGATGTTGAGGCAGGGGAACTTTGGGCTTGGACCACACAGTGAGATCCTGACTCAGGAAAAGAACAGCAAGGCTATGGGGAGCACACTGAGAGACTCAGGGGGCCCCAGAGTCTGCACGGTGCCACGACCTCATACATGAAACAGCCCACAATGACGAGACTGCAAGGAGCTGACACAGAGAGGGGAGGGGGCAGTTCCAACTCCTGCTGTGACATAATGGCGTTTCTGCCTCTGGACTGGGCTGTGTTCTTTCGACCAAGTCCCTCCCATCACAGGAGAGGCTGCTCAGAGGCACGGGGTGGAGACAGATAATTGCCAGCATGGGTGTCAGGGAGGATGTCTGGGACCCCCAGCAAGAGTCAGAAAGGATCAGGAGCCCCAGAGAGAAGGCAGGATCACAGCACTCCCATGCTTTCCACCCAGGCTGGGGAGCCACAGAGCTGAGAGGAGGTTAGTCATCGGGAGGTCGGGCCGGTAGATGGAGCTGGAGCTGGGGTGAAGAATCCCAGGGCACCTGCTAAGCCTGGCAGCTTTCTCCTGGCTGGCTGTGGTCTGGACTAAAGGACAGGCAGGGGTAACATGTAAGAAGTGGTAAGCAGGGCCAGGAAGACAGGCCGTGAGGTGTGAGGATGAAGGGCGCAGCATGGAGCCTGTCCTGGCACTTCCTCCAGCTCTCGGCCTCATGTATCACTTCCATAGCATACTGACTGCACAGTCCACACTAGGCTGTGTAAAGACGAAGTCAGGCCACATTCAAAGTCACGTGTTATAAACCAGAGAACACGACCAAACTCTGAGGTCTACTCTCTGAAGGAACAAATCTTGCAAGAAGCTGTTTAAGCAAAAGGCCGCTTTCCTAAAATAAAGCAAGAGAGAGGAAAACAAACCCACGAAAAGCCAAAATACTTCCCATCAATGGTGCTTTTTCTTCCAGCCATTATAGGAAAGCCACCGTGGAAGAAATGGGATGTGACGTCACTCTATACCACATACCTTTACTGGGCCCAGAGTCTGCTACTATATACAAAAAAATACACAGAACAGACCAAATACAGTGTGGGGTAAACAACAGCTGGTGGTGTGAGGTAAGGCCTGCCATGCCAGGCCTACTTGGAAGTCGACCCACAGCAGAGATGGGGCCTTGCAGAAGGGCACCCGGACCCCACTACTGGGTCTGGGCCAGCAACCAGGATTTCTGGTTCACAAAGGGACAGGAGCGGATTCTGGCAGGGCCCCTGGGTAAGTCCTAGGAGGCTGGTGGAGGTAACCTGGGGCACGGATTACTGCAAAGAGAGGTTCTTTAGGCCCTTGGGAGGACGTCTGGAGGTCATCCAAAGTGGGGATCAGGCGAGCACTGGGCCAGAGGTGAAGAAAGAGAAGGGTCAGCACAGTGGGGGCTGGGTGCAGCTGGCCTTGGGAGCAGAAGGGAGAGGGTGGGGCCGAGCAGGGGCAGAGAGGATATGAATCAGGCGCTGTTTTCTAGGGGAGAGGCCACTGAGCTGGGGCTCAGACGAACACTACTCCCCAGGGAGAGGCCTGGCTGGTGGAGTAGGGGAGGGGCATGTGGCCAATCTGGACTTCATCCTCTTTCTGCAGAAAAGCGGTGACATTCAGTTGGTCTGAGGCACATGGCCATGCCCAGGAAGAAGAGTAAGGGCAATGCAGACAGGAAATCAAACAAAATGCAAAACGGGGAGAGAAATCTCTCCCCCACCACTTCCTCCCCTCCTCCCCAGCTATGGAGGAGTGGATAAGAAAGGAGAGAAGCCATGTGCGCAATCCCTGTCACACTCCTGCCCCCACTTCGGTTCGCAGCTCACCTCACAGGACAGGAACATGACGTCACTGTGGCGGATACGCACCTGCCAATGTACAGACAGCCATCCTCAGGGTCACTGGGCCAGATGCGCTTTGGCTGGAGGCCTGCCATGCCTGTTAGGCGCCCTGCACTACACTTCACCTGCCTTAGCAACATGGCGCCTGCTGGGCTTGGGAGTCTTAGGGATGGCAGGATGACAGTACCTCTGCTCTGATGACCATGTGCCTGCTCAGTTTCCCAGAGAGGCTGTGGAAGGTGTGTGAGTGCCTCACAACTGACGTGGCAGAAAGATACAAGTACCTGACAGTGCCAGCCACCTTCCTTGGAGCTAAGAGCATACACATAACACAGTCCAAGTGCAGCCGTGGAGGGCTGCATCCTACAGAGCAGAAGTAGGGCTTAGGAGAGAACAGACCAAAGTTCTCATGTCATACTGCTCATCAGCCAATTATTTATGAGATCTTGAACAGGTTATATAACCTCCCTGTGCACTTATCTCTGTGATGTGTAACTGTGTGAAAGCTGACATTTAAGGCCAGCACTACAGAGTAGCCTGAAGATCATTATGAAACCATGAGGTGTGTGGCTTGAAACCGACTCCTGCCTAGCCCAGCTCACCTCCTCTATTGTGGCTGTAGCAAATGAAGCACTCATAGAACAGGGCCACTGCAGTGCCCTGAGCAAAGATAGGGGACCTGGAGAGATGGCCTCAGCATCCAGAACTGGCATTCTGGAAGCAGGACCACATGCTCCACCAGCATATATGAGCTACAGCCACGGAGCCAGCTCCTTGCAGTAGAGACAGGTCTTGTGAGCGTGAAGAGAAGGCACTCGGCCACCCCCATCCCTGGTTAGCCACCAACAGTCAGAGGGTCTCCTGTTTAATATAATTCCGTTCTAAGCCATGGAGGTCTTCCCCTTGGTAACTGCAAAGACACCCAACACACTGCTTCCTTTTTGTGTTTTAAAAGCTGTTCCAGAAATAAGGCATTGTCCACTTTCCAAGAAGAAACTGCAAACACAGCTTCCTACAATTTTTTTGACGAGTTCTGTCTGTATGCCACAGTGTTTCTACAACTAAACCAAGCCAATGTGTTTCTCCTGTAACTAAACCAAGCCAATGTGTTTCCTAGGATGCTCCTTCGGTGAGCTGTAAACCATCCCCTGGAATATGAATTACTGAACTAAACCAGAAGTGTGTCTCAGCATCCTTAATGACCACTTACACTTCCCCATGCCCCACAACACGCCAAGCAGAACAAGCCAGCCACCAACGCAAAAAGGGAGATGCTTATGTCCTCTCAGAGGGCATCTGTGACCACTCTAGGGTTTTGAAGTGAAAAGTCCTGGCACTCAATTGCAACTGCTAACCCCAAGGGCAGATCACTAAACTATCTGGGCATTCTCTCCGGATTTCTCAAGTGGAACACCAACTCCTGTCTCCAGTGGATGGGCAGACTCACCGAGGTCGATGAGAATCGCATGCTGCTGGGAGGTCAGTTTCTTCAAGAGTTCTTTGTAGGGCACATCCTTTGGCTGCTGTTTACTGGGAAGCGGATGTTTGAGGAGAAACTGCTCAGCTAGAAATTTCCAGATCTCACCCCGGTGATGACGTGGCACACCTTTAACAGAGAGGAAAATGTTAAACCAGACTTTATGCACAGAGTTCTAAAACACGAATGGGTCCTTTTTCACTGCTCCAAATTCTTCGTGTGTGTGTGTGTGTGTGTGTGTGTGTGTGTGTGTGTGTGTGTGTGTGTGCGCGCGCGTGTGTGCGTGTGCGCGTGCGCGCATGCGCGCATGCGCACATGTGCTGGGGCACTCGAGGATGGGCACACACGCCCAGGGGGCCAGAAGACCTCAGGTGCTGCTCCTCAGCCACACCATCGACTTTACTTAGAGACAAGGTCACTCACTGGGCTGCAGTGAGCCCCAGGAATCTGCCTATCTCTGCCTCCTTAGCACTGGGGTTACAAGCATGCACCGTCACTCCCAGGCTTTGACGTGGGTTCTGGGAACCATACTGAGGTCCTCATGCTTGCAAGACAAGCACTTTACTGACTCCCAGTTAATGGCATTTCTTGTTCCATTATGAATTAACTGCATAGGAAGCAACAGAAAATGTGTTGTGTTTCCCCCTCCATCCCTCCCACCTCTCACTTTCCCCTCCCTCCGGCCTTCTACCAGTCAAAAGACACATTATGATCTGACCAGGCTATACTCTGCAAAGGACAAACCTGTGAGTATGGCAGGAACCCCGACCCGACCCAACCTCAGGCCAACTCACAATGCTCTAAGGAAATGAACAACTGGAGGGTACAAATTCTCAGAAAAGGAAGGGAATCAAAGAGCTGGAGCTCAGGGGAAGGAGAGCTGGCTCTTTGTATCTCAGCAACCAAGATCTCTCAGCCTCCTTCATGCAAGCCACACCTTAAAGATGAAGAAAGGGAAAGGGGACCAACCAGAAGGAAGCTGTCTTGAGTGGGTCAGGGTACCCTGGACAGGTGTTGATAAGGAAGACCTAGCTAAGTGACCACATCCCACGCAGTCTTTAAATGTTTATCTCAGCATTACCTTGATGACTCTGAGCAGTGACTGAGCAGTGGGCTTCTAAGAGGACACCCCCACTTTCTAGTCCCCAGAGCCTTTAGTGGCCTTGTTTCTGCAGATGGAGCTAAAGCCAGGACTTAGGACGACATCATGGTGATTATTACCCAGACTCTGTTCCTTGAGACAAGGGTCCCTGACATGAAAAGAGAAGCCAGTTGCCCATGGAGGCAGAGAAGGAGAATTTGTGTCAGGAAATGCTACAGCCTGCAAAGGCTGGGAAAGCCAGGTGCAATAGAGCTGACACCTTGACTTGGGACTTCAGAACTGTGTGCATTTTAACTTTTAAAGTTAAATTTATTTGACACTTTTGAACATATGTACAACACATTCAGATCACTGTCACTCACCACCGTTCTCCCTAGTTTTTAAAAATGTTTCATACAATATATTGTGATCATATTCTTCCCTTCCAACTCCTCCCAGAACCTCCTCGCCTCCCTAACCTTATGTTCTTTCTCTTTCTTAAAGTAAAACACCCCCCCGCCCCCGGAAGTCAGACAAGAAAAAAAGATAAAACACACCAACCCAAAACAAACGAACAAAAACCTCTAAACTTGTGGACTCTGTTTTGTGTTGGCCAACTACTCCCGAGCATGGGGCCTGTCCTGGAGTTTTCCTGGGCCAGCAGCTATCAGTTGAAAACACCATGTTGGTTAGGGGAGGGGCTCCACATCCACTTCCTCTTCCCAATATTGGAATTTTATGTGCTTTGAACTTGTGCAGGTCTTGAAACTTATTTTAAAGAAAAACTTCGGGCATGTGTATGTATGTGCTTATGTGTGTCTGTGTATGTCTGGAAGCACATGTGCCACCACGCTTGTGTGGCAGTCAGAAGACAATGCGTAAGAGCTGGTTCTCCAGAGACTGAACTCAGTTCATCAGGCCTACACGCAAATGTCTACGCACTGGACCACCTCGCTGGCCAACTTGTGTTCTTTTAGCCACTGAATCTGTAGTTATCGCTATAGCAGCAACAGGAAACTAACATGTCCTAACAGCTGCTTTCTTACATCAATTCTACCTCTTTTCTCCTTCCTTACCATTCCTACTCAGGTCTTAGATGTGCATGTACATGTGTACAGACACACACACACACACACACACACACACACACACACACACACACACACACACACACACAGCAAATCTGTAATACTTCAAACCCTGACTAAAAGCAAACAGTGAACTAGTTCATAGTCAGCATGATGAGTGATTAATAGAGGGGCTTTTTCACCAAATACTTTCTGTCAGGCTGGAAATTCTTCCCAAGTTAGGAGATGTCCAGTTTCCTCTTATTACCAAATCATCCCCCTTATCTTATCATGATTTATTTTGGGGAGGAAGAGAATACTGACCACGTTACCAGAGAGTACCAGACACTCTCATTTTGCACGATTAGCTGAGTCTGAAATTAAAAGCAAGAAGTCATTCAGTCAGACCCGGTGCTTTTGCTCAGAATGTCCTGGAACACCTTCCCCCAGGCTCAGCTTTGCTTTACTCCTAACTCAAGAGGAAACCTGGTCACAGAAGGTCAGCAGGCAGGGAATTCTGGATAAGCAAGAGACTGTTCACCCAGCTCCTGTGTGAATAACTATCTTCACTAATGGGAAAAGCAATACATGCTTACTGCTGTAAAGGAGAAAACTCTGGCATTGTAAGGGTATAAAGACGAAAAGCGAAAGTCCACCCACAACCAGAGTGGACACTGACTTCCAACATTCAAAACAGAAAGTGGCGCACGCCTGTAATCCCAGCACTTGGGAGGCAGAGGCAGGTGGAGGCCAGCCTGGTCTACAGAGCTAGTCCAGGACAGCCTCCAAAGCTACAGAGAAACCCTGTCTCAAATAAACAAAACAAAACAACAACAACAACAAAAACCAGAAAGTGTCTGAAAGAGGGGAGAAGGAGAAGGCCCACTGCGCATTTTATCAGGACAAGAGTCAGTACACGGGCTGGGCCAAATGACCCTCCTCTAACCTAGACATCTGCAAATGCATTGTGGGAGTTTCTCCAGGTAGAGATACCAACTGTGAGGAGACCATGAGTACTGTACTTCTCTCACACATGGAAACACCCACTGTACTGTTTCCCAGGGGTTTGCATGGGGTGATCACGTGGCTGGGACACTTTATTTTGGTTTCGGCTACTGAAACATGGCATAAATAAGCATTCTTATTGTAGCAATCTGTGGCTGATGAATTTCTAGACTGAGTTTCTGGGAACTGCATTGCTGGGTGAAGGAAAGTGCAGTGTGCATCTGACCCATCTGCTGATCGCTATGGCCACTTCACCATGACATCCTGAAAGGAACAGCTGCTCGCTTCAAGGGCTCTGAACTTCGCCATCTTTCAAGACAGCATCTGAGGCACATCAGACTCTGAGTTACTTAATGTTCCACAGAATTCTTTCTTTTCCCAAGTTGACTCCTTAATCCTGCTACTCCCATTGCATGTTAACTTGGAAAATCTTCTACGTCCCTACTGGGAGGAAAAGCCTCATCAGTTGCACAAGGACTGTCCTCTGTTTCACAGTCTCTGAGATGACTTAGCCTCTGCTTGCAAGGTCCAAGCCATGCCTTGGTTTAGTATTATTCAAAAAGCCCGAGGCTTGGATGAGCAGTGGCCATTTGTTTGAAGTTGTAAAGTCTTCTCGTGTTGAAACTGGATGACAGAGCCTCTGACTATTTACATTCCTTCAGGGAATGACCAAGTCAGAGAAGTCAAAGGAACTCTAGATCATCCCTGGCTTACCCCACTTATGACGTATCCCATAGCCCTGCCCAACTCCAGTGCACAGGGTCCAGATACCCGGAGCCTATCATCCCCTTACTGAACAGAACAGGAAATAAATGTCCAGGTGCCAGGCAACTGCCTCTGAGGTACCACTTCAGAGCATCACCTCCTTAACTGTGAGAAGGGAAAGATGGGCGCATTCATCTCTGCTACTTTTCCAAACAGCTGTCTGCAACCATCCACCGTGAGGTCACACTGTAGCAGCCACAATGGCTACAAAACCCATCAGCACTGCAGGACAGGGCAAGAGCAACAGCTTGGGCCAGGCTTCCCCTGCTGCCAGCCAGGAGGCAGGCATGCAGAAAGGTGAAGCCACCTGCCCAGGCTCCCACTGGAAGCTGCGCAGAACATGCCTCCAGCCCTATCCCACACACCCCTGGGGCTTGAGAACAACACTCTCAGGCATGGCTCAACCAGAGACAGCTTGGCATGGCGATTCGAACTCCTGCAAGCTGAGGGCTTGAGGCCACTAGCACTCAAGTCTCCTTCATGTGCAGGAAGAGAAGGTCAAAACCAGCAATAACTACCCATGAGTACTAAGACACATGCTGTCAAAGCTCAGTGAAGGTTTCTGTTTATTTACTTATTTGCATGAGTTTGTTTAAATATGTGGGGTTTGTGTGGAGGTGTGTGCACATGTGTATATAACAGTTGATATCGAGTATCTTCCTCCATAGCTCTCCATTTTATTTTTGGAGTCATGACATCTCATTGAAGCTGGAGGTCTGGTTACTCTAGCTAGCCAGCCTTCCCAGAGAATCCCGTCTCTGTCTCTTGAGTGCTGAACTTATGGGTAATTACCACACCTAAGTTCTACATGGGTTCTGGGGATGTGAACTCCAGTCCTCACACTTGCACAGAGGGTGTTTTATCCACTGAGTTTTATCCCCAGCATAGTAAAAGGTTTTTAAGAATGTCTAAAAGGGAATGGAGTGATAGAGCAGCTAAACATACTGGCCACTCTTTGCCAGCACCTACATGGTGGCTCACAACTGTCTCTAATTCCCATTCCAGAGGATCTGACACCCTCTTCTGACCTCCTTGGGTACCAAACATACACATGGTATACAGACATACATATAGGAAAAATACCCATACATATAAGAGTTAAAAATAAAAAAAAAATCATTAAAAAGAAAAAAGACTATGGTAGAAAAACTCCTTAGTTCTATAAGCCCTCTCAGCAATGATTAACATGTGGAGGCTGCTTCGTACTATGGATACAGACCCCGGAAACCTGCGATGTGTGTGTGTTTGTAGCCCTCATTGAGACACTGGATATTCAGAACTAGATTGAGCAGTGCTCAGTAGCATTAAGCGCAGATTCCTCTCAGAAGACTCCCATTCACACCAATGTTCACCAAGATCCACTTCAGGAGAAATCATTACTGTTTACTTGACCGTATATAGTAAAAATGAATCAGATCAAAACAAAATGATAGAGAGGCAAGGGGCAGGGGGGTGGGGAGGACCAACTGAGAACAGGGTAAATGACACATAGTCAGGAAAATGGCAAAACCTATTACTTGGCATGCCAAGTTGATTAGTAACAATAAAAAAAAACCAAACAAACTACAGAAACGGAATGACAAAATGCAGACTCACATGTTTTTTGAGAATTACTGTGACAAACTACTGGGAACATTTCCAGACTTCATCTCAAGTTCTGGACTCACCCCTTCAGGGACACAGCAAATTCAGACTGGCAGACACAGGGAAAGGCGCCCCTACTCCCTGCCTTCCAAGCCATCTAGGAGAGCAGACTCAGGTGCCATGCTCTAGGATTTCAGTTCATTTTTTCTTCCCAACCACCATCGCCATCCACACCTCACACATGCACAAACTAAGGCTCTGGGCGGGGGCATCTACTGCTCTCGCAGGGGACCTGAGTTTGATTTCTGTATCGGGTAACTGACAACCACCTACAGCTCTGCCTCTGACATCTGTGGGCACTCACATGCAGACTCACTCACACACACACAATTAAAAACAAAACCCACCTTTTTAAACAAATTTAAAAAACAAGTGGGGCTCACTGAGGGAGGTTGAGTCTTCGCTTAAGATTACATACACCTGGATGGGGTCCAAACCCAGATCCCCTGCCTAGGTGAGCCGAACACTGTTGTTTCCCTTAGGGTACTCAACCAGCAAGAAACCACACAGTTTCTTTTCAGTTTCCTATTTAATTTATCCTATCATTTATCCAGCTCACAGGCAACTAAGCCTTGGGGTTTCCTGTCAACATATTAGTCCCGGGCATTTTCATTAATGTAATTAAGATCATGAAAGGTGATGGAACCCACCTCAACCAGTTAGACATCTGGAAATACAGTTAGTAAAGATGAAAAGGCAAGACTGCCCTGGAAATTAGACTTGCAAATATCTTCACTCCACCTTCTAGTTGTCACAGAGGGTGTGGCTGGCTAGACAGTGATGATAACACTTACCTTGCCCAACAGCTGAGTGCATTTTTTCCATGTCAAACTTAATTTTCGATCTTCCTGGAGTGCTAAGCATCTTTTCCCACACTGCAGTTACTTCTTTAAGACAAGGAGTGATTTCTTCATAATCAAGCTTCAGGCGTTTGTTCAGTAAATCATTCTCAGAGGCTGGAAGAGATGAGGGAGGGCAGGTGAGCAGCCCCAGGGCTGTTTTGTAGTGAAACCATATGCTCCCCCCAACCCACACACACTACTGTGATGTCGAGCACACGTAGCCAACAGCACAGGTCAAACTGAGGCCACCTGCTTTCTCCTTTTAGAAATGATAAAATGTGCCAGGCGGTGGTGGTGGTGGTGGCAGCACACGCCGCCTTTAATCCCAACACTTGGGAGGCAGAGGCAGGCAGATCTCTGTGAGTTCGAGGCCAGCCTGGGCTACCGAGTTCCAGGAAAGGCGCAAAGCTACACAGGGAAACCCTGTCTCGGAAAAAAAACCAAAAAAAAAAAAAAAAAAAAAAAAAAAAGATAAAATGCATCTTTAGCCATATCACCCTAACTGTGCTCCATCCAGAGACTAAAAGTTGTGTAAGAAAGGTAGCTGAAGCTGGGTGTGGTGGTGCATGCCTTTAATCCCCCAGCACTGGGAGGCAGAGGCAGGTAGATCTCTGTTAATTCAAGGCCAGCCTGGTCTACAGAGTGAGTTCCAGGACAGCTAGAGTTGTTACACAGAGAAACCCTGTCTTGAAAAACCAAAAAAGAAAAGAAAAAAGAAGCTGGGCGGTGGTGGCACACGCCTTTAATCCCAGCACTTGGGAGGCAGAGCCAAGTAGATCTTTGTGAGGCCAGCCTGGTCTACCAAGCGAGATACAGGAAAGGCGCAAAGCTACACAGAGAAACCCTGTCTCAGGAAAAAAGAAAAAAGAAAAAGAAAAAAGGGAAAAGGTAGCTGAGCAAGCCAGGTGAAGCACTCCTCCATGGCTTCGGCTTCAGTTTTGCCTCTAGGTTCCCGCCTTGAGTTCCCGCCCTCGTTTTCCGGGTGATAGACCTATAAACCCTTTCCTCTCCAAGTTGACTTTTTTTTAGTGGGCACTGGGACAATGTGTTAGTCCTAACATCAGCACCAGTTATCTGTGTCCCTGGGAAAAATCACAATCCCAGCTGCCAAGTGTCACAGTGCAGACAGGCAGACTGAGACAGTGGGGTTAACTTCTCTCCTGATGGAAGGCTTCGGGAGCAGTAATTAGGACTGGATCATACACTCAAAAAGCAGAAAGCAGGCTCAGCCAGGCAGACACTGTCATGTGTGCGCCTCTACTTTCTTTCCCCAGGAGCATGCAAGCCAGCATGGACCCTGATCAACTTTAGTAGCCACTCAAATCTGCCACTTCAACTTCTTTTAAGTGTATTTAAAAAAAAAAAAAAAAAGTCACAGAATAATGGTTCTGCACACATAGTGCACCCTCTGATTGGTTCCTGTCTGGTTCTGTATTTAATGAGAAAGTTCTACACTCCCCCGCAACTCACTCCTACCAAGCTTATGAAATACTGTTAAGCAATCTACTTGCTACTGTTGATTATTTCTCAGGAATACAGGTATAGCACAAACTAATGGATTAATGCTTCCCATATTAAATTTAACAAGTTGATTACATTTTGACTACAAGATGAACATATCCCAGGCTACACAGAGGTAAGATAAATGAACTCACTCAGTAATGCTCTAAGACCACCAGAATAAACACTGGTAAAGCAGCCAATGAGCACAACACAGCCCCTGGCAAGGTGACCAGGGCAACCCCACACACTCAGCTGCTCCATGCTCATCTGACTAGTCATCCCTGGCAACAGAGCACTTTGCTTTGGGGGTATGCTGATTCTACTTCACCAATTATAGTCATGACTTCTACTGTTCCCTAGAGGCAGCCAGACTCTTGCTTCTTCTATAGGTAGTTTTCATTTTACCTGGCCACCTACAAGGCTGACTGAAGAACACTAAGCATTAAGACTTACAGTATGAGCACTACTGCCTTTTCAGTTTTCAACAAAGATCTCCAAATACACAGCTGTTATTTACCTGATGCCACACTTTGTAATGTTATGACCATAGATGTTTTTATTATTATCATCAGTACCCCCCAGCCTGTGTGTGTGTGTGTGTGAGAGAGAGAGAGAGAGAGAGAGAGAGAGAGAGAGAGAGAGAGAGAGAGAGAGGCTATAATATATACACAAAGGGCCCATAAAACAAAATTAAAATTAAAAATTTAAATGCCCTGACTGAACAGAGAAGGTTCCTTCCGCAGTAGGTGGGAACAAATATAGAGATCCACAGCCAGAAAGTGAGAGAGCTTAGAACACTCAGTTCTAAAGAGTATGTCTCCTTCAATTCTCTCTCCTCAGGGCTCAAGGAACCTTACTGAAGAGGAGAAAGATTGTGAAAGCCAGAGGGGGAGAGGGACACAAGGAAACAAGGCTTCTAAACACATCGGGACTGCACATATGAACTCACAGAGACGGTGGCAGCATGCACAGGACCTGCATGGGTCCTCGATAGATGGATTCCAGTTCTGAGAGGAGAAGTGGATGAAAGTCCCCACCCCTAACCCAGAAGCTATCTCTAACTGATAACCACCAGCAAATGAAAAATTTTCTCTGATGAGTCTCACTGGGGACACAAACCACTTTTAAGGGCAGGCCCCATGCCCAGTAGTAGATGGCCAACACAAAAAAGAACTCAGTGCCATCCCTGGATGTTTTTTGTCACATCAAATCTTTTTTAGATGCCTGCTTTCAGAATTACCTTCAAGAGTACACAAGGTAAGCAGTAAGAATGACGCTTAATACTGACCTGTTAAAACTGCCCTTCCTGTACCCCAACTGCCCAGAGCACCCTGACACCCGACAGAACAACCTACTCTCAGCTTCGCTATCTCAGCAATGGAGCACTGGCTTCATCTCTAAGCATCTGTTCCAGCTGTTGGACTACGTCAGAAGGTTCTCATTACTTCAGTTCACTGCTTTCTGATCAAACCTAACATCTCTGCTGACTCTTCCTCACTTTACGTCTCACCAGTCTGCACCTTTCTCAACAGCACGAGCTGCACTCCTGGCATCTGGTGCTGCTGGAACTCACAGATCCTGATCATGAGGACATCGATCTACTCACTGTGACACCAGCAAAGAAGAGCAGCAGAGAGACCAGCAGGGCCTCGTGGGACACACAACACATTCTCAGTTTATTCATAAGATCTGTGTCTTACTTTCAGCTCTAGTCAGACTTCGGGGTCCTTATTAAAAGACAAAAGCCTGTGACCAAGGGTAATGCTCAATGAAATGCACTAATTTGGAAACTGCCTTAAGCAATGTCATCATGAGTGAACTTCCTGCTACAGGAGTGTTCAGACTTCCCATTCAAACTCTTTAGGACTTCAAACCCAGGCAGCACTTTATACCCTAGAACCCACTTGCTTCCCATGGGGATATATATGTAGATGCAGAAGCTACTCTGAAAATGGCAGCTATTGATTCAAGTCTTGAAATGGAACAGGAAACAAAGCTTAAACTTTCTAAGTTCCTGTTCTATTTTGATAATGTTGGTTGTAGTGGGATAATCTTTCTGTACACTGTGAAGAGGTGTCTCTGCCAAGGCACCTTCTGACTGGTTAAATAAAGAGCCAAATGGCCAATAGCTAGGCAGGAGAGGATAGGCAGGACTTCTGGGAAGAGATAGGAACTCTGGGAGGAAGAGAGGTGGGGTTTGCCAGCAAGACGCAGAGGGAGTCAGATGTATAGTATGGAGGAGAGGTAATAAGCCACATGGCAGAATGTAGATTATTATAAGCAGGTTAATTGAAGTTATAAGAGCTAGTTGGGAATAAGCCTAGCTAAGTCCAAGCTTTAGCTTTCATACTTAATAAGAAGTCTCCGTGTCATTATTTGGGAGTTGGCAGTCCAGAGAAAGTTCACCTACAGTTGTATCCATACAGGTAAAGCTCAGATAATTTTTTTTTTCAGGAACTCATTAAACAGCTACATAAAATGAAGTTATATACCTTAAGGATTTACACAGGATCCTTTTATTCTCAATATCTAGGCAGAAACTATGGCTGGGGATTAAAAAAAGGAAAAAAAGAAAAAAGAAAACCTAGAAGCCGACCACAAAACTACTATCACAACGAAACAGACCAACAGACCAACAATATAAACCACTTCTGAGGTTAGCGCTTAAATGGTGCTTACATTTCAGAAGTTACAGATATGGTGCTTATGATGCCACGCAGGAATACGTAACATAGTAAGATTTCCTTTAGCTGTCTGGAAAGTAAATGGTGACAATATTACTCTGAAAAAGTAAACAGACAGGACAAGCATCCATGTATGCTAGGCCACCTAGATTGATGCTTTTAAGACTGTATCCTGTGTGCGAGGATCCACTATGAGCATCATCAGTTCTGATCAGCTTCAAGCTCCAAACCAACCTTGCAGCTTCTGATTCTCCCTCTCCATCCTGAGCAGCAGTATCTGCTGCAGAATAGCCTTTCTCCACAGCTCTCGAAGCTCATGTGATGTCCTCTTCTTTTCTTCTGCTACTGGGCCAAATGGTCCATCTTCACACACTGGTTCTAAAGGGGACCGTGGCGGGAGCTCTCCCAGCTCTGAATAATCTGGAAATGAAAGAGGACAATGCAAGATCATATTTCTTTCCTTCGAAAATTGTGTGTGTGTGTGTGTGTGTGTGTGTGTGTGTGTGTGTGTGTGACAACTTTGTGGACTGGTTCTCTCCTTCCACCTGTATATGGGTCCTTAGGACTGAACTCAGGTCACTGGGCTCACATAGTAAGCATCTTCACCTACTGAGTCAGACCACCAGCCTCAGAATGGTCTGTTTCTCCAACAACAAAAAGTATGTATTCAAATGCTTTACCAACCCAGAAATTTCTGCTCAATTAGCAAAGATACAACATCACCAAATGTAAAATTTATGTTTGGGGGCCAGCAAGATGGTTCAGCAGGTAAATGTACATATCACTAAGGCTGGCAACCTGAGTTTAATCTCCTGGACCCACATGAAGGAAGGAGAGGACTGACCCCTGAGAATTGTCCTCTGACTCCCAAAAGTTGTCCTCTGACCTTCACCTGAGTGCTGTGGTATATGCAAGCTTGCCCCACCCCTCACATACACAACCAACCACACAGGTAAATGTAATTTAAAAATTATGTTTTAATATTCACCACAATAACTTATGTATGAGTCACAAACACTAAATAAATGACACATTAAATAGGAAGCAGAAGTTAGAGTAGTTCAGGAAATGTTGGAAGACATGCTTTAGGTTTAAGATTAAATAACCTTTAAACAATCAGATAGTTGTTACCATGTTTCTGTAGCCAATGATTTAATATAACCACCCCAAGACAGCAGTATTTAGTTTTATAAACTACCTAGTTTATGCTTTAAAAAACTCTGATAAAAACAAACAAGGTACAGGTGCTAGAGAGACGTGTCCAGTGTCACACAGGTGGGCATCAGGAGAACCAGCATGGGGACACAGCAGCCTGGCTTACACAAGCATCTCACTGACCGTTAGATATTCTGAGGGGGTTCAATGTCCTGAAGAGACAATATGAACCGGGACTGTTCATTGATCCCCCATCAAGGGCAGGACACGGTACTGGGCAATGATACAGGTAGTCACTTATCTGGACAATTCTAAAAGACACACAGTTGCTTGAAAAGGACACAAGGGCCCAGAGAGACAACGGCCTAAGCGAGCAGCTGTGCTGGGACTCCGCTGTCTGCCTGGCTCAGGAGCCACCTGCTTACCACTAGAAGCCACTTCAACTCCAACGTTCCCGTGCCAGTTTCTACATTCCTGTGTTTTATTTAACACCTCACATTTCATACTCTAAATCCCTCTCTGCAGAAACCATGTTCCCGTTACACACGATACTTTAACTCTCAAATACCGTATGGACATGTACAGACCATGTCCCACCTGCTCACTGTGCCCCTAGCACTAAAAGGCAGCAGAGGTCCTTGTACAACTGGACCTCACATAACAAGAAGCATCCTCAGGAGCTACTGTATACACTGAACTTAAGGAACATGGGTCTTAACATATGCAATTGGAACAACCTTCAGAGGCAGCTTAGGCCTCAAAAATCACCCAAATGGAACCTTTTCTCACTGGCAGCTCTAACACAATCCTGTGTTCTCATTTCCCTAGTAGCCATTGGCACTGGCCGTTCACTGCCTTTCCTAAAGTTGACTCTCCTGCTATGAGATCCTTGGGTACACAGAGAAGCAGGAAATGCTTAATGTCTTGTGGTGGTATTGTGTTCCCCAAAATATTGTGTGTTCCCCAAAATAAACATATCTGGGGTCAGAGAACAGACAGCCACTAGAACAAAGCCAAAAATGGTGGCTAGAAAATGGGAAGAGTAAGCCATAACAGAAGTTGGGCGGTGGTGGTGCACGCTTTTAATCCCAGCACTTGGGAGACAGAGCTAGCCGGATCTCTGAGTTCAAAGCCACTTTAGAAACAGCTAAGCATGGTGACCCACGCCTTTAATCCCAGAAACCCAACCTTTAATCCCAGGGAGTGGGGGCAGAAAGAGAAAGGTATATAAGGCGTGAGGACCAGGAACTAAGTGAGTAAGGCATGTAGTTAGTTAAGCATTTTGGTTGGTTAAGCATTCAGGCTTTGGAGCAGCACAGTTCAGCTGAGACCCATTCGGATGAGGACTCAGAAGCTTGCATTCTGAGGAAACAAGACCAGCTGAGGAACTGGCGAGGTGAGGTAGCTGTGGCTTGTTCTGCTTCTCTGATCTTCCAGCATTCACCCCAATACCTGGCCTCAGGTTTGATTTCATTAATAAGACCTGTTAAGATTCCTGCTACAGTGTCCTCTAATAACCTGCCATCTGAACTAAAGGCACTGGGCTGAACCTTGGCCAGAAACAAGGAATACCCCAGTGGTTTAGGCAGCTTGGCCTGATGTCCAGTGCAGTTTCTGACTAGAGCCATCTGCAAGGGTTCTCAAGTACCAGCTTTGACTCCAGTTTTCATTGAACCTAGATCTGCAAGACTGCAAGCACTGTTTTGTGTGATGATGATTTGGGGGTTTAAGACATAAGTCCCTTCCGAATGTTCTCTGCCTTTGCCTACTTGCAAATCATCAGGGCAGCTTGGTGGGTGATACAAATAAGCTTGTCTGATTTTCATAAAAACCTTATGAAAGACTTCAAACCAAAACGAATCAGAAAAGATGGGGAAGGACACCATCAAAGGAAACATCCACCATGAGGACCCTGCAAATCTAACATCTCTGCACCAAACACAAGGACACCCAAGTTAACAAAAGAAAACATTACTACATCTTAAACCACACATTAAGCCACACCCCTTGAGAGTGGGAGCCTTCCACACCCTACTCTCACCAATGGACCAGGTCAAACAGAGATCCTGGAGCTCACTGATGCACAAACCTAGTAAGCCCAACTTATTTACAGAACATTTCACCCAAACACAAAAGAAAACACCTTCTTCTCAGTACTGCACGGAACTTTCTCCAAAACTGAACAAATATTCTGATACAAAGCAAGTCTCAATAGATACAAGAAAATTGACATAATGCCCTGCGTCCTATTTGATGACCATGGATTAAAGTTCAATTTCAACAACAGAAATCTTACAAATTCATGGAAACTGAACAACTCTTTACTGAATAAAAAGTAGGTCATGACAGAAATTAGGAAATTAAAAACTGTCTAGAATTGAGTGAAAATGAATTCACGGCATACCCAAATTTATGAAGCAGTTCTAAGAAGCAAGTCCATAGCACTAAGTTATGTTAAAAAGTTGGAGAGATCCTATACTAACTAGTAACTTAACAGCACACTGAAAGATCTAGAACAAAGAGAAGGAGTCAAACCCAAAAGAAGTAGATGGCCAGAGAAAACCAAACTCAGGGCTGGAATCAATGAAACAGAAACAGCAACAACAAAATAATACAAAGAATCAATGAAGCAAAGAGTTGGTTCTTTTGAGAAAATCAGTATATTTACAAACTCTTATCCGAATGACCTGAACGACAGAGAAGATCCAAATGAACAAAACCAGAGGTGGAAGGAGGTGTAACAACAGACACTGAGAAATCCAGAGAATCATAGGACATACTTTAAAAATCTGCACTCCACCAGACTGGAAAATCTAAAAGAAATGGATAGTTTTCTTGATAGGTACCACTTACCAAGTTAGATCAAGATCAAATAATCAATTTAACAGTAAAAAAACAGGGCCATAACCCTTAGTGAAATAGAAGTAGTCATTAAAAGTCTCCCAAATCAAAAAAGTTCAGGGCCAGATGGTTTGGCACAGAATTCTACCAGATTTTCAAAGAGGAGTTAATGCCAATACTTCTCAAATTATTCCACAAAGTGAAAACAGAAGGAGCATTGCCCAATTTGTTTTACAAGGTCACAGTTACCCTGATACCCAAACCACATAAAGACCCAAAAAGAAAGAGAATTACAGATCAATTTCCCGTAGGAACATAGGTGCAAATATTCTCAATAAAATACTTGCAAACCTAACCCAATAACACATCAAAAAGATCATCCACCATGACCAAGTAGGCTTCACCCCAAAGAGGCAGGGATAGTTCAACATACATAAATTGATACAGATTGAATGCAATTCCTACCAAAATCCCAACACAACTTTTCACATATCTTGAAAGGGCAATTTATAGTTTCACATGAAAACACACAAAACCCCAGGATAGCTAAAACAATTCTGAATATTAAAGAACTGTGGGAGGTATCACCATCCTTGACCTCAAATTGTACTACAGAGCTATAGTAATATAGTGCATGATATTGGCACAAAACAGACATGCTGAACAGTGGAACAGAAATGAAGACCCAGACCAAAATCCATATACCTATTGACCCCTGATGTTTTTTTAAAAAAAGAAGCCAAAAATACACACTGGTCTAACTGGATGTCAGCATGTAGAAGAATGTAAATAGATCTATATTTACCACCCTGCACAAAACTCAACTCAAAATACATCAAAGACTTCAACATAAAACACAAAACACTGACAGAAGAGAAAGTGGGGATAGCCTTGAACTCACTGGCACAGGAAAAGACTTTCCGAACAGAACACTGTCAGCTCAGGCACTAAGATCAACAATTAGTCAGTGGGACCTCAGAAAACTGAAAAGTTTCTACATGGTAAAGGACACCATCATCTGACAAAACGGCAGCCTGCAGAATGGGAAACGATTTTTTTTAACAACTCCATGTTCAGTAGAGGGCTCATATTCAAAACACACAAGGAACCCAAGAAGCTAAATACCAAGAAAACAAAGAACCCGATTTACAAAACAGGGTACAGATCTAAAAAGAAAATTCTCAAAAAAGGAAACTCAAATGGCTGAGAAACATTTAAAGAAATGTCAACATCCTTATTCATCAAGGAAATGCAAATCAAAACTACTTTGCGATTTCATTTTACACCTATGAGAATGGTTAAGATCAATGTAACAGATGACAGCTCATGCTTGTTACTTGTGGAGTAAGGTGAACACTCATCCATTGCTTGTGGGAGTGCAATCTTGTACAGCCACCACGGAACCCCAAACACAAACAACAAATATATAAGAGGATCCCAGAAAAGGGAACCAGTGAAGCCTGGAACATCCTGGGAAGATGAAAAAAGCAGAAAAGAAAGAAATCAGAGGAACAGAAAAGTGCAAGGCCCTGTAGAGCATGCAATACTGGCAACAAGTGACTGGGCTGCAGCTCTCTAAAAACAACTTTATTCTTAAATTACATAAACTATGTATCATCCATCCATCCATCTCATTGAGATCTAGAGATAGATGGACACTTAACTTGCACATAACTTTATATACAATAACTTTATAAGAAACATCACAGTCTCAGTGTTAATCCCCCGGTGACCAAGCATCCAGCCACTTCAGCCCAGAACACTGGTAAAACAAGACGAAGCTCTGTCCCCAGGGTGACAGCTGAATGGGCGCCGCGCCTAACAGTGTCAGGAGTGGTTAAAGAGAGGTCAACAGGGGTGACAAAGTTCAGGGGCCACTAATGACGAATGAGCCAACCCTAACTGAGCCTCCGGGGCAGTCAAGTGCTGTGTCCTGAAACATAAGAAGGGCAGCTGCCAAGGCCAGGGAACTGTGTCAAGTACAGCATGGGCAAAGCAGCAGGGAGATCAGAGTCCACGACAAATAGTTCCATCAAGACTGGGGAAAAAAGGGGTCCCGCGCACGGATTATAAGAAATAAGTCACGTTGGTACGCTGGGTCAACAGATGGAGGGCCACCTGCTAAGCAAGACCTCCACCCCATGCTCATACAGAGAAGTGAAACGATGGCATGCCACAACTTCTGTGCCAGAGAGCCAGAAGCAGGAACCAAATGGGGTTAACCGACTGATACCCACACTAGACTCTCGGATTTCCTCCACAAGGAGTTTTGAAAAGACGTCAGACCACTCAGCATTGTTATTCCCACTGCCGGTGTCCAGGACTACAGTTGCTGATCTAGCATCCTCTCCCTGGAGCTTATAAGGGGCACAGAGGACGAGATCTGTCTCAGAGCTCCTTCCAACAGCCTTTGGGTCCCAAGTGGATAAAACGCAGGCAGTGAGTTCCATCCTTGGAACTGCTTCTCAGAGTATGTCCCCAGCAGCAACGAGAGGCAACCCTGACAGCCATGAGAAATACAGTCTTGGCTCCATCCATCCAGGCCTGATAAGTCCTGAACTCCAGGGTAGACCCAGTGAACTAGGCTTACACAATTGGGAATTCTATTTATATCCATGTCTGAGAGCCTGGATCTGGGCATTCAGCATGCTCACTGCTAATGAATTCTCATACATTTGCCTTAACTGGTGGCGTCATACTGTGTGACGCTGTAACATGAGACAACAGGTATGTTGTGTGTTTATTTTATTTTTGCAGTGCTAAGGATCTTAACAAGGGCTCCGAGAACACTCGCCAAGTGTTCTACCACTGAGGTAACCCCTTAGTCCCAGGGGTACCTTTAAATAAATTTCAAATTAAACAATGACTCTACCCATCATGTGCACCCTGACCAATAAATAAAGTACAAAAACACATCTGTCTTTTCAAACACTGGCCAAATCTCATTATCTTAGGCACAGGCAATTGTTTGAACTAAAATTAATTCCATTTTCTTAAGAAATGCATTCAAAAAGGGGTCCCTCCCTGCTGACCCATATCCACCACCCACACAAATCGAGCAATAATACATTGCCTTCCCAAAAACCCCAGATCTGAACATAAATAGTCAGGGACAGAGACCAGTGAGTCACTCAGTACACCAGAAAAAATATACTACAAAAAGCTAAGGGGTGCGATTTCCCAACCCATGTTGTTCAGCTAACTACAGTGAAGCAGCTTGTTTGGAGCAGAGCTTCTGGCACCACCAGTTCCCCCACCCCCCCCCCCCCCCCCCCCCCCCCACTGCTGTGTCCTCTTCCCAACTCTGGCCTCTGGAAACCAGGATGCCCCTGCAGGGCCCCCACACTCTGCCAGGAAAGGCGTGGTCAGCAGCCCAGGGTCTCCGCGCTGCTCAGTTTCTACTGAGGCATGGTGAAGAGAACCACAGAGAAGGCACCCACTTCCTCACGCACCTGCAAGCTTCTCCCAGCCACGGCACAGGTGTGACCATGGCACAGATGTTTTGGGGGCTAAAGGTAGAGCTGAAGAGAGTCAAGAGATTACACTACGGAGAGGCAGAGAGGACAAGTGTGCTTTCAAACAAGCCTGTGCCAGGGGCTGGGGAGTCGGGGGCAGCAGAGCTGTCTCGGGTTGGGCTTCTACAGCTGGACCTAATCTCCCACCCAATACCATCATATTGGGGGCCAGGGCTTCAACATATGAATCTGGGGAGGGGCACACACTCAACCCACAGCAGGGGCAGGTGCCATTCTAAACTGCCCCTTCATTCGACTTCCACAAACAGATTTGGCTCAGTGCTTTATAGGAATTCTGTAAACATGGTAAATCCACCGAATGATCCCAGGGACAGGGACTACATCTTATATACGCATTTTAAACATTCATTCAAATTTTCATTAAGAGCATGGCAAACAAAGACTATTACAAAGTGCACCCCTACAGTGAAGCATCCGATTAGCACTGATGAAGCATTTTTTAAAAAGATGCGCGCATGTGCGCGCCCTGAAACAATCCAGAAAGAGCTATTGGGCTGTGGGCTCAGAGGTGTACAGGATGGAACTGAAGTCTGAGCGGAAAAGACAAACAGACTGTAACATAACAGCACAAATGGCGACTTTCAAGAGAAGTCCAAGTTTTCTCTTCCTGGCCCAGGGAAAGTGTCAATATTTATCTCCGTATTTGTATATTTTTACATATTCATGAAAACATACATTTTTAAAGGGCAAGTTTCCCACAGCCGTACTCCCCAGGATAAGCACTCATGTTCTCCTCGGGCCCTCCACTGAACTTCTCTGCATGCTACATTTTGCCAGCACTGCACCGTGGTAGCTCCTTGGCCCATAACTACTTCTTTAAAGCGCCATAATGGGGTGCAGGGTCTGATCCACCTGCGCAGCACATGCATGTTGGGCCAAGGCTTTTGAAGCAGGGAGATCACGAACCCTGAATCATAAAGAGTAAAGTGGGGTGCACAGCTGGGCCTCAACTCCGGAGAAGGGTACTAGAAGTTTTACAGCCAGAACCGATTCAAAAGTGAGCAGGGTCACATCGCAGCCTGTGCGGGGTGGAAGGGAAGAACGTAGGTGTGGGAACAGATGGCACTGAAGAATCTCAGGCAGAGCTAACATGAGGGGTGTAGGAAAGAAACGGGGGACCTAGGGAAGAATCAGAATCTCCCAGGAGCCTTTGGCTAGGACACTGCTGGGTGCAGGTCTGAAGTGGAACCTCATGCTTGAGCGGCCAAAAGCTCCAGCTGCAACCTCTGCCGTCCTCCTCCTGCGCCCGCCCGCCTTGCAAGCCTCTGTCACTGAAACGCTAGCCCCACCCGTCTATTACACAGTGCTTATCTGAGTGTGATCTAAGGTTGGACTCAGTGAAAGGAAGCCCAGAGCCGAGAGCCAGGAAACATGTTTGCGCTTTGCTGGGGAGAGGGGATGGGGAAATCCATGCCATGAAAGAAGAAGCTTAAATAGTGGACCCGGTTCTTCCTCAGCTTGTTAAATGTGGGATGGTGGCCTTTCACCCCAGAAAACCCAGACTAAGGCTTTCTTAACAGGGCAAACACCCTGCAAGTATCAGCTGGGGGGGGGGGGGCATCCTCCTCCTCCTCAGATATCCACGACTGTGAGGCAGCTGGCAAAGTGTGGCGACCCGGCAAATGGGCAAATGACCAGCACATTGTCTAGGGGGCCGGAGGGCTTCTTTTTAACAATTGGACTGTCCTCTAAGCATGTCAGTCCCTGGTGTTAAAAGTGAGCGGAACAGAGGTATGATGGCACAAGCCTATAAATCCAGGCACTTTGGAGGACTTCGGGTTTGGGTTCAAGGCTGGTCTGAGCTATACTACAAGAGTTTGCATCACAAAACCAAACCAAACAATGTGGCTGCCTTTTGTGGGGGAGGTTCCTATTTTTCCCCCTGGGTACTGCCAGTGAGAAGGCGCAGTTGCCGTGAGAAGTGTGCAAGCCCCAAACGTTAAAATACGAGGGCCATATGATCTGGCATCGCACTTCTGGTATTTGTACCCAGGTTCACAGCAGCTGAGAGATGGGTACCAGAAAAGTCCAGTCAGTATAACAATCCACATGTGGCACATATATACAACAGAACAAAATCTGGCCTTGAAGAGAAACCCTGACATAAGCTAGCTGAAGGAAACCACGTTAAGTTAAACAAACCCAAACAAGACAACACATGCAGCAGCACAGTTTCACTTACAGGAAGCAGCGACAGCAGCTGCTTTCACAGAAACAGAAAGCTGAGCAAAGGCTAATGGGGGCTGGGGACAAAGGAAGGGTGCTAGTAACCTTAAAGGTTTCAGTTTTACAAAGAGGAAAGCCCACAACCAAAATCTACCATCTTAACCACTTGGAGGTGTAAGTCTGTGTTTTACACAACAAAAATCATTTTGGAAAAATTTTTAATCAATACCCTTAACCAGGATAACACCCTGACTCTCCAAAAGATCGGAGTGTTTCCAAGGTCACACATGACTTTCTCTCGAGTGGCCAGAAGCCAAGAGCAGAATTACTTATCACACTGGGAGTTATTAAACTGGCATGGAGCTTCACTTTTTTTGTTGTTGGTCCTCTTGAAACAAATCTTGCAGTGTGGTCCAGTCCGGCCTTGAACTCTCTGATCCTCCTGCCTCAGCCTCCTGAGTGCTGAGATTAGGGAGGTGCCCTCCCACGCCAGGCTCTGAGTTCTGTTTTGCTTTGTTTTGCCACATGACATACCAAGAAGACAAAGGGCTGAGGCTGGAATGAGGCGGTGGAAAGGAGCCTACAGACTCCCCACAGAACTGCTGCTGGGAAAAGGAGGGTGTGGGAGAGAGAGGTTTGGGGTGACCTCAAGACCTCCAGCAGCAGGCTGCCCTGCAAAGGTCACAGCACTTGGGTACTTGAAATCACAAGACTCCAGAGCTCCAGCTCTCCATGTGGATGTGTGTCGCAAGTCCTCTGTTGTTTTCGGGAGACTAACACTTCTGCCTTATGTAGGAGGCCGAGCTCCCATGCGCTGTGCAATGCTGCCCCTCACAGCTCCTGACTGTGACTGCTAACACAAGGAACTGGGACGGGGACCAAGCACACAGCGCTGAGAGCTGAAGAGTATCACAAGCCCACGCCTGCCCACCCCCAACCTCCTGACCAGGCTCCTCTGGAACCGGTCAACCCCAAACGCTGATCCTGGACTCTTCCTAAATATAGGGCCAATGAAGGCTGCTGTGGGCTTCGGCACTGTGGGCCTTGGTGTTCTCATATATAAAATGAGACACTAAGAGGTGTTTTGCTTTGTTTAAACAAGAAAAAAAAATCTATCAAGAAGAACTTATTACAATCTATAGCATCAGGGCATTTAAGTACAGAAAGAATCTTTTCACCTTGCCATCAGTGGGCATAAGAAATGGCTAGGTGGTTAAGAGCATTTGTGCTCTTACAGAAAACCCAATTTTGGTTCTTCGTAGCCTCGTGGGTAAGCCAGTTAGAGTCACCTGCTGATTCTCACAATTCACTAACCACCGAGGAAGAGGGGACTACATTCATCCATTGTTTCCTGAGTGTTCGTGGGCACAAGGACACACAGTGAACACAGGACAGGGCCAAGAAGCTGAGAACAACTTCCTCTGTCATGGAACTGGAAACCAGTGAGACAGGAAGAGCCTGGGGAAGAAGACAAGCTGGTTGGTAACAGTCAGGTTTCACATAAAGAATTAAGAACTGGAAAGAGTGAAGAACCCACCAACGAAAGGCCTGGGTGACCTTCAGTGGGTTCTGTTCCCACAAGCCTCAGCTTATCCATCTGTAAGGAGTCTGAACAGATCACCTGCAGCGTCCTCACCTGCTTTCAGGATTCCTTGAAAATGGTGTGCTCCATACCCACCGCATACTGTGAGGAAGAAGTGTGGGTGACCTTGACTCTGTCTGTAGATTATCATGCCAGCGAGGAGAGAACACACATGAACCTGGACTCTGCAGCGATCATCTGTGGTTCTGAGCGGCAGGCCGTGCAAAGGGAACTCTCCTAGATCTTTCTCAGGCAGCAAATCTAAGAGCCTTTCTCCGGGGAGGGGGTGGGCAGGTATTCTAGAACTGTGCTCTTGAATACTGTGTGAGCTCACTTGTGGCCTCCGAGCACCTGAAATGAGGCCAGCATGAGGGGCTAACTTTTGGTTGCTTTGAAGTGTGGTTGGTTTACCCTTACACTTGAATGGCTATATGTGGCCAGCGTCACTGGTGTGGAGGTTACCACAAATAACCAGAGGTAAGGAACAGGCACACCCATAGGGACACCAGAAGCCAGTTAGGAGCACTGGGAATGGAGAGGCCAACTATGTCCCACGAGGAAAGAGGAGAAATGTTGGTGCTGAGGTGGCCTGAAAGGATGCAGGGAAATCTGGCAGCGTTGAAGCATGGTTTGCCTGTAGAGGTGCGTTATGGGCAAGAGGAAATATCCATGTAAAATCATGGCTGCCCAAGCACACAGCACAACAGGAGCCAACAGACCTCCACACAGGCAGTGCTACATTACAGGCCTCCAGCCCCACCCCATCCTCACTCCCCAAACACCAGATAAGGCAGCAACACACTTAGCCAAATATCGGGGCCTTGCAGCTCCCCGGTCACCACGGGCAGCTAGATGACAAGGTTTCCAACATGAGACGCACAGGGAAGCCCACGAGGCATCTGCGGGAGAATTCTCCTCTCTGGATATACAGACTTATGACTGGGCTCGCAACCTCCCTCCCTGCTGCCTCCTCCTTTGTTTACAAGGCTTGGATATGGAGGAAAACGGACGAGAAAGGCGTGAGCGGCATGGGCAGGGCAAAAGAGAGACGAGGCCAGGGTGCACTGGGAACATCACAGGGTCAACGGAAGGGGCTTTGCTCCTGCTGGCCACACTGTGACTGGAGACAGATGAGCCCCTCTGTGCTGCACCAGTGTGCATTGGCTCAGACACAATCTGTAGACGATCTCAGCTGTGATGGCCGGAAATGAGCGAACAGAAGGACAAAGAAGGAGCACCAGAAGTGAGGAGGGACCCCTCCAGGTAAGGAAATCAGTGGCCTGGCTGTGTGCTGGGAGAACATATGGGCTAAGTGTACGCAGCTTGCTGTACATGGGGACAGACACCAGGTGTGTCCGAGACTGCAGAGTTAGGAAGAGCTGTGGAGATTTCCTCAGCGTGGTGCATGCTGCTTCCCTAAAGAACGGAGAGCTCCAACCTTTCTTTGCAAGCATCGATAAGAATGAATATGAGTCTGTGAAGAGAGGAATGCCCCCCTCCCCCGTGCCTTCCAATCTAAGTCCCACGGAGGGTATGGTGGTTTAAAAGAAAATGGCCTCTAAAAGGACTGGCACTATTACGAGGTGTGGCTTTGTTTGAGAGGGTGTGGCCTTGTTAGAGGAAGTGTGTCACTGTCAGGGCGGGCTTGAGGTTTCCTGTGCTCAAGACACTGCCCAGTGTCTCAGTTGACTTCCTGTTGCCTTCTGATCAAGATGCAGCCAGCACCATGTCTGCCTGAATGCTACCATGCTCCCTGCCATGATGATAATGGACTAAACCTCTGAAACTGTAAACCACCACCTCAATTAAATGTTTTCCTTTATCAGAGTTGCTGTGGTCATGGTGTCTCTTCACAGCAATAGAAACCTAAGACAGAGGGGATTCCAATGTAAGACCCCACTGAAGCCTCACAGGGCTGAGGAAGCCAAATGCTTCTATTACACCCCACCACACCTCCAAACTCAGGCCTTGACAAGAGAAAAGGCTGGCACTAATAGCAAAAGAAAAACTCTTGGAAACTGGGGAAGATAACATCCTTCACCCATTACCTAAAGTGCCTTGATAGGAAACAAACCACGATTCTCAGCATTCTGTGGAAAATTCAGTATTCTCTCAACTATAAACTTGTCATTTGCCACTACCAATCATATTCAGAATTATGCAAGACCACAACTACAGTGTTTCTGCTTTTGTAAATGATGTTTAAAATCTTTTAGGACTTAGGCTGAAAATATTTTCATTTGTATGAAAGCACTAAAACAAATTTACTTGGAAAAGTCCATTTAGACAACAGCATAATGCATCCGTTGGCTTTGTCTCAGGATTTTTAGAAAAGCAAGAGCTTGCTAAATGTGCCAAGAGCTGTCACCCTGGAGCTGCCAGCCCACGCACAAGGGGTACACACAGCATCACCATCTCCAGGAGACAAATGTTCCTTCCTTTAAATGTAAAGGACAGAAACCATCTGAATAGGCAGGTTTTAATTCTCTCGGGGTTTTGGGGTTCCTGGTAATGCCAAAATGTGTGCTTCATTAGCAAATTATCAGGTAAGGCCACAAAACGCCCAACTTGAGGCATGCTCTTGTACTAAGACACAGCCTGTCTCTTCACGAAGATTATTAACTGAAGTGTGCAGACCAGACTAAAGTCTTAGTAATTTCTTCCTAAAACTGTCAACAGTTCACCTGTGCAACTAGAGACTGGATTTAATGTTAATTAGAACTGACTAGAACCTAGCTGCAAAGGGAGCCACAGGTACGTTATTCAATCTGTCCACGATCTCTTTAAAAATGAGTAGCGACACCCAGGAATATGTGTGTGTAAAAGCAGAAACACTAAATGTTTAAGACACATTGAGGATAATTCCTACAGCTGCTGCTAGTATGCAGTGAGTTTTATGCAAAGAGTGTGTGGAGGCACCCCAATCCACTATAGGCGACATCTCTATTTTGCATTCTGGTGTCTATCTTAGTGATCACTCAGAATTTTGGGGGAGGGGAGCAAGTTTAGATCAGAAGATGATGAGCCCTTTCCTATAAGTGTCTGGGGCTTGAGGGTTCCTCCCCAAATAATTTAATCTCCAGCACCAGGGCATTCTGGGGTGTGCTAAGCTTGAGGACAGCTGAAAGAAATGTAGCACTTAGCAAACGCCACCAACCCATGACCTGGCTGGCTCCCAGAGCCCCGAGAGAGGCTCCTTGGATACTGGGCTTCCCATGAGCTCACCAGGGCAGTACCAGGACCCAAGAGAATCAGACTGGAGCAGAAGCAAGCTCAGTCTGCAGGAGGACTTAGGTGCCAAGACCCTGTCCTCTAGCTCTCACTGGGCATAACCAACCCTGGGGGCCAGAATACCGGCACGTACCACACAGCTCACCTTCTCTTCAGGGCTGGGATCAACCTCAAGGCCTCATGTATTCTAGGTAAACCTGTACCGCTGCATCACATCCATTTTCCTCACTCCCTTCTTTAACAGCCATCCACAAAACCCCTTTCCCAGCAATGCTCCGAACAGTACAGTTCCCATAGGCAGGAAGAGGAAACCGTTCCCGTGTCCACTGACATAACACACCTGCAGGCTGGAGCATCAGCCTCCCTCCGTCAGAAGAACGAGGAGAGCCCTGACGACGTTCTAACACACAAGACTTAGGGAGCACCATGGGATGTGGAAGGAGCCAGCAGAGGGCTGCCTGTTCTGCAGATGCATTGACAGCAAGTGGCTGGGATAAGCAGACCTACAGGGGCAGGGGAGATTAGTGAGTGCCTATCAGTAAGGCGTGTGTGTGTGTGTGTGTGTGTGTGTGTGTGTGTGTGTGTGTGTGTGTGAATGGACTGTGAAGCGATGGTTAGAAAATGTTTTCCTAGTGACTCAAGAATTTTAAAATCATATTGGTTGTGGTGATGGCAGCACAACACTGTGGCTGTGTCTCTCGGAAGATAGCAACATTGAACTGTGAGCTTCAAATGAGTAATTTGTAGAGTACATGAACCGCGTCCCAAAAAAGCTACTTAAGGAAAATTAAGCAAGCTGTTTCTTTCAAAGAAAGAATCCCTTCCCAGAGCTCATTCGAACCTCCCCTACAGGGCCATCCCAGCACCTCAGGAGGCTGTAGGGTACAGGCAGGGGCCAGGAGGCCAGCAGGCGCAGTGCCCAAGTCTGGAGACATTCACTACAGGGGAGCTGTAAGTGCAGGCCTGGCTCCTGCAGGGTCCCGAGACTCCTTGCACCCCACTACCCACATTCTCACCCCAGCCTTCCTTTTGAGGCTGGTTCATGTTTGCACAAGTCTACAAATTTGATCCCCCTGAAAACACTGTAAACTTGTCACTGCCTTATTTTAAATACCTCAACAGCCACTGGAATCTTTAGATTCAAGTTTAATGGTAACACATCAAGCTAGATATAGAAAAACACATCTGTAGGTTCCAGTACTCACAAGATTGAGAGTTCTAGGCTAGCCTTAGCTTCATAGAGTTCAAGGGCCGGTGAGGCCCTGTCCTCCCCTCAAAGTTACAAATGAGGATGATGCATCAAAACCTTCTCCTTTGGACCTTGTCCTGGGGGCACACAGCATGCTCGGAGCAGACACTTGACCTATGGAGACCTCCCTGCCAGCTGGGTAGCTGGGTGCTGATATCAAGTCCTGGTCACCTGACACCCAGGCCATTCATTCAGCTTCTATGCTGCAGTCTCCCAAGCAGAAGTTGCCGGGGTGATGGTGTTTTCAGCTCACCCCACACAAAGTGAAGGATAGCTGTTTAAATTCTAGAGGCACACCAGGAGAAGCCGAGAGCGCTGGCTCAGCTGTGGTGACAGGCATGCGAGAGACAGCCAAGGCCAGTCACTGTCACTGTGGCTTCCCTGACTTCTGAAGTGACATGCCAAGAAGCCCCTCCCTCCCACACACAACCCACCCACCCCCAATACACACACTCTCCCACATGAACAATCAGTTTCCTTGCCTGGAAGACTTCATCTCAAAAACTGGTCTTTATTCACGGTAGAAAAGCTAAGTTCGATGAAAATAAACAAAAACAACCTTGCCAGGGGTGGCAACACATGCCTGCACCCCACTATCTGGGAGGCTAAGGCAGCGGCTCCCAGGTCTAAGTCCCACAGAGCAAAACCCATCTCAAAATAGAGTAATTAAAGAAAAACATCCCATCTGTCAACTGGACACAATCAGCTTCTTCCTTGTTTTGCCCTCACAACAAAATCCTTTAGAAAGAGAGAAACCTGACGCCACAACTCCCTGATCAAGGAAGCTGCAAGTGGACAGGAACTACAACTATCTTAACAACTCACCAACAAAACAGGGCTGGGGAAGGAAGCAGGTTCGTTCTTTCCTGGGAATTGGAGCCTAGAGTCATCAAGACAAGGGAGAAACACTGCCACCTAGTGGTGACAGCATCTCCAGTCACCCTCGAGGTTGCTTGGTCTCAATGGAACAGCAATCGGAATCCTCCAAAAGAAAAAGGGTCCATGTCAAATCCCAACATGACTCGGGGAGATGGAGGATAGGTCCAGCTTGGGTACTTAAAATCTTCCCAGGAAGACTAGGGATATGGCTCAGCTGGCAGAGTCCTTGCCTTGCGTGTATACAGCCCTTAGTCCAATCCCAGCACTACCTTAAAACAAAACAAAAACCAAAAAAACAAGATACTACCCACTACCACTACCACCACCAAAAAAACAGGCAGGGTGGCACACCTGAGGAATCCTAGCACCCAGAAGTGGAGGTAGGATCAAGAGTTCAAGGCCAGCATCAGCTACACAGTGAGTTTAAGATCAGCCTGGGCTACTGGGGACCCAGTTTCAACAACTAAGTCCTCCGATGGCCGTGGTGCTCAAGGAAAGCCAGGGAGCCCTAAGCAAGAGGGGATGATTGTGTAGACATGAATATGGTGTCCACATTATTCCACTATGTCTGTTGTCCATTAAAATCTCTCCAAGGTACGCACGTTTCTGAAAACAAATCAGTCACAAACGCTTCCTGCCTTTTTTACAGCAACCCGGAAGTCATCCTGAAGATGGCTTCCATACTTTTGTTTGGTCCTAACTGTTTCCACCCCAGTGTTATCTAATCTAGAGTTCTTCACGCTGTAAGTGGGGCAGGCTGACCCAGCTGTACTCATAAGACAAAAAAACCTTTCAACCTTGGCTTGACTGGACTATATACCCACACAATGGGGTTCAAGTCAATAAATCACTCATTATTTATGCCAGAATGAGTTTCCTTCTCTTTTTCAAGACATGTCAAAGTCTGAAGGCACCTATTGTTGGTGGAATGCACACTGTGATATGAAATGCTTAGAGGAAAAGAACTAGACCAAGACTAAAACTGTTCCTTGGCACAGACAGACAAAAAGATTCTCTCTCGTTCCAAGTGGAGAGTTGCCTAAAAATTATTCCATAACGACACAGAGTTCTCTTTTGTATGGTGTGCTGAGAAAAGACATGGGAGGCCGTGAGCCACCGAGTGAGGATCTAGTTCAAAGCCGATTTCCAGCACCCTGCGCGGGCCTGACAATTAGGTGAGAGCCCTTGGCAAAGAAAACGAACTGCTGTAGACACTGCATCCTTGAGCAGTCCGCAGGGCAAGGCTACCTTAGCAGAGGACAAGGCAGCCAGCTGCATGCCCAGGTCCAGCAGCAGTACTCTCCACGTCCACTCCCATTCCTTATCACTGTGCTTCCCCATCACACCCTGCTTGTCCAGACACACAACTCTTCTCGTAAAAGGCTCAGTAATGGAGCACTTGCCCACCAGGCATGAGGCCCTGGGTTCAATTCCCGTTACCACAAAGAAAACAAGAAAGTCACTGAGAATACAGAGATTATTGGAGGCTCTGGAACTTGGAGACCCCTGAGTCTACCTGCAGAAGCCCAGAGTAATCCCACAGAGAGACTAGCTAGGCCTGGAAGACTCGGATCATATGCACTATGGCTGCTTACTCTAAGCCTTTACTGCTCAAAATGAGCTGTCCACATCAGCATCAGTGGGACAACCTTTCAGAAAAGGAGACACTCGCGAGGTCGCTGGACCCACACATCACAATCCACCTTTTAACAGGATTGCCAGAGGACCCCAAACTCATTAAAACTGGTGAAATACTGTTCTGATCCATAATTGGACAAAGCCACTTAACTGACAGGCATGTGTGTAATTTTGCCCGGGGATAAAAGCACAACTAACCTGCTTGTCTATGGCAGGGCCAACAGGGAGGCTCTGAAAACGAGAGGCTAATTCAAAGCTAGAGCATCTCTCCTCTCCTCTTAAGAGCCAGAGTGTCTTTCTTCAGCCATGCCCTCAGATGCATTCCTGAACACACCCAAGCTACCAGAGCTTTGCCCTGGCTTCCTAGCACTCCCGTGATGCCACCCTGGGTGAAGCGAATACTTTACCAAGTATGGTCCTCTCAGATGCTCAGCAAATCCTCCACCCAGAGAACTCACAGCCCAAGAAGAGAGGACATGCCTTCCTGGGTTTCGGAGCATCAACAGGAAGTGGCACCACGATATGGGTGCATGATGAAGCCCTGGACTCTCTATTTAAGCCACCAAGCAGCTTTTAGCGTCCCATTTCATGATCTCTGCTTACGTCATTGTGGAAACACGTGTCTCGCCACAGCTGAGTGAAACTTGATGGTTTCCTACCACTTATCTGCGGCTTTGCTTCCATGTGGGGGGCGCTGCACATCTGACCTACCATCTAAGATGGAGGGACCAACCCTTTCGCAGCCTCAGAAGTAGAGCTAGCCCTCTCAGACTTTGCTAATTTAAACTTGTTAGTCTCACAAAACTCCAAGTAGCCATGGCTGAACTTGGGGTGGGGGGCCCTGCTGGGGTACAGCTCAATGGTAGAGCACCTGCCTGGCATGTACAGGAGCCTGCATTCTGTGTACAGGATGGGCGGGAGACAGACAGATTGGAAGATGTTTCCCTAGTTTTATAGACAACGAAACTGTAAGTACAGTTTAACTTCCCTTATTCAGATAGGTTTCTAATATAAAATTCAGATTCGTGAGTCTGACTGACACAAAAACTGGCATGCTGGGCTAGTGTGGTTAGAGAGGGTATTTGTCTGGTCTAACCTCTTCACCACTCCCTCACTGTTCACTTTGTATCTCCCCTTCTTTTTATGTATTTTTGTCCTTAGTCATGAACAGCCTTTTCTTCGAGTGTTGGCTCACACATAAAAATGAGAACCCCTAATTTACAGACCACACCACTGCTCTTGCAAGTTAGCACCATTACTGAGCAGCAAACACCAAGCTTTTAAAATGACTATTGGCTTGTGTTAGGAGCCTCTTCCAAGAGCAAGGAAAGGTTTGAGAACAGAGATCCCTGCCTTCTCTTTTACTTATGGAAGCAGTAAGGTACCCTCTGAATAGCTCAGGATTATACGGCTGGAGTCTAAATGCAGACTGGACAAGTCATGTGAGCATCTGAGTTTGTACAAGGAGCCCCCAGGGTTGTTTTCTACCAGTAAGTACTTCAGTGATTTTTCTTTCTATCATTATGAGTTTAAATAGCTGCTAAGGAGTGGCAGCACACGCCTTTAATCCCAGCTCTTAAGAAGCAGAGGTAGGTGGATCTCTCAGAGTTCAAGGCTAGCCTGGTCTATACAGTTACAGGCAGCTAGGGACACACAGTGAGGCCCCGTCTCAATACCTCCCCACTGGCAAAGACCTGTGTCTAATTGGCATTATGCTCCCTCATCTAGGTGTGGCAAAAGTCATAATCCTACTGGTGAGAATTTCAGACAGCTCGATCCAGCTTGAGGTTCCCTCTGGGGCAGACTCCAGGGCCCACCTGGCCCTACACAGATGTTAAGGTGCTACTGGTCCTACATGACTTCCATGCCCTTCCCTAATGTCATCTCTGAGATGCTCGGCCACTGCAGCCAGGTGAGCCACTCTCTACCCCCCTCCCAGTACCGCATCCAGGGCCCTCTGGGATGCTCAGGAACTCCTCAGGGATGGCCGTACCTTCGTATCTGCTGGGGGAATCACACGCCTTCTGTGGAGTGGCCACTCGAAGGAAGATCTGCTGTCTCCATGAATGCCGCCGGGTCTTCACAGGGGTCCCATCTGTGTCACCCAGGTGGTTTGCCTTCGATTCAAAGTCCCTAAAATGGCAAGACAACTGATTCATGACTGGCCGGAAGGCATCAGGGTTTACGATCAGCTAACTTTATCTTTCCACAAACAACTAACTTGAGAACCACAGAAATCAAATCAAAGTCAGTGGGTCAGGATTCTTAAGATCACATGCCTTGCACCACTGTTCTCTTAAGAGGTATTCCAAGGAGTATGCTCCAAAGATGGTAGCTTCCAACTGTGCCTTTCTGGGAGCTACTTCAAAAGAGAAAAACTTCCCAGCTGGGGTCCTGTCACCAGAGCCACCCTAGTTATCATGTGGGTCTACTTTTCTCAGCAGCAGCCTAAACCTCCATGACTACCATTAACCACACCCCTCCACACACACGCACACTCACCGCCTTCTCACACACACACACACACACACGCACACGCACACGCACACGCACACGCACAGAAACAGAAACAGAAACAGAAAACCAGCTGTAGTCTAATTAGAACCATCAAGGAATTAACAGTACAATCACTGGTGATGTGGCCTGCTTTAAAAATTTAAAACTATAAAACAAAGTATTATTGCTGATACACAAATATCATCTCATTAATTTTCTTTCCATTCACAAGACAGTTAGGGCAGGCCCTTGCCATTTAATTTACACCCAGTATGGCCACAGCGGGGAGTCAGCACAGCTGGGAGATGGGCTTGCTGGCTTCTGGAGGACAGGCTCAGGCTACTGCCCTTCAACAAGCCCACAGAACCAGGAAAGACTCTTTATTCTTCCGAGGGTAACAACGTGAACAAACCAATCCTATGCAAAATTGAGAGCAATCTGGCTTCGTGCTTAAAAATGACACTTGTGAGGAGAAACAGCCTAAGAAAGGCGACACACCAGACTTAGTGATCAGGATCCAAATGGCGAAGGACCGGGGGAATGCCCATTTATCACACAGTAACGCAGTCAGCACCCAGAACATCCGCATCTGACGGGTTTATGTGGAGCCCTACCTGTTCGTGTTCATAAAGTCACAGGTGTGATTTTCATCTACAGGAGCCAGAAATTTTAGAAAATTTGGCACAGAGGAGGAAGAATGGAGTTTTTTCCGCAGGGCATTACGGTAGGAGACACTAAGAGTTTGGTTAAAAAAAGAGTTTAGGATGAAGAAATACAAACACATAACGTAAAACTCTAAGCTTAAAAAGGAAACCTTTTCCTGTAATGCTAAGTAAACCAGGTAAGCCATTAAAATACTTTGTGAGTGAAACTGACTTTTACTTTCAGTCAATGAATTAAATTAGAAAACAAAATCAGTCCATCCTCCAAATGACGAGAACGTATCTAAATTAATCAGAAAGTTTCTGACATGGTACAAATTACAGTGTATACAAACACAGCTGTTAGCCTGTGCACATGCATGTGTGCATTCCCATAAAAGTCAAGTGATGTGAAAGTTAAGTGTAAAAACAATTCACCGTTGAGACTTTCCACAGTAGTTAAAAAAAAAACAAAACAAAAAACTGAGAATAAAATTAAGTATTCAAATGACAGCTGAATATAGTAAAGCCAAATAAAACCAAAAGCGCCCCCCCCACACCCTATACAAGCGGTGACTAGGTGCCCCACAAGGACAGCCCCCATGCGGCTGGGCTCAGTCAGTGTGAACGCCTGGACAGACAGACAGCACTGGCCATGCGAGTGTGCTCACCTTCTGGGCACAGCGTTCCCACTTGGTTCTCCACTGGAATTGTGTTTTAGGTACTTAAAAAAGTTTGGTGAGGAGGCGGAGGGGTTAAGACGAGGCGGAGGAGGGGCTGAAGGCTGCCCTGAGCAGCACTCAGACTCGCCCCCAGGAAGATGGTCCACACTAAACAACAACCACAGAGAGTGTGATTAGAGGGGACAGGGGCGGACTGCGAGGGGACGCGAGGACAGAAATGGAGAGAAAGCACGGCTTTGCTGAATGTCACAGGAACTGGCAGTCGGGGCCTGCGCTGATATATGTGTACCCTAATAAAATCTGCCTGAAGATCAGAGAACAGAACAAGCCATTAGTTTAAACACAGAGGCCAGGCAGTGGTGGCACACACCTTTAATCCCAGCACTTGGGAGTCACACGCCTTTAATCCCAGCACTAGGAAGGTTGAGACAGGAAGTGACATGGCTGGGGGGAGAAAGGGGGCGTGAGGTGAGAGGAGACAGGAAGCTCACTGGGCTGAGGCTTTTCAGGCTGAGGAGTCCTAGAGTTGGTAAGAGGTGGCTTGTTCCTTTGTCTCTCTGATCTTTCAGCATTCACACCAATTTCAGGCTCAGGTTTTTTATTAATAAGACCATTTTAACATTCGAGCTACTGAGGCTTCTCTTCACTCCTTCCTGTTCTCACAGACTAACACTGTCCATACTTCCAAGAATACTTTCTGCTCTGTGCCCCTGCTGGGAACTGACAAAAGATTTAGTAAGGCAAAAGAAAATAACCCCCTGATTCAGAACCAACATTTCCCTTTAGGAAGTCTTGCTCTGAATTTCAAAGTCCTGTTTCCTACAGACTAGGGAAGAAAGTTCACAAGAGGGAAAGTAAATCCATATGCAAAAGGCAGACACTGCCCCATCCTGCCATGGTTGGTCCATCACAGCCCACGACAGAGCTCTTGGGGAGAGAAGAAAGGCAGTGGCCCTTGGTCCTTCTGCCTGGGGACTGGCAGAGAACTCAGGCTTTTCAGGTAGGAATGTTTCCACCACCATTGGAAATGCTGCTCGCCACCGGAAATGCTGCTCGCCGTGTGCTGGAAAGCAGGAACTTGTCAGGCTACAGCTAAGCCACCTTCATCTCAGATTCCTCAGACTTGTTAAACATCTCCTAGAGGGGGTCCTCGTCCTGCATCTACCCAGCTGAATTCCAAAGAACCAATGATGATTCCCAGGGAGTGGCTTAGGACAGCAAGCTGACGGCTCTGTTTGTGGCACATGTCACAACTTCCCTCCACACATAACAAACACCACCCACTGCGTTGGCTCAAATGGCTGCACCTGATACAAGCCACATAGGCGAGCACACATGTCCCCACCTTCTGCTGTGAGCAAGCCACCATACACGACTATGGCCCCAGTTTAAAACTTAGTTTAGAGGCTAATTTGGGGCCCGTTATAGTCTCTATACTTGGGGTTAGTCACTAACAGACCCAGCAAAATACAAGGAGAGCGTCTGCCACCACACTGCTTGTGCTTTTCTATGGCCAGCAAAATTTAGCTGTTTAGTTGAGCCCAATTCTTAAAAGCAGTGTGCTAGCTGGTTTTATGTCAACTTGACCCAAACTGTAATTATCAGAGAGCAGGGAGCCTCAACTGAGAAAATGCCTCCCTAAGACTGGGCTCTAGGCAAGTCTGCATGGCATTTTCTTAGTGAGTGGTGGGGGAGGGCCCAGCCCATTGTGGGTGGAGTCATCCCTGGGACGGGGTCCTGAGTGCTGTAAGAAAGCAGGCTAACCAAGCCACAAGGAGCAAGCACTACTCCATGGCCTCTGCCTCAGCTCCTGCCTCCAGGCTTCTCCTGCGTAAGTTCCTGCCTCCAACTGTCCTTCAGTGATGGACTGTGATGTGGAAGTGTAAGCCAAATAAACCCTTTCCACTCCAACTTGCCTTTGCTCATGGTATTTCATCACAGCAATAGCAACCCCAAGACAAGGAGTGAATCCTGAATCCAGAATTCCCAGTGACAGACTTCAGAAAGCATCAGCTCTGATTCTGTCCTACAGAGGCGTTCAACAGGTATGGCCAGGTTACACCTAGGACCAAGACAGCCAGGGCCAGTGTCCAGGCTTCTGGGTATCATCATGGGCATCCACAGAATATCTCTCCCACTCTGCCTGTATGGACAGTGTCCCCATCCCATCACAGCCCAGGTCTAGGCATTAAGAAGTAAATTTCTCCACTCATACCCACGTGCCGCCTTTCCCCAGACCAGGAGACAAGTTCCAAAGTCAATGTCTCATGCATTAAGAACTAATGATACACATAAGGACCATTTTTGCTCATGTTTATCTGCTTGCAAGCAATGCTTGCTTAGACCTACCCCTACACACCTCCTGAGGAGCCAGCAAGAACATGACACTACTTCAAGTTTTTTCTTTTGTTTTTTGAGACAGGCTTTCACTGTGTAACAACCTTGGCTTGTCCTGGACCTCACTCTGTAGACCAGGCTGGCCTCAAACTCACAGAGATTTGCCTGCCTCTGCCTCCCAAGTGCTGGCAGTGGGTGCCAGCACTGCCCAGCAACACTACTTTAAGTTTTATCTTTTGATGTCAAGGGTCAAACATGACTCGGGTTGCTCTTCTGCCCCAAAGCACACCCAGGAAACACAATAAGTGTGATGCTTTAAGCAAATCTTACTTGCGTTCATGAGGCGTCTCTGTGCTCACGGAGTGATACCTCATGAGTTTTCTTTGCGAGACCCCTGGAGAGCTCTGGGAAGGTTCTGGAGGTGCCTGGCTCTCTACGGGGAAATGACTCAGGGTGTTGGCTCTCCTTCTGAACGACCGCTGGGGTGACAGCAGAGCCGACTCTTCCGCACTGTGGCCCTCCGAGTCACTGGACAGGTCATCTGAGGAGCCAAGGAGCTTAAAGGAGCTCTCAGAGACAGGCAAGGCCTCCTTGTCACCCATGAACAGCTCCTGACAACAGACAGACAACAGATGAGACATACCACAGGGAAACTGGGGGACTGGTAATCTCCTGAGCACAGGGAAACACTAAATGTGTAGGCCTAACTGACTACAATGGTATCTAGAAATAGAAGGCTCTTAAGGCCACTGAATAATATCTGCTTCTCAGAGACAGGTACTTGCTGAAGAGCTGGGGAACGCCCCAAGTGCTATAATAAAGTTCACAAGCTGCAACACTGACTGCTCTTAAGTCATGCCACAGACTGCACACGCCAGAGAACAGGCCTCTCAGGCCTCTGTACTGCAGGGATAGTTTCCACCACTGAAACCAACTTCTCTATCTTTGCCAAGTGTGTTCATGGATGTTTACCCATACTTCAAGGTTCTTTCTGACTCTGATCTAACGTTGAGATTTAACCTGGTAATCTTGATGCTAAAAATTACACCCTATATTCTTCGGAGTGGAAACATGCTTGCCACATTGAGACTTATTGTCACAATTCAGGAGAAATCATTTAACTTCTTGCTGCATCGCATCTCACTGTAAGAGTACAGTGAAAACTCACTGTACTATTTCCTGAATTAAGCCAAGATAAGACAACTTTACAGTACTTTGTATTCTGTCTAATTTGACAAAAATAAGCTAAAGTTTCATTAGGCACTCCCTCCTTACTGAGTGCTCAAACATTCATCAAGAATCCTAACAAGCCAAGCTCAGTGATCATGCCCAACATTCCTGCTCCTGGAGAATAGAGGCCAGAGAATCAGGCGTTCTAGGCCAGCTGAGGATACACATCGTGGTCAGCCTGAGTTAGGTAGCAAGATCAGAAAAGAGGGTGGGCAGTGCACCATAAAAACAAAGGCTGGGAGTGTCAGGAACTTCTTAATTGACACCAAACTATCCAGGATCCTCCCCCGGCTTACTTCCTGAGCACAATCTCCAAGCTTTCCTCAAGATTTAATTCACAGCATCAGCATCCTTCTCCGAGCTTCCCACTACTGAACTCCTCCTCTTCCCACCCCACCCCACCAGCCCTGCTCCCGACAACCAGACCACCAGCATCTATTGTCTGAAGCCCTCCTGCCACACCTCACAATGCCAGGTCTACCTGTCTAACTGTCCTTTCTCTCCTGTGGGCCCACTCATCATCAGTGTGTGTCATGAGGAGGTCAGATGGTGATAGGGCCCACTGGGCCTTAACTTAGAAAACCACATGTAGACAACTGGCTTCCAGAATCTTTACTGAACAAAGTGGGTCTACAAAACCAGCAGGCGCAGTGACATCACCTTGCTGTTTACCAGAGTTTCGGCACTGAGATCCCACCCAGGACAAGTGAACCACACATGCACCTTAAAACCTCAGTAGCGCTCATCTAAGGAAATGTGTCTCAAAGCACATGCTACACACTCTAGTAGGTGGTCTTATCAATTCACTGGCTTGCCAGGAGCATTTTAAAAATAAAAGAGATGAAAACAGTAGTGTATGTAGCCTATTATTCAGAGAATTATGTCTTTTTAACTCCATTTTTATTTTGTGTGGGAGGGTTACGATTGTGAACTACATCACAATGTTAAATGTCTCTCTTACTGTTGGCTAGGATTTGAGCCTTTGAGAACTACAAGTCTAGGACAGAGCTCTGAAAAACAAAGTAATTCTCTGGTGAGGAGCTGGAGCTCAGACTCTCTCATTCTTGCATCAGAGCATGCTGACAACAGGTCGAGGGGTGGGTGGGGGCTGTCTCCTGAACACCAAACCTCCAACTTATCTCCTGGCAGTCACCGGGTTAAACAAACTGAGCTCAGACGTGTAAATGCCTCCAGATCAAGACAGGAAGGCAAAGGGACACACCAGGTATGTCACCACAGAAGACTATCAGCCAACTCACTGGACCTGTGCTCAGTGGCAGACCACAGGGGCAAGGCTTGGCTGCTTACTTAAACAAAACAGTCATGTGTACTCACAGTCATGGGGTCAGCTACAGGACACAGTCTCGGAGATTTATGACCCACAATTCCCAACCCGCCCTCCCACCTTCGAAGCTCTCTCAAGTTTACTTACTTTTATTATTGCAAAAAATCTTCTTTGGATAAGAAACTCATTGGTTGTTACAAATTAGATTTGTCTAAAATTATGATCTGGATTCTTTGTTTATGGGAACAGCTATTTGCCTTTTATGTAAAGCTTTTATGTTAAGATTTCAAAAAAAAAAAAAAAATCACATGACTAGCCCCACTTGTGCAGAGAGGCCTGGAAACACTAAACGTTTTATGACTGAGGGATGTGGAGGGTTTTTTTGTTTTGTTTTGGTTTTGTTTTTTTGTCCTTTCTGACAGAGCGGTGTAGATGAGGATGGGCAGGCCTGCTGGCTGGCTCTGGGGTACCACTCAAGGAGAATGTGCTTACCTTGCTGGTGCTACTTAGAGTACTAGAAGTGGAGCTGTCCAGATCCACGCTGGCGGAATGGTCCTGCAGGCCCCTGGCTTTATTACCCTACATAAAGAGGAAGCAGTTGAGATACATCCCCCAAAGCATCGTCAGCTGGAGGCAGCCTGGCCTCATTAAGTAAGCTCAGAAAAATGAAGTCACTTACAGACACTGCTGAGCGTATCCACACATTAAGACCATCACATTTCTGTCATCATCTTAAGGATCATACCGGCCTAGATAGTCCACAAAGCCCTATGATCGATCATTTGCCGGGGATCACACACAGGAAGAAGGGGCAATTCATCTGTGATGTTCCCAAAAGCACACTCAATAAATAGCTCTTTCCTGAGTCACAGGTGGTCATAACCCGCCACCTGCATGTCACTCAGTCAACCTGCATCGCTTTGAGAACTCTCAAAGGTAAGCCCGTTCAGCCTTGGTTTTATAACTGGACTGTTCTGAATTATCTTAAAGGGTGTTGTGAAATTCTCAGTAATACCAATGGACAAAGTCATCTTTAACCGACTATGTTTCAGAAGGACTATGCTCAAACATTTCAAAGAACTACAATGAAATAGTGCAAGCTCAAAAGGTGTCAAGTTTTGATTTGTTAGAAATGACATAAGGCTGTCCACACACATGGAATAGGAGGATGCTTTCCTAAGGAACTCCCAGGTGATGCTCAGTGTACTTGGACCTTCCTAAGGAACTCCCAGGTGATGCTCAGTTACTTGGACCTTCCTAAGGAACTCCCAGATGATGCTCAGTTACTTGGACCGTCCTAAGGAACTCCCAGGCGATGCTCAGTTACTTGGACCTTCCTAAGGAACTCCCAGATGATGCTCAGTTACTTGGACCTTCCTAAGGAACTCCCAGATGATGCTCAGTTACTTGGACCTTCCTAAGGAACTCCCAGATGATGCTCAGTTACTTGGACCTTCCTAAGGAACTCCCAGGCGATGCTTGGTTACTTGGATCGTCCTAGAGAGCTGTTGTGGGGAACTTTTTCTACAAAGGTCTTGATTGCCAGATCTCATAAGCGTCTTACCATTTGTAAGTCATGTGGCCTTTGTGACAAGTTCTCTACAAAAGTAACCTCAGATAACAGGTAAATGAATGAAAGGTACTGTGTAAATAAAGCAAGCTTTAGTTACAAAACCAAGAAGCTAGTAGATTTGGCCCATGGGTCAAACAGTTCATGATTGTGCTTATAAGGAGTTCCAAACACCTAACAAAAGGAGCTGATAGTATAGTTTTTGAAGTTGTCCCCAGGGACACCAGGGAAGATGGGATCTACATCTTGGCACACATAATCTTGTTCTTCATAGGGACTGTATACATAACAACACTCTTGAGAGCAAGACTCCCATGGGACAGACTACAGGAGTGTACTTTTCCAGCACTAGGATTAGGAGTGTGAAGTCAGGCTGTGCTACAGTGTGACACCATCTCAATAAATAAATGAAGAAAATGTAGATAATCATCGCTCTAAGTCTGATGAGACATAAAACTGAGCTGAATCCTAGGCTCTGTTTGAGAATTATTCAACTGAAGTGAGAAGAGAGGATGCTACCTACCCGGGACAGGATGCTCTCCAACGACTCGGTTAAGGACCTCTTGGCTCTGTTCTTCAGCATATCTAGCCTGAACCGGGTGGCACTGGGTGGCAGTTCGCTCCCAATATTCTCTGCTGCCACCTGTGGTGTCTAGAAAGAGAGACAATGAAAAGTCAAGTCAAAAGGGTGCACACCGCTGGGACCCACTGCTTTGAGAGCCTGGGCTCCCATGTGCTCCTTAGCAATATGCCTGCAAGTCCAATGCACAATTTCCTATCCGAAATGAAATGAAAACATGTGCTCTTACTCGACTCAGCTAGCTCTCTCAGGCTAAGCAACTGAGTCAGAAATCTGCTATTTCCTACCTGTGGCCTTGTGCAAATTTTCCCATTTTCTCAGAGCCTGGTGATTTAGGAGCAACAATCATCTGATCATGTCACTGTGCTATGAGATCACAGCAGGAGGGAATAAGTAAGGCACAAAAGCCCCTCTGCCGACCTTTCAAAATAAAGCAGTAGCTTACCTGAGAGGCATTTCAGAGACTAAGTGAAAAATTAAGTTTATCCACTGAATCCACCCTCTCTATATTAAACCCTCCATCCTTTCTATAATCTGTCTCCCCCGTTCTCTCTCCTGCTGTTCATGATCCCGTTCTTTCTCCTCTGAAACCAAGCTTCCCTCTCTCAGCCACACATGCCACTAAACCAAAAGCACAGTGGAACCTGACAGCCACTAAATATGGAATGTTACTTGTTAACAAGGAGGTACATTTCCAAAAATTACCCCCCAAAATCTGCACCTTGAGTTGTTTACAAGGATTCTCAACCTGACTGCTTTCTGCTAGATGATGGTTTTGTGAGAAAAAAGACAAGCAAACAAATTCTCAATCACTCTGGATACCAACACATTCCTTGTAGTAGTTGTTACCTATTTCAAGCACACAGCAAAGTAGAGACACTAACACCACAAATGCCTTGTTCAAGCCAAGTTAGCCCTGCTGGATGTTGGGGAACGAGATGAGCAGAGGAAGAGGGCATCCTGGAACTAATGGCCAGGTGAACTCTTCCGCTGGTTCCCAGCTGTGTGGCAAGGTCAGCGCATGACCTACACCTCCAGCTGCAGACTGAACTGTCTTCCCAGATTCATCATGATCTTTAAATGAATTAATACACATTCCAACACTCTGAGCACAGTTCTTACTCCCTGACTGTCACTTATGACGACTACCTGAGTTCTGACTTCTGCTCCTAGGAATCGTTACACTTCACAGAAACCAGCGGACCACCACTATCCCCCACAAAGTCAACCACTATCCTGAATTGGGTGTTTATTATAGCAATTTATGTTTTATACTTTTTTATATTTTATATTTTTATTTACATGTATCCATCAAACACACGATGCCTAACATGTAAATAAACACCTAGATAAAGGGGTCACTGGTCATAGGGATGTGAATTAGTGTGGCCACTATGGAAGTTAGCATGGAGTTTTTCAAAACTCTAAAAAGAAAACTAACATGTGACCCAGCTGGGCCCCTCTGGGTTATGTACTCACCGGATTCTAAACCAGCATAGAGACACCTTCACATCCATATATATACTGCAGTACTATTCACAATAGCAAGGAACAAAATCAGCTTAGGTGCCATCAAAAGACCAAATGGATAAAGAAAATGTGGTGCACACACACTACAGAGTTTTATTCAGCCATATAAAAGAACAAAATGATATTATGTGAAGGAAAGTGGAGTGGATGGAACTACAGATAATCGTGTTAAGTGAAATAAGCCAGATTCAGAAGGCCACATGTCACTTTCTCTCTCTCTCTCTCTCTCTCTCTCTCTCTCTCTCTCTCTCTCACACACACACACACACACACACACACACACACACACACAATTTAAAAGGTGCCATACTACACAAATTTCTCTACACTTATCTCTCTTCTCCCAATATTGTTTTGAGATTTATTCATGCTGACAATTGTTTTTGGTTCACCCACTTCAGCCTGAGGACAGTTTTACTGCATTGTATAAGCCATCTATTCCTGCTCCTACTATTAAATATTTATTCCACTCTTTGGCTCTTGTGAAGGAGGCTGCAGTGAACTCGCGCACAGCTCCTTAATTAAGCACGCACACGGAAGGTTCTGTGAGGGAAGTAATGGGGACACCCTTGCTGGGTCACAGGCACTAAAAATCTGCAGTGACAGCAGGCATCACCAAGCTTCTCCCCCTGAAATGACACAAGAGACCATCTTTTCAGGGCCCCGTCAGCATCCTTACATTTCTACCAAACCGATGGTTACAAAATGCTCTTTGAATATGGCCTAATTCCTATGGCTAGTGAGTATATTTTTACATTTTCTCAACTATTCAAAGACTCTGTCTTCTCTGAAATAATGAAATCCCAATTCACTAATAAATGCTCTGCACCTCCAGTGTTGATGAGAGAAAACAGGGGTTCAGAGAAGAGCTACATATACTCTGACAAGACGTGCATAACTGCCCACTTTTATAAAGTCCGTGTATTCTTCATAATTAGGACATCTGTGAGAATAGCTACTAGTGAATGACCCGCTGTCTCTTGTCTGTTTTTTGATCCACAGCCCCTTGCTCGGACATGGGGAACCGGTGGTGTTAGCACAGGGCATTACCGCTACACTTAAGTTTTTCTCCAAGAAGGAGCACTAACATTACCCCTGTGTTCTCCTAGCAGACAGCAGCACTGAGGAGGAAATATGTATTCTGGACATGTGACACTAGCTTAAGAGATGGCCAAAGAACCATGTCTCTCAGACAGGCCTGCAGGGAGCACATACCTGACCAACAGAGGCAAATACCACCCAGCACCTGCTAAAGGCTCAAGGCAGGGCAGCTGCCAGCATAAAGGCTTACCCACAAAGGGGCCTGCCTAAACTCAACATCAGGTTACCCACAAAGTTAAGAAGATCCAGAACTGCTTGCAAACTGCTTCAAACTACTTATAAAATAGAAGCAAACTGAACCAATGGTTTTGACAGTAAAGAAATATTGACTGAAAGATTAAATAAAGAAAGCAGTATCGATTGCTAGATTGTATACAGGAAAAAGAAGAGCTACATGCCTGTGTTTTTAAAGCAGGCTTGAGGAGTTTCTGATACTTAACACACTGCTTCTATTCCCTTCTGTTTCCAAAAAGATGCCTTTCACTTCCCTGGGCCAGAGCCCAAACATAATTTGCAACAATGACTGCTTAGAATTTACCTTAAGAAAACATGATATGCTTATCTTAAAATAAGCATTGGGAAGTGTCTTCTTTGAAGATGAAGTTGTGTCTTAGATAGTAACTTCTAGTGTGGAGGCTCTCCAGTGAATTCTGCTATGGTAGAAGACACAGTCCATGTGTGACAGACAGGAACTGAGAACTAGAACCAACCAAGCAAACGCAAAGCCCAAACTGTAGAAGCATGCCCTAGTGTGTGGGGATAAAGAGTTCATCAAGACAAGTTGGGCTAATAGAAAGGCGGATAGATGACAAACAAATTTATGAAAATGCAAAGATTTGTATGGTAGGTGGGCTGTAAGTGCTCATGGGATGGTCCTTTCAACTTTTCTGTACGCCTGAAATTTTTTTCTTAATAAAATATCAGGGGGTAAAAAAGGAAGAAAAAAATTTTGCTTGAAAATGAATCCAGGGGTGCCGGGCGGTGGTGGGGCACGCCTTTAATCCCAGCACTTGGGAGGCAGAGCCAGGCGGATCTCTGTGAGTTCGAGGCCAGCCTGGGCTACCAAGTGAGATCCAGGAAAGGCGCAAAGCTACACAGGGAAACCCTGTCTCGAAAAACAAAACAAAACAAACAAAAAAAACCCAAAAACAAAAAGAAAAAAAGAAAATGAATGCAGGGGACTGGAGAGATAGCTCAGTGGTTAGGAGCACTGGCCGCCATTCTAGAGGACCCAGGTTCAATTCCCAGCACTCACATGGCAGCTCACAACTGTCTGTAACTTCCAGGAGACCTGACACCTTCACACAAATGCACATAAAATAAAATTAAATAAATTAAAAAGAAGAAAAGAAAATGAATCCAGAACTAAACCTGTAGCACTAAATTTTGTCAAGCTCCTAAAATTATAATTGAAATAATATACTCAGACTTCACTAGCAAATTTCTTGATGTCTGTTCATACTTCAACTCAAAAATGAGTATTTTACTCCCCAGTTAAAAATGTTGTTGTAGTCAGGAATGTTGGTGCATGCCTGTACTCTATAGCACCCAGAAGGCAGGGGCAGAAGCAAGAGAACAGCTGTGAGTTCAAGACCAGCCTGCTCTATATAGCAAAAAAAAAAAAAAAAAAAAAAAAAAAAGGTTTGGCAAACTCAGGGAATACTCATACTCATAGGCATGATATACTACAAATGCCAGTACTGACTGTGAGGCTCAGTCTCTTTCACATCAGTCTCTTGTGTTTGGGAAGTAGAAAAACATTAAAAATTATTTCTCCAAGGGACTGAACTATACCCAAATTATAAAGGTATTACCATGAGTCCATAAAAATTAACTTGTACTTAGGTCAAAACTTCCATCTACTGTAAGTACTTCATTCTGTTTTTTTTTTTTTCCTAACAGTTATAAGCCATTTCAAAATTAACAATTTCCTGCCAGACTGACTCAAAGGAAAAAAAAGTCAGAAAAGATTTTTGTGGTACAAGGTGTTGAAAAGGTGGTGTGTGTGTGTGTGTGTGTGTGTGTGTGTGTGTGTGAAATAAATCAGCTGAAGGGAACTAGAGAAGTCACTAGAAAGCCTGACTAGGTGGGCCAGGTCACTAGTAAAGTGGTGGGACCCCAGGATGGCCCTACAGGAACAGGCTAGGAAGGGAGAGCTGGCGCAGACTGAGGCCAAAACCCGAGGGTACAGTTGATATCTCCATGTCGGGCCACTTCGCCAGGCCCTAAACTGGCCAATGAGAAAGTGAAACAAAACAGTTTCAGAGATCACAGGAGCTCTGACAGTTCAGGAAAAGAACTTGATTGCCAAAGCCAACTGGCAAGTAGACACCTACTGCAGGAGTTGCTAAGCCTGTGCCCAATTCAAACAGCACCGAGTTCAGGTCGCCAGACAGCGAGGGAGCCGTGGGGAACAGCACCAGAGCACAGCTCCAAGCACCTGTACTCACATGCCCTCTGCCGTGGGAATGTGTGTGTGGAACAGGTTTAAACATACAGGAAAACACACTTTTACAAAGCTAAGGAACCTGACGGCCCTTCACTGACTTTTCCCCCCCTAGATTTTCTGGACCAGTAACTTCAGCAAATATAAAATGCTCAGGGATTGAAGCTATTAATAATGAACTAACAAGAGATACAGGGACTCGGTCATGGCACATGTATGCTGGACCCCATGCTCAAAGGTCTTGAAGGCAGAGTCTATGGAGATGGGAACTAAGTAAGTGTGTGAGCAGGAACAGACATGGGGGACGGGGACAGCACCCCCATCATCCAAATGGAATTCATGGAGTTCTGACTTAATGACATGGAGCTAGGCTTCCCAACACTGCATCTGGCAGGGCAAGGACACTGTCTCACATTTATGTAGCATTTATACAAGAAACTTGCAGACCCTGTACATATGCCCAAGGGCAGCTGGACAGTTCACTGGCACACTTTAAAGGACAAAGGTGACAAGGCCAACTTCCGAAGTCCCACAGGACTCTTCAGATCAGAGCTGCAGGACAGCCTGCTGAGGTGCAGACAGAAACATCTCTTGTTAGCACAACTAACACTCACCCTGTGTGTGCAACAATGAAAAGAAAGCCCCTGGAGAAGACGCTCCTGCCAATCCCCAATCCCAACTCTGCCTACAGAGTGGCCCTATAGAAGTACAGGGCATCCCAGCGTGCGTGCGTACCTGCTTCGGCTCCCCAATGTGCTTGTGTTCTTTCTGCTTCTCTTCATATAAACATCTCAGAAAAGAAATAATTAATTCATTCTCTCGCTGCTCGTTTCTTGGCCTCAATTTCTTTTAAAAACAAAACAAAACAGAAACAGAAACAATGTATTTATTTTTAATTGTCAACAAAACTGCTAACACATCCCCTTCCAAAGGGCTAACAGCTTCCACCTAGCAACGAGTGCTTTTTCTCAATGCTCTCACTAGGGGGCACCAATGACCCTAAGAGTGGAGGTCATTTTTAAAGGAGGACAGGAGAACCCTTGAGCCAGATTTAGGAGTTGATCTTTGCTATCCTTTTATCCATGATAAATTTTTTAACATCAGATAGTGGCGATCAAAATAATTAATAAACAAACAGCTTTCAAAAACAGGTAAAGCAAAATCTATGTAAACACCTAAAGTCATAATGATTACACATTTGTAAGCTCTTAAGGTTAGGAACCTAGAAAGGATCACAGCCATCGGATCCAGGGTCACGCTGTCGCATGGTGAATGTGCTCATTATGAGGTACTTTGTCACATCCCCATGAAGCATGTACATCCATGAAAGACTGCATGCCAAGGTCTCATGCTGGCCTCTCCTCCTCTGCCTCCTCCTTTCCCTTCCCCACTTTGAGCCTTTTTCCTTGACATCCTTTCTAGGACTTTTAATTTGTTAGCACTGACATGGCATACCGTTCTACAAATCAGCCCACGTACATTGTAGTTACTTGCTGAAACCAATTCATCTGTCCAGCTTCCCTAACAGACCATGGTCTCCTCCAGCTCCCAAATCTTTGCATTTGAAATACTTACTAGCCATGGTGTATTTTTAAAATTCATCTAACTCAATCCATTACTTTCTGTGAACATAAATAAAACCAGTTACCCCAGAGGAACAGAACTGAACTGACCCAAAGGCTTTGCTAATACTGCCAGCTCCACTGCCCAGTCCTCCTCTTCATCTCCACACGTCTAGCCTGCCCTTTAACAGGTCAAGAGAGTGAGTGACAAACAGATCAACTGGATAAGCAGGAGAGGCTAGGGCAAAGCCATTACTGGCATCTCTGCCCAGCTAACTAAGGAACAATGGTATTAACCTTAGAGTCAAAAGCACTAAAGACAAAGGAAACCTCCATCCAGACTTCTGATATGCTCTTCCCTAGAAAAAGGTCATTTTAAATGGCAAGGCTTAAAGGTTGACAAGATGGCTCAGCAGATCAAGGCACTAGCTGACCCAAGCTTGGTCGCTGGACCTACACAGTGAAAGCTGAGAGTGCTCACACACACTCATACCAGAGGCAGCTAGACAAAGCGAGAGGGACAAGCTCTTCAAATTGACAGAAAATGAAATCACAAGCAGGCATGGTAGAGTACTGCAGTTGCTGCCCACCGACCACAGGAGCCAGGAGACCCCACTGGGACGTATAAAGTATTCCAAGACAATCCCCGCAGTGGAGCAGAAATTCATTATCTGTGGTGTCACACCAAGTCAAGAAATAAGTACTCCCTCAAAGTAGCTGAAATATCAAGAGTCTACCCTCCTACTGCATTCAAACAGATTAGAGATGTGTCACCATCCTCAAATCTCTCATGTGGCTTCGCCATTCTCTACAGCGGTTAAACCACTGCTTCTTTCAAGTTTGATGCACACTCATTAATCAGAGTGACAATCTCGAAAATGACTATGAACCAAGTTGAGCAGCATCACTTTGTGGTCAATAATTAACTTGCTTGTTCACAATCAGAGGTGTGAGGAGCTGCAGTCACCCAGGGCAGCAAAGAAGTGTGCATGCAGTAAAGAAAAGGCTCTATGTTCAACCTTGGTGGCCACTACATAAGTTCATGGACCATCAATTTGTATGCTTTTCTATAAACATGTTTACATCAATTTGAACAATCCAAAACAGCCAACTTCTTGCTAAAAGTTATTCTGTCTCTCAATCTTGTTTCTCCAAGGGTCTTCTAAAGTATTATAAAAGCAACAGAAAAAAACCATGATAATGACAGTGGGTGTCAGAATACTGAAAAAGTCTAAGGCATTCCAAGGAAGTCACTTAAGACATGCTGCACTTGGATACCACACTCGATATTTAATGAAAGACCTTGAGCAGTTATTTTTATTATTATTACTACAATGTTAGCTCGAGGGCAGCGATTTCTGCTGAAGAGGGCCAATGCAACCTGGGAGGCAGTGTGAGAAGAGAGGGAGACCCCATGATGTCACTGCCCCAGATGTGTTTATAAACCATGCACTTCAAACTTGTAAATACAGAGGTGGTTCTGTGGCTAATATCCCAGTGCCCATCTGTCATCGAGTCCTTTGAGGGCTTAAGGTCAGCTGCCATCATCTTGAGTACCATTTGCCTAGTTATTATTTAAGCTTTCTCTTAAAGAAACACTGTGTATAATATATACGTTAATAACAAAACAGTAAGTATCGATTTCAAAGGTAATTACACCGGCCTTATGTAATTGGCCTTTGGGAGGGTTTTTCAGAAATAAATTACCCTCCAGGAAAGACTACACCACATTTTTACATGACCTTTACATTAGTAGGGATTACCACCCATCACTGATTAGTAACTGAGCCTATAAAATGGTTTAGAAAAACCATGGATGCCATGTAGGAAGACCATCAATACACCATCAGAGAAGATCAAATACATTTCTCTCAAAAGGAGCCCCGTTTGCATTGGTGGAGGGTAATGGATGAGCTGGGTTTTTTTGTTTTTTTGTTTTTTCAAGACAGAGTTTCTCTGTGTAGCTTTGCGCCTTTCCTGGATCTTGTTGGTACCAGGCTGGCCTTGAACTCACAAAGATCCGCCTGCCTCTGCCTCCCGAGTGCTGGGATTAAAGGCGAGTGCCACCACCGCCCGGCTTGAGCTGGGTTTTGAAGCCAGTGAACAGCATGGCTGGTTCCTGCTCTTCAGAGAGCTGTGAAGAACACCCAACTGTGCTCTCCAATACCAGCTGGGTGCTTCTTGATTTTTTCAATTGTCTGTTCATGGCGGAGAGGGATCATATCCCTTAGGGGGTGCTGGGAGTGGCCCATATGAGTCATCACCACACTGTGTAGGGAAAGCCACGTGGTGCGGTCTATATGAAAGTGAAAAGCTGCATTAAGGAAGGGGAGTACGTCTTCCATGCTTGCCAGGACGAGGCTCCCGGCGTGACTTGGTAGTACCACGCCCTAAGTGGGCTGGCACTGATGGCCTTGGCTCCAGTTGCAATGCATTAAGAATGAGAAGGGAAGTGGTGAGTCTCAACAACACAGAGGCAAATAAACATGGTGGAAACAACCCTCAAGGCCATTTGTGAAATCAAAACAACAGCAGCAAAAAACCTCCCTAGTGTTTCTTAGTGAAAATGCACGCCACTCCTACACAAGGACAGGGGAATCAGAACTTTACTGAGACCAGAAAGGAAAGCAGACCTTTTCATCCCTCCTCCATGAAGGGGTGAGAACAACACACAGCTACCTGCTTGTTTGGTTTAATCACCCCCGAACCGGAGAACTTGCCAAGTCACTAGTGCACACATGCACGCACACACCCCAAAGACATTAATTCTTTGTCCCAGTGTACTTGACTCCTTTGAAAAGTTCCAGAAAAATCACAAACATGGCTCCCAGCTCTGGCAGACATGAAAACTGTGTCGAGCTCCGTAGAGACTCACGGCAAGCAGGCCACGGGCCGGCTGACACACTCAACTTGGTTTGCCCGGATGCAGCAGCTCCAAGCACGGCGAGAGCGGACTTCCATGTTTAATGCACACAGCTTATGAGTGCTTCTGTGTGTGGTGGTTTTGTTCTGCTCTGATTTTGAGTGTCAATTTACTATATGGCTCTAAACACATAATGTGACATATGTATTTTCAAAAAAAGGCAAAAAAAAAATGCTGGAGGAATAATTATGCTTAAATCCATATACAGATGTCTTGTGACTCCCACGGTGGGAGATAAAATCCCGAGTGGGAAGAGGCTGACAGAAGTTTCTGAGGAGCAAAGGAGAGCGTGTGGACCGACACCCGGGCCTTCTGTCTCCTGGTCCGAGGGCCTCCCATTCTATAATTACACGACACTGGCTCATGCCCCTGCGGGGAGGTGACAGGGCTGACTCCTCACCAGTCACTACACAGGACGCTGCACCAGCAGGTTGCCTGGTGTACTGTCCCGCTAGACACTACAGTGGGCTGTACCTGAACTTCCTCGAAAATGGTTGCCTGCTCCTGGTTGGTCAGTGTGGTCAGGTGCTTCTGGAGTTCTAATTTGGTTTTAGATGAATTCATTCCTGTTGGGAAGAGAGGAAAGGACAAAGGGTCTCTGGGGAAGTTCAGAGTTGGAGTTACCACGTTCCAAATTCCCTCCCTTCACACCCTCACCCTCCCACTTCAGGACGCTTCTACTTGAGGACAACGGTGGTAGGTGGTCGTGGTCGTCACTTTGAGTTGCATGCTGCTGTGTGAGGTGCTGTATACACCAAACACTGAACCTGCCTCCTTTCACTGAATTCTCAAAACAACTCCTCGAGAGTACGCTATTATCCCAATTTCCTATTCAGGAAAACCAAGGACACGGAGTTCATAAAACATCTCAAACAACACTGTTTGTACTCAGCTGTAGATGCATGCAGCTCCAAATCACTTTCTCAGTGTTAAAATACTGCAGACAATCCAAACATTTTCTTCAAAAATGACAAACTCTTCTAACTACATGAGAAGATGAAAACATTTTCTTAATGAAAAGCAAGTGGAACTGAGTGGAAAGTTATCCATATTTCTCCCTTGAATTGTACTTATATTCCTTTCACAGAGCAACTCGAGAGGCTGACAGTGCTCCTCCATCATGTGTTTAACATCTTAAGACCAGTTCATTAACATTACAAAGGATTCTGAGGAACACTTATAAAAAAAAAAAAAACAACTACAGAAAAGCCCAGCGTCCATTAGAATCTAACATTAAGTCATTCCATTCCTGCATGAATACAGTTCAGGACCTAGTTTGTGTGTTTTCTTGATGGCAAGTATAAATGTCACAGAAGATGTAAAGACTAAGAATGAAAGAATTTGCTAAACCAACTGCCACCAAATAAAGACCTGTTGCTGCTTTCTTCTACCAGCCCAAGTCTCCTGATGCTGAGAGAGAATCCTGATCAGGAGCTGGGGTAGTGAAGCCTGGCGTGAAGTATCCACATGAGTCATTTATGAGCCACCAAGAATATAAGGCCAAGTAAGAGTCCTCTGTCCAAGCAGGTGCCCAAGAGCAGGCTCCTGCCACCAAAAACTCTTGTCCTGAACTGAGGGAGGGTAGGGTTTATAAAGCCAAAAACTACAATTACATCATACCAGAGGTAGGCCATGGGGTGGGGTGGGATGGAGTGGAGGGGACTGTTCCAATTCAATTGATTACAATAATCAATGAACCTCCTGAGCTGAAGGTGTGGCTGCATGGAACGTTCTGCTCAGCAGGAGGTGGCCGGGGCCTGGGGAACAGATGAATGACTGAAGACAATGAGCCCTTTGGGTAGTTCAACAGCAGGAGCAGTGGGCAATGCCTGAGGCCTGGAGAAAACCCTGCCAGAGCAGGGAGTCTGCTGGGACTCAGGAAACAATACCTCTACTATATAGTTGAGTTTGCTGCAGTCCACCTGGGGACTCGGGAGAGGTCAGAAGGCCTGCCAGTAGTCAGCCTGCCCAAAGCCAATGTTCCTCGTTACTGGCTGCACTAGGCACAGGGTACTGACTCCATATAAATCACAGCAGGCACCTCAGCTTCTAGGATGTCATTCTTCCTTACTTTTGTCTTCAACCAAGATGGTCTCTAAAAGGCCACCATGAAACTATTGCCATTTCATTCAATACCTCATATGTTGATGCCTCAAAACAGTCACTGAGGCAGGAACTTCATTTTTAGTAATCCTGAGATTAGAAACTGAGACAACGTATGAATTCTATTTTATACACTCTGAGACTCTGACTACATCAACTGCTTAAGAAGAGAGTTACAAGTCTTTCTTCTTGTTCTTGTGGTCACATTGCTGGTCCTTTCTACAGTTTGTGGAGTGCTTGATCAAACCCTAACTTCCCTAACTTCCTGATGGAACACTTTTTTTTTTCTGGCAGTGCTGGGGATTGAACCCAGGGTGTTAGCAAACAAGGTGAGCATTCTACCACTGAGCCACAGCCCTGGATTTTGGAGCCTTTTAGATTTTTAGGATCAGGGATGCTCAATTGGTAATGATGAGATGCTTGGGGGCGGGGGGGTTCTTGGCGATGGAACCTGGAACCTCATACATGATAGGTCAGTGCTCTACCACTGAGCTATGTCCCCACCCAAAGCTACCCTTACAGTAATACACAATGCCTTTCACTCCATTCCACTTACTGGGAGTACAACCACAAAAATCAATGGACCCCAAATCTGTCCACTAAGTCATCAGTACTTCTTCCTTTTTTTTTTTTGGTTTTTCGAGACAGGGTTTCTCTGTGTAGCTTTGGAGCCTGTCCTGGCTCTCCCTCTGTAGACCAGGCTGGCCTTGAACTCACAGAGATCTGCCTGCCTCTGCCTCCCGAGTGCTGGGATTAAAGGCGTGAACCACCACCTCCCGGCTGTCATCAGTACTTCTACCAAGGTGGCCTCTCATAACTCACCATCTAATCCTTTAAAAATGCTTCCCACACAGTGGGTAAAACACATACTCCCCAGACTCCTCGTGGCTCTGTTTAATGTGTAATGAATGCTTTCTACAGTTTCCTGCCTTGGATTTTATTGCGTAAAAGAGAATTGAATGATTATTCCTCAAACTACAACGGTGAAATCTTGATCCTGATTGAAAGTTCCAGCTGTAACTTTTTGAACACTCAGGCTCAATACAGCCTTCCCAAATGGAACTCAGCAGCAGCAAGATCGCAGGTCATGATCTCCTCTATCTGTAAGGCCAGAGTCGCTGCTGGCTTCTCAACAGGCCCTGAGGGGCATCTCCATCATCATTTACCTTATCTTGACAGCCACTAGGACAGAACTGGTAAGCCTCTCAGTCGGGACCTCTTGTTAAAGGAACACTCTCATTCCCAGATACAGTTTATACGCTGTCAGCAAATAGCAATGACAGGAACTAGTTTTAAAAATACATCAGTCACACTCACTTCAAGAGCACTGTAATGCCCAAAGCGAACCCTTTCAGACTTTATGATGTCAGCTGCTAATTTACCTTACTAAAAAAATAAACCAGATAACATTCCATACCTATACGGGCAGTGGTGGCTCACGCCTTTAATCCCAGCACTCGGGAGGTAGAGGCAGGTGGATCTCTGTGAGTTCGAGGCCAGCCTGGTCTACAGAGCGAGATCCAGGAAAGGCGCAAAGCTACACAGAGAAACCCTGTCTCGAAAAAAAAAAAAAATTCCATACCTATTAGGACAGCTACCATCATAAAATTCATTTTTGTAAGGATGCAGAGAAGTTAGAATCTGAGTATGGTACAAATATAATCATTATAGATCAGTACAGGAGGGCTTAAAAGTTAATAGACTCATTGTGCTGGCTGGTTTTATGTCAACTTGACGCAGCTAGAGTTATCTGAGAGGAGGGAGCCTCCACAGAGAAAATGTCTCCATCAGAACAGGCTGCATGGAGACCATAGAGCGTTTTCTTAGTGATTGATGTGGGAGGGCCCAACCCATGTAGGTGGTGCCATCCCTTGGCTGGTGGTCCTGGGTTCTGTAAGAAAGGAAGCATAACAAGCCATGAGGAGCAAGCCAGTAAGCAGCCCCCTCCATGGCCTCTGCGTCGGCTCCTGCCTGCAGGTCCCTGCTCTGTTTGAGTTCCTGTCCTGACTTCCTTCAGTGATGGACTATGATGTGGAAGTGTAAGCCAAATAAACCCTTTCCTCCCCAAGCTGCTTTGGTCATGGTGTTCTATCAGCAGTAGTAACCCTAACTAGGACACTCACCACATAAACCAGCAATTTTACTTACCCAAAAGAGCTGTAAGCAGAAACCTGAACAGATGTTTGTATACCAATGTTCTTAGCATTACTGCTCACCCAGTTAAAAGGCAAACAGAACCCAAATGTCCAATGGTGAATAGACAGATGCAATTGATGGAGTATTTCCACCATACAAAGAAATAAGATCCCAACATGGACAAAGTGAGCAAATCCAGGAGACATAACGCTAAGTGAAAGAAAACAAATCCTACTGACTATGGGTGTGTGTGTGTGTGTGTGTGTGTGTGAGAGAGAGAGAGAGAGAGAGAGAGAGAGAGAGAGAGAGAGAGAGAGAGAGGAACTGAGTGCTTGCTCTGAGTTCAAAGCAGGGCATCCGGTTTGAGCCTGTAACTCCTGCACTTGGGGACAAGTGAACCTGGCACTGGCCAGCCAAACTAGTCCAGCTGCAAGTAGCTTCTGGCTCAGTGAGAAACCCTGTCTTAAGGCATCCAGGCAGAACATTACAGAGGAGAGCACCTGTCTCCTGCTCTGGCTTCTGCATGTGCGGGCACGGGCATGCATACATTCACACACCTCAAATTACACCCCTCCCCATACACACAGGAAAACAGAAAGTAGAATGGTGGTTACTTGGGGCTATGGGAACGTTACAAAGAGGAGAGACTGCTGAATGAGCTACGATGCAGGAAGATGAGAAGGTTCTGAAGATGGACAGTAGTAATGGGTTACTCTACACTGTAAATGGACTTATGGCCACTGAATCATATGTATGTCTGTATGTTTTTTAAGTGAAAATGATAAATTTTATGTTTGGGTATATTTTTTTCCCACAATTACTTAGAAAAAAAGAAATTTTTTAGGTCTAAATGCCAATATAGTCTTTCTTTACAGAATTATAGTCTGTGACAAGTATTTTAGATACAGGAGAAATGCTCACATCTTTGTGATCATTTTTACATAACTGGGTAATTTACAATTTGGTAATTTTAAATCATGTAACAGTCTCAAAAACCACACCAAAAAAAAAAAATCTTCTTACAGATAAGGACGAGTTGCAAAATGAAGAGAAACACAAACACCTCACTTTTCAGACCCCCCAATGAGCATGGACCACCCACCATCACCCCGTCTTCCACCCCTCCCTGCTGACACCCACCAGACTTATTGTAAGCAGCAGAACATTCCTTGCTCAAGAGGGAACCTTCCACTCTATCTGGCTGGCTGCAGTGACAGTCGGGGCAGTGGATCCGGGCTTGCTATACACTAGTTTATCCCTAGATGGCTCCAATCTTCCAATTTCTTTATAAAATTACACAATGATTCACTTTTTTTTCTCACAAACATGATGAAGATAAAATTGATAGCTGATAGTATCTTTTAAAAACAACTTAGCACCGTAACTGGTTCCTCTTGATATCAACTACATACCTGCAGATGGTGACATTCCACTGTAAACGTCTAGAAACTATAGTCAATATGGTCACCACACTTCCTGCCCCCTCCCACTGACTCCTCAGTTGTGGCCTGTTTTCTGCTCCCCTCCATTACGACGGCGCTGATATAGATTACAGGGGATCCTCTACTGGAAAGACATGGCAGAAATTCTTTAGGTCTCATTCGACGACCTCTCTGTGGTGCCAATCCGAAGGACCCACCAACGTTTGATCACGTTTGTTCCCTAACTTCTCCTTTACTGTCCGAGCACCTTGGAGGAGATGGCAAGAGGAGATATGAGTCCTCAGCTTTGCAGCCATTGTGCCCAGGAAAAATTCTTGTCCTACAGCATGCATCCCCTACACAGAGTGAGCTCACCTATGACGCGGGCCTATGACGCGATCCCTCGGCCGCAGCCCCAGCAGCATAGTGCCACAAAGACTCCTACCCAAGGCGTTTGTGCTACAGGCTGAAGTGCCTCCTACTCACCCTCTATCCTCTCGCAGAGCTTGTGCAGGCTCTGCAGGGGACAGCCCTCGCACAGCTGTGCTGGTGCCTTTGCGGTCTGCTGCACAGCAGCCACGGTGAAAGCCTGCTTCAGAGTCATCATGATCTCGTCAACCTGAACAGAAGAACGGGGTGTCGACGTAAGGTTACAGAAGAGACTCTGCACTGTAAATTGGTTTCTGGGCTATTCTTCACGGACTGACAGAACACGGTGGAAATGATTGCCAGGGTTGTGGTCTGTGGTCTGAGGATGACCACTTACAGATTCAGCACTCTTAACACAGGTGAGTCACAAGGTAAAATCTTATTACTAAGTACAAAGCAAGTGCCTCTGGTCCAAGTTCACAGTGATTTTTTTTTTTTAAACTTTTTTCTTTCCTGTTTCTTTTTAGTGCCTGGCCTCACAACATGGCTCAAGCGGGTTACGAACCTGCCCTACAGCTCCTTAGCTGGCAGTCTTCCTACCTCAGGCCCAAGTGCCAGGATTTACAAGAACAGGGCCACCACACCTGGGCAAAATGAAGTTTGTAAATGCTGCATTTGAGGAGAGAATGAGAGCAAACATGTCTTTCAAAGATATTGAAATTTAAAATGAAATTCAAGTGAGTCTCGGGTGCACAGCAGAAAGGTGTTAGTCTTGGGTGAATAATTAAACCAAATATTGCCATGTCAGCAAGGCTCTGGAGAGCTACTCAGCATGGAAACTCAGCAGGGCTGAAAAGCCTCATGAGGCTCGCAGGGGGCATGCCGACCTCTTACCAGGGCTTCGTTTGTGCACTGGAACACGTAACAGACAAAATGAAAGGCGCCACCAACACTGCCACCTGAGCACTCCCGGCAGATAAACCCAAAGTGGTCCACGTGCCTGATGCCCTGTGTGAGGAGGAAGAAGGGGGCACGTAAGTGGTACAGAGCACTGCTGGCAAAATACAGCCTCATGGTGACGCTGCCCCACCTAAAGAGCACGACGAGATTACTGCTCGCGTATTTTTAAATGAAGGTTAGCATCCTAGTCAAAGGTTACTTTTATTATCTCCCAACACGGGTCGAGGTTGGAAAATTCACATCTCAATGCTCACTTTAGTATTAAAAAGGAAGTAGAGAGTGGCTGCCAGAAAAACTAGAACTTGGGGGTGTGTGGGGAAGAGCCTGAAGGAATAAAAACTACTTTAAAAATCAACAGCACGCCAGAGATTAAGAGACATCTCTCACACCAACACACATAACTCACAAATACAAAGGTTAAAAAGATTCAAAATGTGTCTACACTAAAATCACAAGCAAACACTGAACCGAGCTGGTATGAAGAATGAGCAAAAAAAATACTTATATGCTGAGACAGCAGCTCTGAAGTCTCCAAAACTGAGGCCTGGGCTCTGCCAGGGTCCCGCAAGCTCTTTCTAATGAATAAACCTTACCGCATGAGCTCGATTTGAAAGCAGCAGCCAACAGAAGCTGACAGGTGCCTTGTCACTGCCTCACAAGTCGACTGCCAGGAGCAACTGGGACAGCTCTCTTTCATTTTTAGACTTATTTCATGTGGAGCGTTTTGCCTCGATGTATGTATGTGTACTGTGTACATGCCTCATGTTGGTGGAGGTCAGACATGGACGTCCAATTCCATGGAACTGGAGTTAGAAGAGGTTATGAGCCACCGTGTGAGTGGTGGGAATAGAACCTGGGTCCTCAGCAAGAGCATCAAGTGCTCTTAAACAGTGAGCCATCTCTCCAGCACCAACGGTTAGTTTTGTCAACTAGACACAATCTCGAATCACCAGGCAGAAGGGCCTCTGGGAATATCTGTGGAGGTTATTTTGATTACATTAATTGAGCTGAGTAGATCCGCACAGAATATGGATGGCACATCGGCCACACCCTGGACCGAAAGCTGAGCACTGTAACTGACCACATCTCAGGACTGTAAATGGAATAAAACCTTTCTCCCTCAAGATGCTTTTGTCAGGGTATTTACCATAGCAACAGGAAACTAAATACAAAAAGTATCTTCTGCAGCTCTAATTATCAAGGCCTCTGAAAGCATCACCATGCAGAAATACGGGTGTGTGTAACTTAAGGTTCAGATGATCTGATGAACTGTACTTCCTCAGGAAGGAATAAACGACCACACCACTCTAAAAAAGCAAAGGTCTCCCAGCATGGTGGGCCATGTCTCTGATTCCAGCACTTGGGAGGCAGAGGCAGGTACAGATCTCTGTGAGTTCAAAGACAAGCACGGTCTCCACAGTAAGTTCCAGGACAGCATGGGCTGCATAGAGAGACCTTAAATATCTAACTAACATTTTAACATTTCAACATAACAAGGATCAAATCAAGATTCTGAGGATAATATCACTTTCAGGTAAGTATTTTCCAGTCAGTAACTGCTGAGGTATCCTGATCTCAATCAGTGTCCTCCATCAACAAACAAAGCATGTAACAGGCTGCTACAGAAGGAAAGTGAGTTTTCAAAGTTTCTTTGAAAAGGCTTTCCTTTTCAATTTGTTAAGAACATTACTTATTATCAGACTTGAAAAGAATATCTCTTGGACAACTTAATAAGCTTACATTTTAGATTAACAAACAACTAAGATTTTTACATCTTATTACTGAAACGAAAAGTTAGAATATTAGAAAAAATAAATCACCAAACAGTAACATAAATGATCTCTTATTTGCCAGAACAATCCAGAGAAAAGTGGATCACAGTTGACAGATTCCTCTGAAATCTCTCTATGAAACACAGCTGGAAGACAGACTAACAAACACACAAAGTTTCAAGTAGACACTGTATTCTGGGTAAAACACCCTCAAAGATAAGTAAGTACCTTCCATCGTATTTACAGGAGAAGAAATAATGAGAAGATAAAAAAATTAAGAATTTCAAGAAAGTAGTAATAAGTTTCTTTACAACATATATATGAATTATATATAAAAACACACATATTTATCAATTACATATAAACCATGTGCACATATATATAAATTATATGTAAAGCATGCATGTACATCAACTATTCATAAGACATGTGCACACACATAAACATACCAATCATAAATAAAACATGTACATACATATAAGCCATTGGAAATAGCTAGAAAGTGTGAACACCAATGGCAAGGAAGAGAAAGGAAGGCAGACAATTTTCTCTCGGACACTGTTCCAACAAGCAAAATTGTTGATTTCAGGATTATAATTTGCCTTAGTACCCTATGAGATAGAGATTTAAAACCTGCTTTCTTACACAACAGTGCTTCTACTGCATTTATTAGAGGACCTGAAATGTAATCAAACAATCTATCTGCATTTACCTGAGAGCAAAAGGATATCTCCTTAAAATTTTTCTCCAGTGCAATCTTTTTGGTGTCAGGACTGATGAGGTAAACTTCAGATTGGCCAATCTTAAAAAACAAACAAACAGAAAGAAAGAAAGAAAAAATGTGGTTCTCCCGAAAACTGACTCATTATACGTGTCCTGACCTATGTGGACAACGAGGAAAGTGGTAAGCTCTTCTAAAATTCTTTCATTGTAAGTTTAAAGGTTACAGCTTATGCCACGTATTTCAAATGATAGGAGACAAACACCTATGTCTACAGCAGCATTCTGAGAAGAAAGGATCACGCAGCTAAATGATAATAATAATCCTCAAAGTCCACATCCTCTTATAAAGGAAATGAGTTTCCTATACAATAGAAAACAATAGTTTCTATTGAGTATTTCCAAAACACCTATAGCAGCAGAATGTCCTAATGCCAGGCTGTGGAAGTCCACCTCCCTGGGCCCCGCCTCCCACAGTCCCGCCTCCATATACTGAAGTTTCTCGGTTCCTGTGTGTGTTGGTTTCTACAAATGGAAACCTTCCTTAAGATCGACAAGTTAGTAGCCACAACCTCTTATCACTCTAATTCACAAGCTTCTCTTCCAGACTCTTTAACCTTTGACATAAAATACAAATCAGAGAACAAGATAGGGATCTACAGCCTCATGGAGGCTGAAATGTCGGAATCACGAGGGGCACAAAGGTGGAAATCACATCCTCAAAGATGCCTCTCCTGATTCCCCAAGCATTCCGACAGCATCCACTACTTCTCCACAGTGTTCACTGCAATCCAACTATGTAACTACTGAGATGTCAGAACCTGTCTGCATTGCTGGGATCTAAATTCCGTGTGGGCAGAGACTAATCACTGCTGTATTTCTCGCATATTGTAGCCACTTACAAACAAACGCACTGAGCAGCTTTCTAACACTACAGTGTTTGGGGAAAAGCATACAGACTACAGATTAAAGCCCAAGTGTCACCGCCAACCAGCACTCTTCAGTGTACTAGGTCAATTACAAAGAGAGGAAGTCAGCCCTATTACCACGCACACCATCTGGATTTTTTAACAATTAACTTATTATGCTTTAATTTGTATATATGTGGGCCTGCCCGTTCGAGTGTGCATAAGTGTGCATGTGAGTGCAGGTTCCCACAGAGTCCAGAAGAGGATCCCTGAACTGGAGTTATAGGAGGTTGCAGGCCACCTGATGTGGGTGCTAGGGACCTAACTCGTTCCTCTCCAAGAGCGGTATGTGCTCTTAGAGACTGCGTCATCTCCCATTATCTGGATTTTTAAACCCAGCTACAGCCACACCACACTGTTCCTTACTCCTTGGCCATTTCATTGCCATGGGTGAGGCACAGAAAGGCAAACAGGGTACCTAAGCCAGTTTTGTTCACTAACATTACTCAGAGGCAGAAATATGCCAAGGAAAAGGCAACAGACCAGCTCACTCCAGGAAGAGGGCAGAGTCCTGTCCATTCACACCCAGGGAAATCATCCATCCAGAAAAATCCAAGACACCATGAATCTGCAATAGCTGGCCCCCTTATCTATTCTTTTTCTTCCATATGGCTCTCAGTTTAACAATTTTCTGTTTGAAAAAGAAAAATAAAAACAGGCAACTAGTGTTTTAGTTGGGGTATAAGTTGTAAATATAAGGTTAATAAAAATCACATTACCCTGATAGACAACGGGTGTTAAATTAGTAAGAGAGTATCTTCCACTTAAAAATGTGTTGAAACTTACATTGTTTAACATCCCCTTTGAACCTCTTTTTACATAACTATTCTTTCTGCAATGAAAGGGTGTCTACAACCACTGATGCGTAGGACAACTTTTTTCAGATCTCCAGGGTGCAGAAAACGGCCCCTGATTTTTACCGTGAAGAGCATGGTTCGGTTCTCCTCCATGTCTGTGGGCTGGACCACACTGTGTCCCCCAATCAGGTGGTTTTCGATGTCGCTGTCGAAGGAGCTGAAGGTGCTGCTGCGGAGGCTGGCGTCCTGGAACTCCTTCCGGTAGGCCAGCGAGCGCAGCCCGGGCTGCGAGAAGGACTTGCGCATAGGCCGGGGCCCCGGCGCAGGCGGCTGCCCCGGGGGCGCGTCCCAGTCGGCTCTGCGGCCGCAGCTCACGTGGTTGAACTTCTCGATGCACTCGTCGATCAGCGCGGGCGGCGCCTTCTTGTGGGCCACCGTGACGCGGCCGCAGAAGAGCACTTCGAACTTCTTGGCGAAGGTGTCGTCGAATTCAGAGGGGCAGCGCAGCTCCTCCTGGCGCGCGATCTTCCCCGCCTGCCGGATGGAACTGATGATCTCAGGCACCTGCCAGAAAGGGAGCGGGTTAGTGACACCTGCGGCAGGGGGTTGTCGTGCTGGGCACACCCGACCAACACCAAGGTCACTAGGGCACAAACCGCTGCTTCCAGGGCACCCTTGCTGCCACAGGGGCTGGGCTGCACGTGGCTCCCAGACCACAGCACCCTCCAGGGTCAAGTGGCCAGCCCCAGGGCAGGCAGGCTTTGCAGGCTAATCCCTAGGTCCTCGGGTCATCTCCACTGCGCCTCAGTCTGATTCACCTAAACGTATCAGCTCCTTCAGAAGAGTTCAGGGCAGTGTCCTTTGAAAAGCCTTCCTCCGCACATGATGGGGTGAAGGGCCCTAAAATCATCTTACATTTATCGAAATTATGGCACCACTGTTTCCTTCAATGGTAACTAACGGGTTATGACTTGATGCTGTATTTCCTAATGTTGACTGATAAAACAACAGAGCTAGCCAGTGTGGACCCAGGAGGGCAGAGAACTCAGGCCTACGGTCACATGCTAACACAGTGGGGCTGCTCACAAGAGCTCCTTTGCTAATGTAAAGGAAAAGCAGATGGTCTCCGTGCCACAGAGTCCCTCCCACTCCATCCTGCCCACTTAGGAGCAGGCTCTCCACGGCACTTCAGAAACAAGACGGAATCCACACCACTGTCAATGACCACTACTCAGGGGCCCCGCAGCCACAACACTCACTGGCACTCATGGTTTGTGACAATGCGGCAAGCACTGACTTCATCTCCCAGCTGCAGGGGCCAGTTTTTGCTTTGAAAGGACACACATAACTACAGTTCCCATATTTCTTTGTATAAAACTTTGGGTTTGAGGGCCAAACACCTACAGGCCCCTGTTTATTTAACATCATAACCAGGAAAACCCAATCCCCTTTCCAACTCAGGTGAAAAAACAACCAGTATGTATAAGAAAGGGAGATGGTTCCAGTTCATTCTGAAAGCAAGCTTGTGTTCTCTGTCCATGACATAATTCTCAAAGACCCACCGACTCTTTGTTACTAAATACCGAGAACACCAAAGAAAAACCTTTCTGCCATACGACTAAAGTATCTCCTCTAAAGGTATTTTACCCCAACAGTCAAGGGTGTCTTTAGAGATATATCTTTAATAAATGACTCCTAGGCTGGAGATTTGGCTCAGCAGTTAAGAGCACTTAATGCTCTTTCAGAAACTGGGGTCTGATTCCCTGCACCCACATGGTGGCATCTATAACTACAGGTCCAGTGGATCAAACATCCTCTCCTGGCCTCACTGGGCACTGCATGCACACAAACATAGAGGTGGGCAACACACACAACATACATACACACACACACACACACACACACACACACACACACACACACACACACGCACCTTTAAAAATTATTTCTAAAGCACAAGATTTAAATAACATTTAAAAGCTGAATTTTTAGCTAGGAAGTGGTGGTACATGCCTTTAATCCCAGCACTGGGGAGGCAGGGGCAGGTGGATCTCTGTGAGTTTTAAGCCAGTCTGGTCTAGACAGGGAGTTCCAGAACAGTTAGGGCTACACAGAGAGACTCAAACAAATAAAAAGCTGATTTCTAAAAATGTGGGGGGTGGGGAGCAATGCACACTCTCTGGTGTGTGTGTGTGTGTGTGTGTGTGTGTGTGTGTGTGAAGGCCAGAAGACAACCTGTTGGACTCGGTTCTTTCTCACCACCATGTGTTCCAGAGACAGAACTCCAGGCATTAGCGTTATCAGCAGCCACCTACACCTGCTGAGCCATCTCGCCAGCCCAAGGCTGAGTTTTTAAATGGCAATCATGTTTGCACTGAGTACGTTACATGCACATGCTGTAACTCACCCCCTCACTGCCAAATAATTCTGTAGATCATGTGGCAGCCTAGAAATCTTTATCGGTAGAAAAATACGAGACAGACAGAAAGGGAACAGCAGGAAGTCTAAGTTGCAGTCACAACGCTGCTAATGATTCTCAGGACCATGGCAAAAAACAAAAAAACACAAAACCAGAAAGGCTGCGGTTTCTCTCTGTGTGAGGGACTTCAAGATCAGAAGCACTGAGGGTTGCTGAGGGAAAGAGTTGTGGGTGGTAAAAACAGTGTTCCTTCAAACCAGATTGCCAATCTACACCACGTGTGAAGGGTCACTTTTCTTAGCATGGGTGTGAGACTATTTTAACAGGAGTCACATGAAAATTCCCAATTATTACCTATACTTCCGAACAGAAAATGCGGTTTATTCAGTTGAGGCCTGCTAAGACATCCTATGTTTCCATACACTGCATCTTCAACCCTGCAAGTGAGCAAGGACGTCTTCCTTCATGTTTCAAAGGGGAAAAGACTATACGAAGCCGTATGAACTCACTAACAGCACTTCAGGAATAATGGGACAGCCTCAGAGGCGAGTACTCAAGTGTCCCGTGACTCTGGGAGTCAGAAGCAGCCGAGGAGCGCATCGCACCCTGGTTAGCGTTCAGGCTGCCACGGGGTTTCTAACTATAGATTTCTCCAGTTCTTTGATTAGGATCTAAAACAGACACAGTTCATTCAAAGACCAAGTCCTACATCTCCTTGCTTTGCTGGGCCTCATTATTAGGCATAAATTTTACTCACGTCTCCTGCCACCCTACACCAGGAAGGTCCATGGAATATGGTGTAAGGTAGATACTGGGAGATGGGACACCAGCTCGTGCAGGACAGGGGGTGGGGTGAAGCCCTGGGAGAAAATAATGGGAAAGACCAAAAGGGCCCTGGAAGACCTGCCATTAATTCAGGACTGAAGAGACCAGACAAGGGCAGACGGTGAGGCAGGGCAGAGGCATCGCAAGGGTGAGGCCAAGATGTCTTCAAGACAGGGAAAGCAGTCACGTGGAAGTAGGTGGGCAGGACTTGAAGCTCAGAGACATAAAAAGAAGGGAGATGTCAGTATGAACCCCCTATATAAACACACCTGACAAGCAGCCTGGATGGTCTATAGGGATATATACACCAGGTTACAATGACTCCTGCCCCAAAACAAACCAACAAACTAACCCAAGACCTTCTTGGGGCAAGTACACTGGGTCACTGGAGACTTATCCCCTCTGATATGATCTGGTACTTTTACTGAAAATCTTGCTTAGTTCAGCCAGAGCACTAAACTACGTCACTCCTGTTTGCAGATAAGCCGATAAAGCAAATCCAAACTAGCTGGAGCAGGGGGAAAATCTGAAGACTGTTTGACTGGAATAAATTTAACAAGGGTTTGGGTTTGGTTGGAGTGTCTGATAGTATGGGAACCCCAACCAAATATGTTAGCTAATTAAGATCAATTACCCAGAATTAATGCAGCGGGCCTGTTTAGGTCTACGGAGTTCACACACTACCAAACACACTGTAAAGGGCAGCTCTCTGCGCACACTCAAGTCAGTACTGACTCACAGGGTCAGGGAAAGCGATACTCTAAGAATCAGAGATACTTCTGTAAGTCAAGTTCTTACCCAAGCACATGGGTCAGCTTTTTGAGGATTTAGGGATTTTAAGGGATCAGAAACACACTGCAACTGTAATTTTATTCACAAGGATTTAGGAGGGCATTTCTGAAATAACCTTTAGAATAAAAAAAATACCACCTTTACTTTGCATTTACAGGTTTGTCTGCCAACTACTGTTAGCATGTAAGTATCAGGTGACTCTTTAAAAGTCCAGTGTCTTTCCCTCCTCTTCCTGTAAGCCTGGGTGACCTGTGAAGACGGTTCCCTACTCTCCTGACCCAAAAGCCTACAAAGCCATTCAAATGAAGAGGTTCAAATCTTTTTGTGCACTTCAAGAACACTTGAGAAACTGCCCAGGCCACCAAGACGTGCACATCTGGAAACATCACTTTAAAGAAGCCATGTGTGCTGTTCTGCTGATGTAACGGTGGAGTGGGTAGGTGCGTCCAGGCTCAACAGTGGGGCTGGCCACAGGGTCGGGGACCCAAAAACTGTTTTGCTGCACAAAAATGCAGAGTAATGCTGAACCTCGGGGATTTAGATGTAGGTTCTCTAGTCCTTAAACACATCCAGTGAGCACAACACCTAAGACACGCTGACAAACTCCCAGAGCTCGTGGCCTGATTAATCCATACGTGCGCGCACCCCCCCATCCCCCCCCCCCGCCCCCGCCACAGCGAGATGTGCCTCACTGAAAAGGAACAAACTGTTCCAGAGCCAGAAGAGGAGGGTGAGCAGGAGAAAAAGACATCCCAGAAGAAACCGAAGAAACAAAAACTTACGGCACAGGAAGAAAGTCAGCATAAAATGAATGCAGATAGAAGTTTAAAAAAAAAAGTCTAGCATCTCTATTTAAAACTGTGGCAACTTTCCCTGTTACGTAACAGAGGAACCATTTTGAAGCCACAAAAGATTGACAGGAATACTCACTGCTGTGTATATTTTCGTATTGTAAGGAGTTAAATAAAAACAATAGTAACTGTAGTAGTAATAATAGTAATAGTAAAAAACTGTAATAGCAAAAATAGTTATAGTAATGGAAGAACAGGCCATTTCCCATGAATTATTTTCCAGGAGGAACAGATACCTTTGCTGTTGATGACAAGAATGAGTGCTTGTCTGTTAATCATGCTGGAGAAATTACTTCAAACCACGCTTTTCCTCACTTCCCCTCCTCTGCCTTTAATCTCCCACAAAACCCGACTGTACCGTCCTCGTCTTAATGATCATTCAGAGAGAAACAGTCACTCTCTACATGACGCGTATGGCTATTCATCTTGTGTACCAGTTTGGCCTCAGGGTAAAATGGAGATGTCCACAAAGGATGAACGGGACAAAGCAGCCACGTTGCATGGTGGATTCCAACCACTCTCCACAAAGATGAGCAAACCGCCAGACTACACAGAGAGAATGTCACTACAGGACAGGGACCGAGCGAGGTGGCACATGGACCAGGCACCGGAGAGAAGTGCTGAGCCCACAGGAGAACAGCAAAAGCAGTCTAGATGTTTCTAAAGAAACTGAAGTACAGACTGGACTGACTTCAGTGTTTCCCACACTTCTTAAAATAAAACCAGCCACCAACGTGCCCGCGAGTCTCATCTAACTCCATTTTTATTCCTACGCAAAGAAAGATGTAATAAAACTGTAGGTCATATTTGAAAAACAATATCCAGAAACAGAGCCCAAGTGAATTCCTGTTGTCCTGTTTGCCCTTCTCCCCAGACCCTGCCTGCTGGCTGTCATGTAAAGTGAGGGGGAGAAGAACCATGCAGTACCACGGGACAAAACTGGACAGGAAACACGGGTCCTGTGCAAAGCTTCTAACACTGCCTCACATCTGGGTCCTGTGCAAAGCTTCTAACACTGCCTCACATCTGGGCCAAAATGCCCCTCAGAATGTCTGTTTCCTCTCCTTTCGTGGGGCTCACCTCTGAGTTCAGAGGTATCTGTCCTGACGACAGGGGCATGGCAGGACTGACATCGGAGGCCTCCCTCTCTGGGATTTCACAGACATCCTTTGCTTATCTCTAAGCAGAATCCACCTGGCCGAAAACAGAGCTGAGGATTCGCTGGGTTTTTGGCCAGATCTCTAAAGGCAAGACTTCATTTCTTATATAAAAGGTAAGTAAGGCCTTCGTCCTTGGGGGCCTGAAGAGAAGAGGGAAGCTGTACAAGCAGGCACAGGACCCAGGTGACAGGCAACGAGAAACATGGACGTCCCCCAAGGAGGCTGCGCTTCTCTCTCAAAACCTCAGCAACTCAAACACAGGCTGGGAAGCACGTCACACACCGAACACTAACTCTCAAAAACTGAATTGAAATGTAACCCTCATTCTCAGCAGAGCGAGCAATGCCCCACACTCACCAACAACTCCAGCTAGCCAGAGCCAGAGCCTCCCTCTCATGGAAGTACCTGAACCACAACAGAAGCTGTGGGCTCATCGGAACCAAGGCATCCACTAGGCATGGAGATCTCCATCTTGCATTCCTCCTCCGCTACCTCATGTATGGAGGAAACTTCCGAAAGCATGCTTGTGCCTGTGGAACCAGTCCCTGTTGTGGACCCTTCTCCTCACAGTCCCTGGGGACTAAGATCTGAATCCAGACCTGCAGAGCTGTCTCTATGCCGCTGTCCCGGAGGGACCATCATTTGAGGGCTCATAAGATGCAGGCCTGTTGCTAATGTGCAGAACCAACAGAGGAAAGGTACAGGCCTGCCTTAGCCCTACTCCCTCCCTTCAAAGAGGCCAAGATTAAGGCCTTGGCCTGGACTGATTGGCCTAAAAGGGCCAATCTCAAGAACCAAGGAAGAAATGAACACAAGTATTGTCATGTTGCAATAATCCATCCACTTTTTTAAAAAAATAAGGTTTTTTTGTGACAGGGTTTCTTTGTGTATCCTTAGTTGTCCTATAACTAACTCTGTAGATCAGGTTGGCCTTGAACTCACAAAGATCTGCCTGCCTCTGTCTCCTGAATGCTGGAATTAAAGGGGTGCACCACCACTGCCCAGACATCCATCCTCCTTTATAAACACAGGAGCAGAATGCATTCTTCAGTCACTTTGATATATATTTAATACATATTCACATACATGTTTAATACATATTCATATAAAATAAAACCCCAGAAATATAACATCACCCACAATCCCAGCCCAGAAACATCTACAGTTATAGTTTTTTTTCCTTCATGTGGCTCATTATGTATATCTCAGTTCCTTCTCTCTCTCTCTCTCTCTCTCTCTCTCTCTCTCTCTCTCTCTCTCTCTCACACACACACACACACACACACACACACACACACACACAATGTTCTGCAACTATTATCACTGGGGCCCTATATTATTGACATATCAACTCATATCGAACCATCTCATTCCTTTTAGAAAACTACGACATTGATCTTAGTTACTGCAAGACACTATGGTTTGGATCTTTTTTTTGTTTTTGTTTTCTGAGACAGGGTTTCTCTGTGTAGCTTTGCGCCTTTCTTGGAACTCAATCTGTAGCCCAGGCTGGTCTCAAACTCACAGAGATCCGTCTGCCTCTGCCTCCCGAGTGCTGGGATTAAAGGCGTTCGCCACCGCCGCCCAGCCGGTTTAGAACTTAAATGTCCCGCCCCCCCACACACACACACCACCACACACACATACTGTTAAAAGCTTGGTCTCCAACAGGCAGCATTATTGGAGTACGGTAGAAATTTTAGGAGGTAGGGCCTGAGAGGCTGAAAGCAGGCCATGATGACAGGGTGTGTGGCCTTGAAGGGAATGCAGGACTCCTGCCAATCCAGTCTCTTCCACCATCAAGAGGGGAGCAGCTTTCCTTTGCCACATCCTTCTGCCTCGGGTAAGAAGCAACAGGACTAAGTACCCAGATGGGGCACACCTGAAACCCTGAGCTCAAAGAACGAATGCTCTCCTCCTCAGAAGTCATTTGTCTTGGGTGTTCTAGCACAGCCACACAACATTAACTAGCGCCAAGGCGAAGACAAGGCTTTGCTGTTGTTATTGTTGTTGACTATCCAGGTCCATCACGGTCACCTGATGCATTTCAGAGTAAATAAAGTGTGTGTGTGTGTGTGTGTGTGTGTGTGTGTCAGGCTGGCGTCGCGCTCACAGGGATCTGCCTGCCTGTCTCCCGAGTGCTGGGATTAAAGGCGTGTGCCCGCACACTAGGAACTGAGAGGGGTCACAAGAATGAACCTCCTGTCACTGCTGAGAACTAGACCACAAGTAGTCTGGGGGCAGGAAGTGGCACTGAGCAGCCCTTGAATAAACACACATGGACTCTGGCTGTTGGTCGAAACAAGGAGTGAGGCCTGCGTCCTGCAGCAGCTGAACTCATGAGTGCCCTGCACTGACAGGTCCCACAGGGAGACAGACATGTGCAGCAGAATACTGGAACAATCCAGGCAAGTCACCCAAGCCCAGGATCTCAGCTGCCGCTTCTACCAACCGGACCAATGACCTTGTAAGGTCATTTTCCAGCCCAAAATTAAATAATGAGTAGTAGAGAACCTACCACTTAATGATTGCCAGTGAACGCTGTTCATCGGGACTTCTACAAGGCGAAGACTGACTACTTACTGCAGTACCCAGGTGCTGGGGGAGGGTCTGCGTGTCAAATGTGTTGCTCTGATTGGTTAAAATAAAGTGCTGATTGGCCAGTAGCCAGGCAGGAAGGATAGGGTAGGCGGGACAAGGAGGAGGAGAATTCTGGGAAGTGAAGGCTGGGGCGAGGAGACACTGCCAGCCGCTGCCAATGACAAGAAAGATGTAAGGTACTGGTAAGCCACGAGGCAAAGTATAGATGAATAGAAATGGGCTAAATATAAGAGTAAGAGTAGACAATGGTAGGCCTGAGCTAACGGCCAAACAGTTTAAATAATACAAATGTCTGTGTGTTTATTTTATAAGTGGGTTGTTGGACTCACAGGGCTTGGCAGGGGCTGGAGAGAAGGTCTCCAACTACACCCAGGGGCTAGGCGCTGACTATCACTCCAGTTGCCTGGGCTCTGACTATGACGAGGTGTTTTCTAGGCCATGAACTAGCAAGCATAATCCAGTCAAACGCAAAAGCTGGACGACACCTTCCACTCACACTCTCCTCCCCCACCCTCACCTTTCCTACAGCCTCACAAGTACGACAGGAGCACCTGGTTAAACTGGGGCTGAGGAGGCACAACACCCCTTCTCCTCCCACCGACTCCAGTATCCTATGCCCCACAAGAGCATCAGGAAAACCACGAGCTTATAAAATACACCAGGCTGGTAAGTGGCAAACAGCTTTATGACACACTTAGGTAAGCTCTACAGACTTCCCAGAATAAAACACCTCAGTACCAGCTCCAAGAGAACACAATTGCTATCTCTTGCTCACTGACGTAGGCAAGCCAAGGGACCTGAAAGAGTGTAGTTGGGTGTGTGAATTACTGCAATGCTAAATAAATGTAAAAAAATATCTTAGCCGGGTGTGGTGGTACATGCCTTTAATGTGAGCAGTGGAGAAGCAAAGGTAGGTGGATCTCTGAGTTTGAAATCAGCCTGGTCTACAAAGTGAGTTCCAGGACAGCCAGAGCTACACAGAGAAGCCCTGTCTCAACACCCCTGCTCCCTACCCCGCAAAAAAGAAGCATTAGCAAAAAAAAAAAAAAAGGAAAGAGAAATATCTTGAACAGGCCTTAGAAACCTGGGATAAGCCCATGGACGACATTTCCTCACAATGCCTGTATGCAGAAGGCATGCCACAGACATGTGGGGAAGGCACAATGTGCCCTACAAACAGCATGCCACAGACATATGCAGAAGGCACAATGTGCCCTACAAACAGCATGCCACAGACATGCGCAGAAGGCACAGTGTGCCCTACAAACAGCAAACCAAGTGTGCAGCAGACTGGCCCCTGTAGCAATTACCAAAGCTATTTTTCTGTTGAACAGTTTTGGGTAGGACATGTTTGGGTGTACTTTTTGGGAAAGGCACAGTTGACCCCTCTCTGTTTTGGGGTGAGCAGACATTACAACGGCCACAGGCTATGGAGGAGGCTGTGAACTGAAGGGGCAGGCAATAATGCTGGGGCTCAGTGGGCTGCCTCCCAAAGGGAGAGGTGGTCTGGCCACGTGCCTAACAATCCTCCCTGGGCAACGGTGCCTTGCTAGTGCTCTTCTCAGATGGACCTCGGGGCTGAGTCTTCCGTTTTCTTTTTCCTTTTTTCAAAAACCCTCGGACAGCCTGGTGAAGCCTATCCCTTCCCAAAATTCAATTTTACAGTGCATAAAATGGTACACTAGGGAATAGGAAAGAATTTGATTGTAATGAAAAGAAATTACCCAAGTAATTTTGATATTGCAGCTTACTGCCACACTTACCAAGAGCCAAGCAGTGAGCCACATTCTACTGTAATTATTATCCCTCAAAATAATGATGCACACAGTATTTTGAAAATTATATAATCTGTAGTACAGTCTGAAAATGGTAATAAAGTGAGGAATGGCCTTGCCTCCAGGCAAGAATGTTTCAAAATATAGTGATAGGTCTTTTGTTATTCATACTATGACACTTTCCATCAGATCTGAATTTATGCTAATGAGTGGCTCAGGGTGGGTCTTCACAGAGCTCAGGAGCCAATCATGTGATGTGAAGTTTGGAAAATTGGTTCCATCACCACCTCTTGACTGGGGCAAAGGTTGTAGCCAAGTTAATTAACCAGTAACACAACACCTCATTAATACAACCTACATTTAAAAAAATCCCCCCCAGGGGATTTAGCTCAGTGGTAGAGTTCTTGCCTAGCAAGTGCAAGGCCCTGGGTTTGGTCCTCAGCTCTGAAAAAAAAAAAAAAAATCCCCCAAAACAATGGGTCCAGGGCTCCCCATTTGGTGAATGCATTGAGATGGCATATCTAGAGGGCACAGGCACACAGGCAGTGGGACAGGATGGTCTCTACCCTGACATGCACCTTCCTCTATTAGTTTCTTCCGCTCGGCTCCTCTCGAGTTGCATCTTTGATAAATCAGGAAATATAAGAACTTTCTGAGCCTCATGCACCATCTTGCAAGTCACCAAGTCAAGAATGGGTGCTGTGAGCCGACTGTACTGTTTAGAGGGGAATCCTGGGACTTGCAAGTGGCCCTGCAGTTGATGCAGTGTTGAGGGACTAAGCTTTTGCCTGTGTGGTCCACTCTAACTATGGAGTGATTAGTGTCAGAACAGAACTGAATCTCTGCCCAGTCAGCTGTAGCCTGGAAAGTTGCAGAACTGGATGTTGGTGTAGGGAAAACTCCCCGAGCACTTCACATCAGAGATATCAACAGTAAGGGCTGGGGGGATGGCTCACGTGCTAAGGCGCTACCACACAAGCATGAAAATTGAGTCTGTAACACTGGACATGGAGGTGAACTCCTATAGCTACAGTGCCGGGTGGAGGTGGGAGTATGTATGTGTATGTATGTATATTCCTGGAACTTGCTGGCAAGCTAGTCTAACCAACTGATGAGTTCCAGGCTCAGAGAGAGACTCTGTCTCAAAAACACAAAGTGATAATAGAAGATAACCGACATGGACCTCTGACCTACATACACACAGCATACAATGTTGAGAATAGATCACAGCACTGTGATTTTATTAGCATTACAGGAGCTGCCAACGATACTGGCCTTGCTGAGTTCATTAACATTTGGAGGATTAAGTTAGATTTTAGTTGGAAGTTGATGAAAATAGAGACATAATGTTTTTCCCCATCCAAGTGCATGTACCAACTTCTTATCCTCAGAGCCCAGGTTAAGGACCACTGGACTGAAGACATCTGGGAGAGGAGTGCGCCAGCAAGGACTCAGATAAGAGAACTGGAGTCGGCTGCATAGGCATGAGGGCCGGGGGAAGGGCCAAAGTGGCGAGAGGTTGATACAACCACAGACTCACCCTGCAGCAAGATGACTCAAAACTGGCTGGGACCAGCATGGCTGACCAAAATCACCAGGGTCCTTTCCTTTTATGATGGCATCTCCATGTCCTTAGATTGGCAAAACTGCCTGCTCCCATCATGCATCTGACTTCAGACACATCTGGGAAAACTGTACTGAGAGACAGAAGAGCTTTCCACTCCTGGAATTGCCATCATTCTACCAACTGTACTCAAGAATAATTCCCCACTCCATTAAAGCTTGCCCATAAAATGAGCTATTGGAAAACCTGAACACCTGACTCGGATCTCCTCCTTTTTTTTTTTTTTTTTTTGAGCTGAGGATCGAACTCAGGGCCTTGTGCTTACTAGGCAAGCGCTCTACCACTGAGCTAAATCCCCAACCCTTCTATTTTTTTTTTTTGTTTGTTTGTTTGTTTTGTTTTTGTTTTTCGAGACAGGGTTTCTCTGTGTAGCTTTGCGCCTTCCCTGGATCTCGCTTGGTAGACCAGGCTGGCCTCGAACTCACAAAGATCCGCCTGCCTCTGCCTCCCCAGTGCTGGGATTACAGGTGTGCGCCACCACCGCCCTGCTTGTTTGTTTTTTTTGAGACAAGGTTTCTCTGCATAAGAGCCTTGGCTGTCTTGGAACTCACTTTACAAAGTTAAAGTGAGTTATAAACTCACTTTACTAGGCTGGCCTCAAACTCACAGAGATCCACCTGCCTCTGCTTCCTGAGTGCTGGGATTAAAGTGTGCACCACCACACTCAGCCAATCTTCATGTCTGAAGAGTATACTGCCACCCTTTTCTGAAACATCTTTTTACTTAACAAACTCGCTTGCTTGCTTTACTGAATACAGCCTTTACTTAATCAACCCAACTTTGCTAGGTATGGACTCATCCTGAAATTCTTTTCTGCCCCTGCGCAGAGGAGAACTCGGGCTTTATATGTTCAACAACACTGAGTGTCACCTCCCATTGCCACAACCCATCATTCATCTCCCTTGGGACCGTGAGTGAGTGAGTGAGTGAGTGAGTGAGTGAGTGTGTCCAAAGCCATCCCTATCATCCCAAAGCCAGCTGAAAATGGAAGCAAGAGCCAGAGCCTCTCAAATGACAAAATGTAATTCCTGAAGAAAGTAAATGCTAAACAAAACTCAAGCGTGTTAGAGTAACAGAATTGGCTTCTCTATGATATAAATTCATCAGTGCAAACACTCCAGTTCTTTACAAATACCCAATTTAAGTCCAATGCGATTTATTGTCCAGTTCGTCCTTGTACACCACTCAGTCCAATACAGACACTGACAGGCATCTGAGTCTTCCCAACTGTCAACCAACTGACAGCTGGAATCGGTGCAACCTCACTTCCAGAGTCTGCTTGGGTTGGGGTTCACATCTGACAATCACTGAAGGCAAGAGGCTCTCACTCTAGAATGCTTTTCTACCAACTCCCAGGGCACCTGTGAGTCTCTCTCACCCGCTAAGTTGCATTGGGGATGACATCAGGTTTGATTTAGGTCCATGGAGCTGGCAGATGCACTTTAACGTATGGGGGGGGGGGGTTCTGTAATCGTAAAATGGTAACTATAACACTACCTCACTTCAACTCACATATTTACAAGAAAATACTCCAGAGCAGGTTAAAATGAAAATAAACAATAGGAAGGTTTCGACTTCTAACTTACAGTTTTGGGGAAAGTGTGCCCAACACGTCTTCCCACGGCCCTGTGCATGATGGGTGAGGGAAGAAACTAGCAACAAGAGAGACGGCGGCCTTGTCTGGGCAGTGGCCATCGGAACCGGGGAGCAAGGAGGAGGCAGAGACCCACTGCAGACCGAAATAGGCAAGCATGGTAACTGGATGGGACAGGGTGCCCCAGAAATCAGAGGACTGCAGTGGTTAGAAGCAGAGACATTGAGACCCACCCCCAAAAAAAAGAGAAAAGAGAAAGGAAGGAAGGGAGAGAGGGAGGGAGGGAGGGAGGGAGGGAGGGAAGGAAGGAAGGAAGGAAGGAAGGAAGGAAGGAGGGAGGGAGGGAGAGAGAAAGAAAGAGGGAGGGGAGGGGAGGGGAGGGGAGGAAAGGGGAGGAGAAAGGAAAGGAAAGGAAAGGAAAGGAAAGGAAAGGAAAGGAAAAAGGAAAGGAAAGGAAAAAGGAAAGGAAAGGGAAATTCCTGAATTCCTGGAAATAAATCTGAGCACAAGTTACAACTTAGTATTCACATGAGAATTGGGAATTACATTCCTGAACAATAAAAAAAAAAAAAAGGATGTTGTGTCATGGGTGAAACCAGGATTTTGGATAGTACACACTAGTTCCTCAGACCACCGTGGTACAGTGGCCAAAATGATGGAGTTCTCAAGATAAATGATTTATTTTTAATTAATATATAATTCCATCATTTCCCTTTCCTTCTCTTCCCTCTACCCCTCCCATGTGCCACGCCTTCCGCCTCCCAAATTTTTCAAAGGAGCTAGTAATACAATTGTGAATGAAGGGCTATTATTTCCCCCACGTATTCCATTCACAGGGATATCAGGTGTATGGGGCATCCACATGCCATGGAGTGCAGGTAGTGATCAGACAGCTCCGTGGAATGGGCTCTTCCCTCCCACCTTTATGTGGGATCTAGGGATCACATTTACCTTCAGGCTCATGCAGTGGGCACCTTTACCTGCTGAGCCATCACCCCAGGCCAAACCAGACATAACGTTACACGGAGCTTACTAAAGAATAGACCTGAGGGTCCGTGTGGCAGGCTCCGGGAAGCAGTAATACAGGAGGAGTTTGTTATTTTCACACTCCCATGCTGTTTCCCCCTGTACTTTAGACATCTTAGTATTATAATCTTTAAAGGATTTAAAAAAATTTAACGCACACCTTTGGAGTCTGTGTGGTAGCACACCTTTCTTTAGTTCCGGTACTTGGCATGGGGGGAGGCAGATGCCCGTGGATCTGTGAGTTTGAAGCAGGCCATTTTGGAGCACTGTCACCAAAAATGTGCCTTTTCCTTAAACCAGTCCTTTCAAAGTTACTACAGTCAGGTAAGGCCTTCTAGTAGCAAATAAGCTAACAAACAGAAAATCCTTCATCATCAGGAGCAGAGTGATACATATATAAGTTATTAACAAATAAGTTACAGACACAAAAAACAACAGAAGACAAAAACCCTCTCGGCTGGTGAGTAGCCATGGCCGTCTCAGCTTGCCAACGGTTCATGTGAACAAGATTTAAGGACCTGAGTTGGCTGTAAGCCTGGGATAAGCCCACAGAATGACCTGGATAGCCAAAGAATGGAAGGAACAAACCCCTGGGGCATTAGGAGAAATCTCAACCTCACATCAAGGGAGGGGTCATGACCCCACAGTCCCTCTTGCTGATGAGGCTGCATGGGTTCCGATTTTAAAAGATTTCAAAAGCTGTAACAAGGGTGAGCAGAGAGGCAGGAAGGAGCCAAGGGCTGGAGTCTAGAGAGTCCGCCAACAGCCAGGGAGCAAACCTGGCCCCAGAAAAGGCTTTAGCCTCTTACACCAGCAAATGAGAAACAGGGTGAGTTAACACTGACCTGTGATTTGAACGTCACACAGCACACCATAAATATATTCAGTTTCTGTGTGTCAATTTTTTTTTAACTTAAGGAGTGGGGTGAAGGTGGTGGACACTGAGAACCTGCCTACAGCCTCCACCTTCATGGGTCTGCTGAGCACAGGGCCTGAGGGGCACAGTTCTCAGCTGGTGCTCCGCCCCCTACTGCGAGGAGGCTGCCTTCATTTTACCGGATCAGACATTCACTATCAGGAACATTCCTAGAGAACCAACACAGAAACCAGGCTGACAAGAGATAAGAGGACTGCAGCCGCCATGAGCTGCTGCTGGGACTGGCCCGAGGCTGGCTGGCTGGCTGGCTGGCTCGCCCATGCCAGGGAGCAATACCATCTGGCCAGAAGTTTCAGGACTTGCTCAGGCTGAACTCCGATCCACCCATCACATTAAATTCCATCTACCAAGAGGGAATGAAAGTCTCTGAATCCTAAGGGCATTTTCAAAAGTGACACTCTGCCTTGATTGGCAAGGACAAGAGGAAATACAACAGAATAAGCCCTACAGGTTAGGGGACTGTGCAGTGTGGGACCTAAGCGCCACCTTTAGATGTGCTTAGTAACCGCTGCACAGCTGTCCTCCACTACTGCCTTAGCATCTGCTCTCCCAAACCCAGCAGAGGATTTCTAGGTTCCTTCGCCTGTGCCAGAGGACTTGGGGAGTGGGTGTCTTTCTCTGCTGCTCTCAGCAGAGGACTGCTTAATCTCCATCTCTACCTCTGAATGGTTTTCTAACTTGACGCAAATGCCCAATCTCCTCTTTAAAGAATCACCTGTATTCCAGGCACCTGATCTTCATTCTCTTCACTGTACAGTGGGTTTCCTCCTCATTCCCTGGTTCCCAAGAGCTTTCCAGGTGACCAAGCTCAGACTGGTTAGAGGCTTCTGCTCTTTCTCCTTCCATCAGCTTTCAACCATGAGGGTGTAGCATTACTGATTCCTCAGCATGAGCCCCAACCTCAAGTGTTGGTCAAGCCTGCACTTAGCCCAGCCAGATCACAGGACTCTTACTCCACCCAGGGATCCTCCTCTGGCCTACCCCAAGTTCATCTACTCTGCTCTCCACAGATCATCCGGAACCACGTTTCCCATGAGGTCAGGCTTCTGCTCATGGACTCTCCTCTCCAAGCAAACACAGACAGACAGCTGCCCCAGGGGTCTTCCTCCAAGGAGTATAAAGAAACATAGGCTCCCTTACCTCATTCAGCTTCCCCCAAACCAGCCTTTTTATCAATCGCAGGCATCCCGAGTCTCCCTCTACCATCACATTTCCACCTCCGTGCCTTCACTAGAGCAAATTCTTCCATTAACTCCTGGACGGACCCCTCCAATCACTCATTCAACCTGCTCATTTTAGAGATCAGGAAAAGAAGCCATGAAAGGCTAGCGTGACTGGCATCAAACCACAGAGCTCAGAACTAGGCCTTCCCAGTCAAAGCTGTTTTCCCGGGTCACAGGATCTGCTTTGCATTGGGATGAAGTCATCTTTGGTGTCAAATTTCCTTATTCGGCTAAAACCTCTAAGCTTCCAAATAATAATATTAACTAATAATAATAATAACAACAACAACATAGAACAACATGTGCCCATATGACTAGAAACACATGTTGTGGGTGTCTCTAAGACCCAAACCTTACTTACCAGTTTTCCACTACATGCTTAGCAGCAGGTGATCCATGATCACGAAGACCTCTGGCACTCACCCTGGATCTGCATGAAAGGCTTAGGGGAAGAGTCATCCTTCCTTGTACTCTGCTGCCTGCCTATTCAACCAGATAAAGTACACACTTATGAGAGCATACGTAAGAGCACACCTAAATCAGCAGACAGGTGCTCCAGGCCACCACAGCTGCTTCTTAACACTCACATCCACAGCACATCTGTGGCTCTCAGCAGAAACAACACTGTGTGTGTGTGTGTGTGTGTGTGTGTGTGTGTGTGTGTGGTATGATTGCTGTATGTGTATTGCATGTGTGTGTTTATTCACGTATGTGTGGAAGTGTGCACGCACGTATGTGCACAGACATGTAGAAACCAGAGGTAAATGCCGGGTGTTTTCCTCTATTGCTCATCACTTTTTTAAAAAGATTTATTTATTTTTGTTTTATGTGGTGGGTGTTTTGCCTGAATGCATGTCAATGCACCACAAGTGTGCACTGACCTCAGAGGTCAGAAGACAATTTTAGATCCCCTAGAACTGGAGTTACATTTGTTAGACACCATGTGGGTGCTAGGAATAACCCAGGGCCTCTGGAAGAGCTGTAAGTGCTCTTAACTGCTAAGCCATCTCTCCAGCCCTCCACCTTATTTTTGAGACAAGGTCTCCAACTGAACCTGGAGACTAGTAACCCAAGTCGTCTTGTCAGGCTAGCCGATGAGCCTCAGGGAGCCTCTTGTCTCTGCCCCTGCATCCCACCCCATCCCAACCATCCCACCCCAGTGCTGGGATCACAGTCTCTGATTCACTCACATGACTCCATGCACATAGGTCCTCATACTTACTCAGCCAGCCCTTTACTGACTAAACCATCTCCCAGTCCTCTGGAAACGCCATTTTAAAAGACAACACTATTTAACACAGCCAGCTACAAACAATTCTGATTCCAATTATTCCTTTGCACACACACCTTTTCCTCTAAGCAGTCACGTCTCACTCTGGGTGAGCTGTGTGCTCTGCTAGTCTCACACAGGGAGCTTTTCCTGGGAGAAAATCATCCACATACCATAGCCTCAGCCAATTAACACTAGAGAACCACCTGAATGTAATGTTCTCTCACGTACACCAAAATCAAGTGGAACGGACCGAAACGTCAGGGTGATGCAAATTCCTAGGCATTAGTCATGGATTTCGAGAAATGAAAATATTTTAGAAATCTTTCCACTCACTTGGAAACTTGGGAACATGGCTATTTCTGGAACAATAAGAAGGCATTGACCATAGTAGCTGTATTAGTATTTCATACTCACCATATAATTTGTTAATAATCAAAATACAAGGAGCCACTAACTTATTACTCATAAGTGGGTTTTTGTTTGTTTCTGAAGCCAAATTTTATAAGCTCTAGTATTTTATATTTGGAAACGTACATTGTGTTGGGGAAAAAAAACAGACAATAGAAACAGTCACAAATGACTTTAAGCAAATATTGTCTCAAAAATCTTAGGTTATTTTCACCTAATGACTGGTTTCCTTTGGATCCACCCAGTAAAAAGAACTTCCGCAGAATACCATTCTTGGCTAATTCTCTGCCTTTAGCAGGCCTCCAATTGTAAACTTCACTGAACAAATAAACTTCCTTCCTATTTTTAAAGTTTTCCAAAATTGGAGCGTCTCCGTCTTTGGTTGGCCAACTTTTCCTAGTTTAAAATCTTGGCACTAAGAAATCTTCACAGTACCCTGAGAGAGGAAAAGGATCAGAGATAGCAGAGCAGGCCCGCTCTGCTTGCTTTAGGAGAAGGCACAGAGTTGTGACCTTGGGCAAAGACATTCAGGCTGTGGGTAGCAGAGACCAGTATAATTTCTCTGCCCCATTTTCCTCTTATCTGATCTAAACGATGTGATGCTTGACAGAAGCATCATGTTCTTGTTCCGGCCTACTGAGCAAGAGCTTATGTTTAACTCCCACAGCACGTACAAAACAAACCCAGGCATAACTGACAGCAAGTATGGAATAATAAAAGAGCAGTAGTCGGGACTCCTTGAAATGTGTGTGAGTGTGTGTATATGAGTGAATGGGTGTGTGCAAGTGTGTATGTAGGAGCGCATACCTGTGCACACATGCAGAAGCCAGAGGAGGGTGGGAGAGGATGTCAGGTGCTGAGTTCTGTTACATCATTCTCCACCCTATGCTTTCGACACAGGAATATGCTATACCCCCAGGAATCTTTCTATCTCCACCCCATACCATGCTGGGGTTACAGGGATACACATGGTTGTAGTCCAGGCAGGACAAATCTCTCTCACCTGCCAGTCCCACAGTTGCTCAGACCCAACCAAATAAGCACACAGAGACTTATATTACTTATAAACTGTATGGCTGTGGCAGGCTTCTTGTTATCTAGTTCTTCTATCTTAAATTAACCCATTTCTGTTAGTCTATACTTTGCCACATGGCTTGTGGCTTACATGTACCTTACATCTTGTCATGGCGGCGGCTGGCGGTGTCTCCCTCCCCAGCCTTCTACCTCCCACAATTCTCTTCTCTGCTTGTCCTGCCTATACTTCCTGCCTGGCTACTGGCCAAACAGCATTTTATTTATTTTAACCAATCAGAGCAACACATTTGACATACAGAACATCCCACAGTACATGGTATACCAAGAGGGTGTTGGGGATTTGAACTCATGTCTTCCCACTACTAGCACAGTGTTTCTACCCACTGAGTCACCTCCCCAGCCCCTGAACATCCTACCTGTAATCACCTCATGTATGGAGGGCTTCAGTTTTCTCACGTTTAAGAAGAGGAAGAGCTGAGATTGTAGCTTAGTGACAGAGTGCTTGCCTGGCATCTACAGGGCCCTATAGGTTCAATCCCCACCACCAAAGAATAATAATAAATGAAAAGGAACAGAGCTAGGCGACTATGGAGTCATCTCTACCCACAAATGCAATAGGGCAATGTTGATGGATCATGCTTAAGAGCTTAATCTGGCCCAGGAATTGTTCCATCCTGAGAAGCTAAACACTAAGTAGCCTGAAGGAAAGCTATTTACCTGCATTTTACTGACAAACACACTGGCATTTAGAAACAGTGAGACAGCACCCACTCCAAGGACTTGTTCCCTCTTATTGGAGATAGATGAAGACTTATGATTCTGGCCCCCGAGTTGCAATCACAAAACCAAATTCTGAATGGAACAAGAATACAGTGATCATTCAACACCCCATGCTCACAGATCAGGAACCGGGGCTCAGGAAGTCTGACACACCTGAGCTGAGGAGACTGCAAAGATGTGGTTACCATCAGTTATCCCATAATTCCAAGCTCCAGCACGCTTGGCAAGCCATGTGTGAGGATTCGAACCTACAACCCCAGCCCTTGAAGGCTCAGGCGGGGGAACCTCGAGTTCCAGGCCAGCCTGGGCTACAGAGGCAAGGGAAAAGGAAGGAAAGGAGAAGAGGAAAGAGGAGAGGGGTTGGAAGAGGAAGAAAGGGAGTGGGCAAGAGAAGACAGACCCAGGAACCAGTAAGTGAAAAGCTTGGGCCTCCATCGCCTCACAGCTGACCTCTTCCCCTAACACCCTTCCAGTCCTGACCCATCTTTAATTTTCCACCATGCTTTCTCTCTTTATGGTTTTTCTTCCACCATGCTTTCTTCTCTCTCTGGCCAAGAACTCCTGAAATGCAGGGACACTCAAAGAAGTTGTTACTGGCAACTGGTTCCACCCTTGGATGCCTACTTTCAGAAGCAGGCTAGCTGATCATTTTATGCCTTTCTCTTAAGAAAAGCAGCTCTGCTTCTCAGTGGACAAGGTCTTTTTCCAAGTTCTGCCAACCAGTTTCATAACAAGAACACCCCCAGCTACCCGGACAGCACAGCTATGGCAGATAATGCATGGTAAACTTGGAGCCAGACAACTCAAGCTTAATCTTAGTAGCTATGACTCTACTGTTCAACACAGCGACTACAGCTAATAATGCATCATGCTCTTGGAAAAGAGCTAGGAATGATGGGAAGTGTCTCTCCATAAAAGCAGTGAGTATGTAAGATGAGGTGTGTGCCAGGCAACTAGAGTTAGTCATTCTGTGATGTGTATACTTCAAAACATCATGAAAGGTATAGTTAACACAGCTTTATCTGTCTATAAAAACATAACTTTCGAAAATAGCTATGTCTCTGTGAGTTTGAGGCCAGCCTGGTCTACAGAGCAAGTTCCAGAACAGCCAGGACTCCACAAAAAGACCCTGTCCTGAACCCCTCCCCTCAAAAACAATAAGATAGCTATAACTGGCCAGAGGAACGGTTAGCACTTTGAAGAGCACTGGCTGCTCTTGTAGAGGACCAGGTTCAACCCCAACCCCCATATGGCTGATCTCAACTCCAGTGTCATGGGATATGACTCCCTCTTTTGGCCTCCACTGGTACTGCACACACGTGATGTACAGACATACATGCAGGCAAAACACATCACATAAAATAGAATGGTTTTTTAAATGTTAAAATGGCTCTGATAAGTTACCTAGCTTCTCTAAACTTTGGTTTCTTCATATTCCCATTCCCCCCCCCACACACACACTAACAAAACACACAGGAAGAGTCAATAATCACACTAGTATCACACTAGATTATTCCAAGAATCAGGGAAGTTATTGAACCTGACTACTCCCAACATAATGGCTGGCACACATAGTGTTCAGAAATGTAATCATCTCTTCCTCTCCATGGTATTTTAATGCTAACCCAACTTTCCCTTCTCTTAAATGCCCAATGTAGGTAATGCTTTTCCAAACAAAATCAATCACTCCTATGGGAGGAAAGGAAATGCATTATGCATGTGGTCCACTTCCTAGGAGTCCTCCTGGAAACAAGAGACTAAATGGACCAGTGTGTCGCCACCGCTCAGCGCCAGGGAACTACTCTGCCTTGGGATCTCCAACAGCTCTCACTCTGCCAAGGCTCAGGCCACACTTTCTCCCTGCACACGGTTCAGACAGCTGGTCCTTCCAGGCCACGGGGGCCTCATGTTTATTGCACTTTTCCTAGGTCAAAGGATCTCCACTGGCCCCAACCACCGCTCACACTTCCTACCTACCCTGTCCATTTCCCATGGCCATCTTGATCTGAAATTCACAAGCATGCTCTTACGTGACTAAATAAAGTATGGTGAAATACAATACACTGTTTCAAAGACATGCATAGCTTTGACTCATTAGAACAGTTTGAAGACGGTACAAGCAAATCAGCAAGGCAATATTAATGTATACAAAACCCAGAGACAGAGATTTGGGCTTAAGTTCAGCCATAAACTAGCTATGTGAGCTTAGTGACCAAAACTGACTGCTCTGGGTGTCAGTTTCCTCGTGTAGAAAAGAAGAAATGGAATCACATCCAAACCTCCATTTCACTTACTCCCAACAACAGGACTGAGTTCCAGCAGAATGACCACACCTGACCACAATCATTACCAGGATGTGCTGGGGTGGAAGACAAGGCTCCCTCAGTGCTGAATCTCCCCAAGTCCCCAGAGTTAAGGATGGTGACAGGAGGTGCTATGCAAACTGCCAAGGGAGGGAAGCAACCAACAGTCTGGCCCAGCTGTGCCATGAACCACAGAACGTGGAAGAGGGGGCGGAAAGACTGTGAGAGCCGAAAGACCAGGAAATCCACTGTCGATTATGTCTGCTAGACTTGAGAGTGACACTTCACTCATGACACCTCTACACTATGGTTAGCCTATTAGCCTGAACAAGCCCTGAATACGGACACCAACAGACCTGCCGGAGCAGAGGACTCGGAGGCTCCAGCCCCGGACAAATAACTACAGGGAAGGAACTAAGGGATGCTGCGGGTGGGAGAAACAGTCCTCCACCTGGATGAGCCACCTAACTGATTACCCAACACCAAGTGGTTAGTCCTGAAACCATGCACATGTAATGCTGAATGGACTCAGCAGGGTGTATCAATGTATTTATGCACATATGTACATGCAGCACATGTATATGTGATGTACCACATATATATATGTATCGGTAACAACTTAAAAAGGGGAGGCCAGGGATTTGAGAGGGAGGGGTGGGAGGAGGAAAACACATGGGCAGAGTCAGGGGAAGGAAGGAAGGAAAAGACTGCACAGGGACACAAACTAGACTTGATTTAAAAAGAAACGATGGCACAAATTCAAGTGGGTAGGAGAGAGAGGCAGATCCGGGAAGAGTTGGGGGAGGGCGTTAACTAGGATCAAAGTACATCGTGTAAAAGTCTCAAAAGAATAAAATTAGAGTGGGAGAAGAAACCATGGTTCTTAACCTGTGGGGCACGACCCCCTATGGGTCACCCAAGACCACTAGAAAACAGGTATTTGCATTACAATTCATAACAGTATCAAAATTACAGTTATGAAGCAGCAACAAAAACAACTTTATGGTTGGGGTCACCACAGCCTGAGGAACTGTATTAAATAGGGTGTCAGCATCAGGAAGGTTGAGAACCACAGGGCTGGAGAGATGGCTCAGTAGTTAAGATCACTTGCCACTCTTACAGAGTTTGGTTCTCAGCACCCAGGGCAGGTGGCTCACAACCACCTGTAACTCCAGTTCCATAGGATGAGACTCCTCTGGCTTTCTCAGGCAACCGCACTCACGAGCACATATCCACGTGAAGATGCACACACACAATTAAATAGAAAATAACAAATCTCTAAAAAATAAAATTAGAAACAGGGCAAGCAGAGTTTAGGAAACCACCCTGAATAATCCAGGCATGTGAAGAAACTCCACTAGGGTTTCCCTGCTGTGTTTTTGTATAACCTACCACACTGTGACCTCCATTTGCCCTTTCCTGAAGGTCTCACTCAGACCTCACCTTCTAGTCTCCTCATAACCCTGGCTGAACCATTTACAAGCAGGGGCATTCACATTACAATGAACCTTCACAAGTCCCCTCCTGCAAGGTGCTCAAAGGACGGAATGTGGCCCAGAAAGTCGCTTTATTTCTGTCCACACAGCACCTAACTCTTCACGAGTACAACATCCACTCACCTCAACTACCCATCTAACTAGGATCTAAACAGTCTGTTTACAAATGGTCTTCACAGTTCCCTAGGCATATTTTGATGTTAATACATTTTGATGAAAAATAGATTGTACAAACAAAAGGAAACAAAGAACAAACAGATGTGAAATTCTTTTTAGAATGAGAAAACAGACTTAGCAAAATTAACTCGGACAGTTTGGTCAAAGTCAGTAAACAGAATTCATGTATCTCTTCTGTCATAACACATGCAGATACAAAATAATCTGCAGGAAAGAATCAAAGTGTATGAACACTAGGAAATGATCTTCCCATCATATTATTTTTTCAGATAAATTTAACAAAACAATGTAGAATACTGATTCATCATTCTGTTTATGACAAAACCAGAGATAACAGGAATTTGTTAATGGAATCAGTCTCAAGTATTTAAGTTTATATGCTGGGGGATGTCTTTGTATGCTGTGAATATATGTTGTTCCCATTGGTTATAAATAAGCTGCTTTGGCCTATCACAAGGCAGCTTAGAGGCAGGCAGGAAGTCCAAGGAGAGAGACAGGAAAGAGAAAGGTGGAGTCTGGGGAGAGACGCCAGCCTGCCTGGAGAGAAGCCAGCCTGTCGCCCAAGGAGCAACATGCCAGCAGTCTGGTAATGCCACAGAACATATGGCAAAACACAGATTAATAGAAATAGAAATAAAACATAGATTAAGATATAAGAGCTAGCTAACAAGAGGCCTGCGATAGGCCGTACAGTTTGTAAGTAATATTAATCCTCTGAGTGATTATTTTAGAAGTGGCTTAGGACCTCGGGGCAGGGCAGGACTGGAGAAAACTTACAGCTACATTTATAGTCTCGCAAATCTAACTGAAGATTTGTTTTTCCATATGTTTCACTATGAATGTGCCTACATAGTGCTGTATGAGAACTCAAAATGGCTGAAGAGGTGGCTCAGCAGTTAGTGGCATTTGCTGTTCTTACAGGAGACTGCAATGTCATATAATACTATTTTAAGATGTGTTACATTTGTTTATGCTGTGGAACATTTGTTTAATGATGCAAAGATGTGTTGCGTTCTTTTATGTTGCACTTGTTTAACTCTGGGAAGCTGTGTTACTGTGCCTGCCTGAAACACCTATTGGTCCAATAAAAGTTGGCCCGCCAATAGCTAGGCTGGAGAAAGGACAGGCAGGGCTTCCAGGCAGAGAGAATAAATAGGAGAAATCTAGGGAAATGATCAAGAAGCAAGAAAAGGAGGGTCAGGAGGATGCCAGGGGCAGCCACACTGCCAGCCACGGAACAAGAAGGAAAGAGAGATGGCCGGGCGGTGGAGCGCACGCCTGTAATCCCAGCACTTGGTGGATTTCTGTGAGTTCAAAGCCAGCTGGTCTACGAGTGAGATCCAGGACAGGCTCCAAAGCTACACAGAGAAACCCTGTCTTGAAAAACTGGGGAAAAAAAAAAATGCCCAGAGGCAAAACATAGTTAGAGATGGGATAATTTAAGTTAGAGGGCATTCATAAGTAAGAATAAGTCTCCATGTGTTTATTTGGGAGCTGGGTGGCAGGTCCCCAAAATGTTTAAAAAAAAAAAAAAAACCTACGTTCAGTTCTCAGCACCCACTGGAGTGAGTGACTAACCACTGCTAACTCCAGCTCCAGGGGATACAACAATCTCTTCTGGCCTTGAGAGGCACCATGATACATGTACACATACACACATACACACACACACACACACACACACACACACACACACACACACACACCAGGGAGAGAGAGAATTGTATACATCTAAAGTAGTAAAATAGATCTTTTTTAAAAAACTCAAAAGAGTATTATTTCTGCTCCTGAAATGAATCGAGGGGAGTACTTCACGTCACATCCCAGAAAAACACAACCCCGAACAACCAGGAGACATCACTTCATTCCTATTAGGATTATCAAAATACAGCGTGTAGCCTTCGTTACCATCTTCTTCCTTGCAGAAGAAACACGTGCACCATGAGGTCGAAGCGGATGCAGCATAAAATGTGCCAGCTGAGGCGCAGAAGGAGAGGCCGAGTCCAAACAAACTAGTCTACAATGTTGGGAGCAGAACCAAGAAATGCTGGAAACAAGAATGGAAACTGAGCAGGCTGGTTCTAACTGTTGGAGACCACACTGGCATCGATCATTTGTCTCCAATGATCTAGAACCTCCGCCACCATCCATCCCACCACCAGCTGTGAGGGGCCTGCCTCATTTGATGCAACCCAAAGAGTCCCTGTTGATCCTTTGCCCCAGCCCACAGCACTCTGCAATTTGTTCTGTCATCAACTGTGGCCGATACGACGCATGTGCTACAAAACATCTTCTCTACTGTCTCAAAAAAACCCAGAACCTATTATAAACATTAGACCACCGAACCCAGTCAAGAACACAAGAGCAACAGGAACTTCCCTTATTGCTGGTAGGAATGCAAAAATGGAAGACTGGGCATTCCACACAAAAGTAAATGGACATTTAACATATGACCCAGAAATGTTCCATGGTCTCCATGCAAAAAAGTAGAAAATATATGCTCACATAAAAACCTACAAACATGATAGTAATAGCTTTATTTATAATCGCCAAAACTTAAACATAACTAAGGCCCTCTTCTAGAGGTAAATGGGTCAAGCTACAAAACATTCAAATAATGGAGTACTATTCAGCAATAGAAAGAAATGAGATATTAAGCCTGGGGGTAGGGGGCTGGAGAGACAGCTCAGTGATTAAGAGCTCTAGCTGGTCTTGCTGAGGATAGGGGTTCGATTCCCAGCACCTACATGGTAGCGCACAACTGTCTGTAACTCCAGTTCCAGTGGATCTGATGCCCTCCTCTGACATCTTCAGGCACTCACCTGGTGCACATACATGCAGACAAAACATGCATACTCATAAAATAAAAAACAAGGACATAGGAAGGTATATTTCTAACTAAAAGGGGTCAATCTGGAAAGGCTGTATACGGTATGATTGTAGGAAAAACACACAGACAAGAAAAAGATTCACGTTCGTCACAGGTTCAAGGGGAGAAGGGACACACAGAGAGGGTATAGAAGGCACTGTTCTGTAGGGCACTGGGAGCTGGTGCAGCTCACTGTTCGTTCTGCCCATGCCCACCAGAGGGCTGCCCTAGTGTGGGGTGCTAGTGACAGGACGGACTATGAGCAAGGTGCAGGCAGGCTAGGTAGTTAACCTCTGCATCTTCTACTCAATGTTTCTGTGAAACAAACACCACTTCCTCCGGGTTCTTTTATGTGGCCCTGACCACCTCCAGCGCCCTATGTCAAGTGGGCTGGCCTCAAACCTCCCAGATCCTCCAACCTCTCCCTCTCAAGCGTGATACTTAAACAACCACAACACAAGGCATCTCTCAGAGTGGACCAACAGCTTCAAGTCTGAGGGAGATCAGTGACGGTCTCTACAGGATCCCCACTGTCCTGGGATCAAACGAAAGCTTTCCTGTAGGAGGCTGCATTTCACCAGTGTCCAGGTGACCACTCACTTGTCCAGCCTCCCCTGCACTGCTGCTCAATCTCCCCCAAGCCTAGCCAGCCACAGGGGACTGCAGTCCTCACAGCACTCCAGGCTCTTCACCTGCAATTCTAGCAGCCCACAAAAGCTGCCCTGCCCTGCCCGTTACTCTCCACTCATCTAACGGATGAATGATTAATCAGAGATGCCTGAGGCAAAGGGCAGAGGTTTTGACAAAATGGACCACTATGGCACAGATACATACAGACTAAGATGAGTTAGGGAACTGACTCATCCAAGGAACAAACAGTGATTGACCTCCTCTCTCCCAACGAGCCCTGCTCTGGCCGTGATCTGCAGGAGACAGTCCTCCACTCCGGCATTTCCTCCCTTCTCTCTTCAGAAGAACAACCTATGTTTGAGTTATTAGCCCAAGAGAATCTGCACCACTACAGACAGAGATAAGGCTCCATCGAAGCTGTACTCATGTGTGGCTCACTCCAGCTGCACTCAGCAGAGGCAGCGCATTCTCCAAGTTCAAGGGATGGTTGATTATTATTAAGGAGTTCTTCACTCTTTATTAAACTTAAGCAACCACTAATTAAATGTAGCATTAGTATAAAGAAGAAGGACACATCTCAAGGACAAATCAACACGGGTCTCACTTCAAGCAAGACTGCAGTGTGGCCTAAATAAACGCTTGCAATAGCCAGGTGGACACCTTCCAGGAAGAGCGCCATGAAGGCGGCTGTGCTGTGTTCTGGTGTACTGAAGAGCAGGTCCCGCTGACTGACTGCTGGCACTGAAGGTGGGCTGCTCCCGGTGCAGAGAACCTCAAAGGTGAATAAATAAGCTGGGAGCCAGGACAGGACTTGAATGAATGCTGTGGTTAGAAGCAGCTGATCAAAGAACAAGATGCACTTGTACTCAACAAAGCAGCAGCAAGACACTGCTTCAGGAAAGCGGACTGCACAGAGCCAGGGCGCCAGAGCATTTCAAAAGCTGAAGCACTACAATGCAGCCAGCCTTCCTCACTCCCCAAGTCTAGGTTACCAGCATCACCTCCTAACAGAGACCGACCGAAGACAGCCCAAGCATGGCCCAAGAAGTCCTCCTCCTTCCATCCACAACACACATCAGGGGGCACCACCACTTCCTTTCCACCCATCTACTGGCCTCCTACTGTGTTTACACACAACTCCAAACCCAGCCCTGTGCTCAGAACTCTCCTCCACCTGGCCTAGAATGCCCTCCATGCTCTGGATGGCGTCTGCTTCCTCTGTACCAGCTCACTGGGCCTTCCTGCTGCTGCTGGGCCCCAGAGCAAGCTGAAGTGCATTTCCCACCCCACCCTCTCAGACTACTTCTCTTCCCAGCACTGACCACCAGCTGAAATTACCTTGCTTATCTATTTGCTTTTCTGTCTCTCCCGATTAGAATGCAAAGACCACAAAAATAGGGAACTGGTCTACCTCTCTATGGCTGAACCCCCAGCTCCTCACAGCAGCCTGGCATACAGCAGATGCACTGTAAGTATCTTTATACTAAGTGATCTATCAAATGAAGATGGCTATAAATGTATGTTTTACACAAAGAGAAAATATGAAAAGCTTGGTTTTATTAATTAGCAATCAATTACTTATTTAAAAAACTATTTCTTTCCTACGGAATTTTAAAATATTTGCCTTATGAAACTTCAGTGTGAGCTAGGTATATGGTGGTGCAGGTCTTTAGTCCCAACACTTGGGAGGTAGAAGCAGGAGGCTCTCCATTAGTTTATAGGAAGACTGCCCTGGCCCTGGCCCTGGCCCTCACACACACACACACACACACACACACACACACACACACACTTCAGGAGGCAGCGTCAGGGGGATCACATGTTTGAGGACAGAGTTAGGGCTAGATAGTAAGATACTGTCGCAAACAAAATACAAAAGTGAAAATCTTTTAAAGGACAAACTTACTGTGTAAAATACACCTTTAGTGCAATGGTTCTCAACCTTCCTAATGCTGCGACCCTTTAATACAGTTCCTCATGTTGTGGTGACTCCTAACCATACAATTATTTCATTGCTACTTCACAATTGTCATTTTGCTATTGTTATGAATCTTTAATATCTGATATGAAGAATATCCGATGTGACTTCCTAAAGGGGTCCAGACTCACAGGCTGATAACTGCTACTCTAGAGCACAAATATTAACTACCAGGTACACTGACTACACCCAACATACACTTGTTGAATAAACCTGTAAGCCCTGGAAAATAATATACAGCACAAATCATATGAAAACACCTTGAATTTCAGACACAGCAATTCTACCTACATTTTTATATGCTGTTTTTAATTTTTATCTGTAAACTGATTTATACACATATACTCAAAATCCTGTGATACTAGCAATAACCTTAATCACAATCTTTGCAGGCAGGTACAGATCCAAGTAGATTCTTTCCTAGGGTGATCTGGCAGGTCTCCTAAGGTCAGTTTTCACTGATACACAGAGACAGAGTCAATCAACAGACAAGCTCAGGGATCTGGGGCTGGGGGAGCATCTGCAGGTTTCGTCTAAAAACCATAAAGCTTGAGAAGTTCCTTTTTATTTTTAGGGGGGGAGGGGAACAGGCCTCTCCAGGAAGATTTATGAAGAAACTGTACTTGAAGCCCGGCTCTATCATTTACTCAGTGAAGCAATTCATGTCAACTAAAAGCAGAACAAGGGTGTGCTCATTTAAAATCAAAACAGCAAACAACAAAAACCCTTAAATGGTTTCCCATCTAGGTCTTACTCCTTCATTACTAAATTGCTCTCTATGGTTACCGAGTCACCATTCACACAAGAATGCCAGCTCAGGTATCAACACCACCCACTCCCCTTTTCCTCCCCTACCAGGAGCAGAGCTTTGGCTGCCAAGGTCAAAATGAGCTGAATGATAGGCAGATGTGGTAGGAAGCCTATGCTGGTGTGTATCTGAGTGATCGTAAGCATTTTTAAATTGAATATAAATGCCCGTTAGGATTATGCCCATTGTGTGTGTTACCTACGCCTTTGTTTCTGCCTTTAGACCATTCCCAATTTTAAAACAAAGTCTTCACCATATACAAGCACCGGTCTGCATAAAATGAATGTCACTCTTATAGTCTATAATCCCATGCAGCTTTTCTTTCTTTCTTTTTGGATTTGTTTTAGTATAAGACTGAGTTTCTTGAAGCCTAGACTGACCTCACCTAGGCATGTAGCTAAGGATGATCCCTAACTTCTGACCTGCTGGGGTTACAGGTACGCATGACCACAGCCCAGTTTATGAAATACTCTCAAAAAAGGTCACAATCTTCATTCACAAAATAATACTGGGTGAAAAAAATTAATTCAAGATGTAATCTACAATAATTACATGAACTACTAGAAAAAATATATATGTAATTTTATGGTTGGACATGGCAGCATACAACCTTAATTCCAAGATGTGAGAGACCAGACCAAGTGCTAAGTGCTGGTGGATTTCTTTGAGTCTGAGGCTATCCTGTCCACCTAGCCAGTTCTAGACCAGCCAAGGGTACATAGTGAGCCCCCTTCTCAAAAATAAATACATAATATCAACAACTAAAGAGAAATTTGCTCTAAAAACACGGACTAGTTTTTTGCTTTGCTTTGTTTTGTGCTGTTGGTGGCCTAAGCTTTTAACACCAGTTCAAGAATAACATAATTCAGAATCAAAATCAAGCTATGCGCACACAGTGTGGCTGTCTGTACCCTGCAGGAGTACCGCCCCTTGAAGGAGGCTGAGTCTTCACATGCGATTTGAAAGAGGGCTTTGGTCTGCAAACAAAGTCAACAGACGTCCATCGCACTCCTACAGTGAACAGCAAGTTATTAAAAATGTTCCAGAGAAGTCAATAAAACTGAAAGAAAAAGAAGCAATAGTAGGTTTGGGGTTTTTTGTGTGTTTGTTTGTTTTTAAAAGAATGGTAGATCTTTGCGATCTACTCCTTGTTGGTGTTGGAATCAAACATCTCCGTGAAGCTCCATTTTTCCTCCTTAGAGTACAATATTAAAAACCAACAATAACCGAAACAACAAACAAATACCAACAACAATAATAAAGCAATTCAGGTCTGCAACCTGAAGAATATACATATTCTGAATATACATATACATTAATACTGGTTTTTAAATATGGCGTTACTAAAAAAAGTTAAAAGATTCTTTAAAAGCAAAAATGTGGACAGTATCTTTTTTTTTTTTCAGCAGAAAATTATACTTTATGTATAGGCTCTAATGTTTTCTCCAAACCCTCTCTGTGTGGCACCCGCTGCTTCCGGAGGCGACTCTCGTAAGGATTCGGGTGGAATGTTGTTTCTTGGTGTCATCTCATAACTAACCTTACCTAGTTTCTGTCTCCACTTCATTACTTAAATTACAGGCGAAGCCACATCTGCTCCCAAACAGGTATTCAGAAAAATGTAATTAGGGGGAACACACACACACACACACACACACACACACACACACACCCCACACTCTGACCGCCTCACATCATAACTGGAGATATAACTCCCGTCTAATTACTATTTATAAAGGGTCAGAGACAAGCTAACGGGTTCTCTCGAGGTGAAAGTTATTATACACAGAGGGGGATCATATCCAAGAGAGGAAGGAGCTGGGCGTCTTTCATGGCTGGGAGCAATGCATTCATTAGTCAAAACCCACACAACCCAGGCAAGGTTGGAGGCAATCCCGGCAAATCCGCCAACTTTTTTAGTTAGCAGCCCCGAGACGGCCTGGATTTCTAACGCTCGGCTCGGAAGGCGGGAGCGTTGCAGTCATAAAACTTTGTGCAGACAGAGAAAGTTACATTTCACACACTGAAGACCTCGGAGCCTGTCCTCTGGGGGGGAAAAAAAAAAAACACGGCAGGTTGAAAAAAAAAAAAAAAAAGCTAAAACCAGGCAACATCCTCGGCGACCCGCCCCAACCACCCCTCGCAGAGAGGGGATCCGGGAGGGCAGGGGCGGTCCTACTGCGATCTGGGACCACATCTGGCTGTGCCTCAGTCTCCCCAGCCGGGAAACAGGCGCGACGCCTTCTGGGAGGCTGGCCCACGGGGTGCTAGGAGGAATGAATGAAAAGTGCTCCGGAGCTCGCTCGAACGGCCTCCCGCCCCCTCCCCCGCGCAGAGGCCCGGCAGTTGGAGCTCCCCCGGGGCCCTCGGTTAGCTCTGGCCCGCCGCCGCCTACCTTGGCCACCCAGCTGAACAATGGTGACATCGCGGGCCGGGCGGCGGCTCCTCGCCCGCCGCTCCCGCTCACACGCGCCTGCCCGTGGGCCTGCGGACGGCCGGGGGCGGGCTCGGGGCGCGGCGGAGTGCGGGCATCGTCCCGAGACGCCGGCGGCCAGGCGGCGGGCTCCACCCCTGCCCGAGCGTCACGGCCCGGGAGGTCGAGCCCGCCGGGCAGCACATTGAGAAAGGGAAGTGGGCGGAGATGCGGGGGTGGGGGCTCTAGCGGCCACGCCCCCAGCTAGACACGCCCCCTCGCCCCCGCCCATCCGGACCTGCTCAAGCGGGAAGTTGGGAGTTTGCAAGAGTCGCCCTAGGTGGACGTCCGGGGTGCTCATCCCTGGTGACTGAGGAGGGAGGGATAGGACGCTACAGGTCTCCGGGCCTTTTCGTACAACTTCAGGAATCTTAAGTCTCTCGCTTTCTTCCTCTGATTTGACTTTTAAAAAACCCCGCAGAGTTGGAGCGAACACGAGGCTGCCTTGCTTTCCCAGGGGTGGATCTCTCCTCTCTCTCCTGTTAGTAGAACTGCAGAGTTGGAGTCCAGCTTTTTTTTTTTGGGGGGGCGAGGGTGTTGCTCCCTGCCCCATGGCGTTTCTCCCTAACCTCTCAGGATGTCTGCTCACAAAAAGACCAGTGTTACCAAGTCCCTGATACTTTTACATAACCAGAGGTGCTTTCCTTGGCTTTGTAAAAGCCCCAGCTAAGGAGACAGAAATCCAGCACAAGGCAAAGGACTTCTCCAACCTGGAGGTAATAAAGGTCCCTTTCCAGGTCAGGTGGTGAGGCAGGGTGATCAGACTATGGCTGCTACAAAGGTTAAAGTGAGTTTGCTCTCCAGACGCTCCCAACTCCCACATTGAAAAAAAAAAAAAAGGAAGTCCAAAGGTCTGAAGTAGTTGGTGTGTAGTGCACACATGTGTCAAGAGCAGTGCTCACAGTCCCTCCACCCACTGGTAAACCCAGCCCATGAGAGTCCTATTCCTTCCACTTTGTCATATTGATAGTGCATTATCTTCAATATGTTTTAATAGCCTCCACATACCTGGATACTGATAGTGCATTATCTTCAACGTGTTTTAATAGTCTCCACATACCTGGATACTGATAGTGCATTATCTTCAACGTGTTTTAATAGCCTCCACATACCTGGATACTGATAGTGCATTATCTTCAACGTGCTTTAATAGTCTCCACATATCTGGGAATCTTAGCAGTTGATAACTATCAACTGCCATTAACAAGTTGTCCCCAAATTGATCTGCTATGGTAACAAGTCCTGTGGGGCAGAAACTCAGGAGCACCTGGCTGGCTCACGGTCTTCCCTGAGTTGAAGGCAGGCAGTTAGGTGGGGCTGCATGTATCCCAGGCCTGGATGGGACTGAAGAATCCACCTTGAAGCCAACACAGGTTTGCTCCTAGGATTGGGGACCTCTTGGGAAAACTGAACCGCCAGGACTTGGTGCTCCCAAAAGCAGAGCTGATCACTGCACCTCAACATAAGTGTTCCAGGTAGAGGGCCGTGTCCCAAAGGGGAGTCAGTCCCTTTGTCAAATTAATCTCAGAAGTGACATCTCTGCCCTTCTGCATTTTATTTCTCAATGTAAGGAAAGAAGATGGTTCAGCCTGGGGGAAACTGCCCAGGGGCATGCAAAACAACCAGAGAGGGCTGTGTTCTTTTTCCCGTTCCTGGAGAAGCACACGTGTAGGAGATGAGTCGTAAAGGCATGAGCAAAATCAAGAGAGAGCATTACAAGGAAGGACCAGAGTCATTCCAAAGCATCTCGGAAGCACCTTTGGTATCTGCGGTGCCTTCATTCATTAGTCACATTCCCGAAAGATCACCAAGAGGCACAGAAGGGTTCCAAGGAAGGGCTCTGCAGCCTTTTAAACCAAATCTCCCTCTTGTCATCACACGCACTCTGGAGCAGACAGAAAGGGGAAATCTAAGAGTTCTATTAAAGCAAGAGCCCATCTCTGTGACCTAACTCCTCACGGTGTGGTCCATGGACCAGCAACCTCAGCATGGACTGTCAGTCCATTAGGAGTACAGACACCTGGCTTTTCTCTCAGGACTTTTAGTATATGTATATTTTGGCCTTTGTCCACAGTGACTGGCTTAAGAAACCCTTTCCAAAGGGCAGCCGTGCAAATGAGTTTCTCTTCTCCAAGGGAGCCCACAGCAATTCTTAATCTGCCCTCACATTCTTTCTTGGATCTGGCCCTAAAGAGCTCTGACCTGTCTGTTCTTGTCCAATAGCAGGTTAAAACAAACAAAAAACCTCCCTCATTCCAGATGGAGCCCGTCCCATCTCTGGAGAAAGGAATGCTACACAGAGAGGCCACGAAGACCAAGACACAGACAAGCCTTGTTTGTTGGGGTTCCCCAGCCAGTCTATTAGTAATCATGACCATGTAAAGAGGGCACCATAAAAACCCAGAGGAGCCAGGCTGTGGTGGCACACGCCTTTAATCCCAGCACTCGAGAGGCAGAGTCAGGCAGATCTCAGTGAGTTTCAGGCCAACCTGGTCTACAAAGTGAGTTCCAAGGCAGCCAGGACCGTTATACAGAGAAACCCTGTCTTGAAAAAACCAAAGCAAACAAACAAAAAAGGATAGGGCATAGCTTTTGTATGGCTGAACATATGGAGGTTCTTGGGGTGTGTTAGAAAAGGCAAGAAGGACCTTCACACATCTCCCCCAGAATTCACTCCAGCATTTTATCTGTAGCCTATAGAGCAGTGGTTCTCAACCTGTGGGTCTCAACCCCAATAGCAGATATCCTGTAAGTTAGATGTTTACATTGCAGTTCAAAACAGTAGCAAAATTACAGTTAAGAAGTGGCAACAAAATAATTTTATGGTTGGGGGGGGACACCACACCATAAAGGGTTGTATTTAAGGGTTGCAGCTTTAGGAGGGTTGAGATACTGCCATGGAGTATCCTTTAATAGCCTGGTGTTTCCCTGAGATGAACCTGAGGAGGCAGGTGTGGGAACCTTAGTTTATAGAAGGTGGATCAGAAGTTCAGAGAAAACAAATCTGGGATGGGGGCACTCACGTGTCATCCCACCAATCTGGAGTCTGAGGCAGGATCACAATTCGCAAGCTAGTGTGGACTATATAAAGACCCTGTCCCCGAAACAAAGCCACACAGATAACCACCTGGAGTTGCAAGCTGGCGTCTAGCTGGAAGCGGCGTATCTTAAGGACCCAGGTCCTAATCTGTTGTATCTGACATTATCGCTGGGTACACAGCCTCAGAACCAAATTGCATTAGAGAACATGCAGCTGGTATCCGATGCAGTGGGATCAAACGCTTGTCTGCTGGTGGAACTAACCCCCACACCTTTGAGGTCACAGAAGTCTGTGTTGGTTGTGGTATGAGGGCAGAGGGAGCAGGCAGCTTGTTTTTTTCTTAGACATATCCAGTGACTACTTTACACATTAAGTAATAGACAAGATTCATTAACATTGGTCTTTGAGATATATTGTGAATGAATTATAGACCAATAACCCTTGGAGAAAATAGTTCCCAAATGAGTTTGAGACGGTGGGAACTACTGGGGGAGGGTTGGGGTAAGAACAGACTGGAGAGTTTGGATGTGAGTGAATGGTAAACAAGGGCCAAAGGAGAGAAGCTGGACAATGATAGATGTCCTTACACTCCATCACACCAGCCCCCAAACTGAGCGCTCCAGAAATTCCTGGCACCCTGAAACTACTCTGGGAATGCAGGAAGACTCAAGAATTGTCAGAAGAAACTGGGAGCGCCTGGAACTAAGCTTTCTGCCGAAGAAGATGAGTCTACTAACAAAAGTCTGCAGGACATTCAAGAGGATATGGAGTTAAGTATTAAACAAGGTATGGCGGCACAGGCCTGCAAGCCCAGCTGCTTGGAAGGATGAAGCTTGAGGACCCGGAGTTGGAGGCTAGCCTAGGCAATATAGCAAGAGCTTTGTAATTGAAAGAAAACCCTAGCATTTCTTACAAAAGGGGGGGTGGGGGCTGGTAAAATATGACCAAATACTGACATATAAGACTTACAAGGAGGGGTTGGGGATTTAGCTCAGTGGCAGAGTGCTTGCCCAGCAAGCGCAAGGCCCTGGGTTTGATCCTCAGCTCCACCAAAAAAAAAAAAAAAAAAAAAAAAAGTTACAAGGAGAAAGTGTACAAGAAGTGAAGTAACAGACATGAAGCCTTCATAGTTTAAACCTGGACTTGGTCCTCCATTTATACATTTGCATCCAGGCTACAGGCTCAAGCACACTCTGAACGTGCCTTAAGTTCATATACTTGAAGGTACTAACAGGAGACTCTCAGAGGTCTTGTGGCCTGAGCCAGGAATGGACAGAATACTTCTTTCATGGGAAAGCTAGGGTTTGTGCCTCTGATAGGGACTTGTGGAACATTAACACCAAGTATTTTAAGAAATACACATGAAAGGCCTCTTTTTTTTTTTTTTTTTCTTAAAGTTTACTGGCAACATGTAGCTTACCAACCACACTGCACAAAGAAATCCTCTGTTGTAGTCTGGAATTTCACTAAAAGTATTAGCATCACATACTCTACTACAATCTAACTGATCCTATGCTCAAATACAATTTCCCTTAAAATACCCCCCTTCCCTCCCACCCGAAAAACATATTTTTCCCAAACAAACGCCTCCTAGAGAGTGTGTTCCCCACCCCTGTAGAAGTCGGCATGCATCCCAGGCAGCAGTTCTGGGTAACAGCTCCCAAGCAGTCTGAATGCAGCAAGAACTTACTGCTCAAGGAGGCTGGTGGTCACCAGCCCTAGCTGTCCAGCAGTCACTAGTCATGGGTATAGTAATATTTTATTTGTGCTGAAATGTGATTTTATTTGTATGTTAATAAATAAAGTTGCCTGGGGGTCAGAGCTAAGAGCAAGCCATAGCAGAAGACGGGTGGTGGTGACACACACCTTTAATCCAGATCACATGACAGACAGATCTCTGTGTGTTCAAGGATACAGCCAACATGGATACGCCTTTAATCTCAATACCAACCATTGAGACCTAAAGGTCTGTATAGACAGGCAGTGACAAGGAGGTCATGTGGTTGGGTTTACAACCAATGAGAAGGCAGAACAGAAAGTCAATAAAAGGACAGACACACAGGAAGTAGGCCTCTTGCTGAGGGGAAGGACGGCAGCGGCAGTGAAGGGTAAGAAAGATTTTTTTTTCAGCTCCTAGCTATTGCTCTGACCTCTTGGGCTTTTAACTCTGCATTGGCTCTGTGTTTCTTATTTTAAAAAGAGTGTTATATCTACACATGGGGGTAGGGGGACGGATAACATAAGTTGCTTTGAAACCAAGATGAAATTCTCAGAAACCTCGAAGGGAAAGCAAGTTATACAAAAGTGCAAGGCAGGGCAAGAGTGAAAGAATAAGGAATGAATGAATGAGAGTGAGTGAATGAATGAACGAATGAATGAATGAATGAATGAAAAATGTATCTTGCAGAGTGTGGGTTCTAACTTTAGAACACTCCATCCAGCCAGTTGCCAGGCAACAGAATTTGGCTGGAGAAGAGGGATTATTATTGATGTTGGCTTCTGGGTTTACTTAAGGCTTGGATACAATTTATGAGATGCATCACAGGCGTACTCTAGTAAGTGATCTGCCAGGATTGAGAACCACTTGCATGGTTCGCTAAGGAGGGAGTGGCTAGGGGTTATCAACTTGATAGGGTCTAGAGTCACCTAAGGGACCAACCTCCCGACATGTCTGTTCTCCATTAGGTTAACCGAGCTGGGAGGACCCAACTTAAAAGTGGGATTGTACCACCCCATGAGCTGGAGTCCCACACTGAATAAACTAGAGGAAGCCACCTGACTGTATGTGCAATGTGACCTGCTGGTCCCACACTTCCGCTGCCATCCTTTCCCCATTTGGCTGGAATAAACACCCCCTCCTCTCTCCCTCCCTCCCTCTCTCCCCCCTCCCCTCCTGTGGCTTCTGTCAGGGTTTTGTACAGCCAGGAAGAAACCGTGAATACTGCAGGAAAGTTGTGCTGTGCGGAACAGGCTGATCCAGCGGCTCTGGCTGCCACTGTCCCTATGGAACATGGGGTGGGAAGATGGGCTGCCTAGCTATGGGACTTCCAAAGGATGCACAGATGGACCACTCGATCAGTTTTCCTGAGACGCAAAAAGGAGGCAGACTACAGAACGGACCATACCCCGCAGACAAGCCTAGACACTCCTGCTCAGCATTTCTGCCAAGTTCCACCCTTGGTGTTTGATTTATGTGGTTCTTCACAAGCTTTCCCTGTCCGTCCCCTGTCTGGAGCATATAAATGGCAGTGACTTCTCTCCCACTCTGTAGGCTGTCCGTTTGCTATGCATACAGTTGCCCTTAACTGTGAAACTTTTTAACTTCATGTAGTCCCATTTGTTAATTCAAGAGATCAAGAAGCAAGGGCTGGAAATGTTCTGAGGGTCCAGGGAAAGATGGCAGACAGGCTACAGGCCTGTAACCCAGAGGAGGAGGAAGCCAGGGAGACAAGAAAGCATAAGACAGCATGACCTCACTCACTGGCTCCTCCCTCACCACAAGACCTGGTTAAAAATAGGGCTATTGTAACACTAATTGTACAAGGAAATTCAACGGAGTTTCAAGTGAATCAGAAGCACCAGGCAACTAGCCAAGGATTTATTCAGTTCACAAATATGAATATTCATTAGTACCTATAGTGAAAGGCAGGGGAACCATTGCAGGGAACAGGGACAGTGAGTCAGACCTCAATCCTGCCCTCAAGGGGCATAAAAGCCAGGAAGTGCAAGCTGGGACAAGGGAGTAAAAATGCCAAGAAAATGGTAAAGCTTCCAGGCATTCTTACAAGAGGGAAAAATGACCTCAGGCTGCAGAGACAGAATGGCCTTCTGGGCTGGAAGATGTCAGACCTGGCCTTGCACAGAAGGTAGGAACGAAAGTGAAGGAGTAGGCTTTCCAGGAACATACAGGGCAGGCTTGGAGGAGACAGACCCCAAACAAGCTTACATGGGGTGGGAAGATGGGGAAGAGAGGAGTGGAGAGGGGAAGGGAGGAGAAGAGAGGCAAGAGGAGGCGAGAAATTGATTTGGTAAAATGGCAGCTTTGTTTCCATCCCTTCCAGTCATCAAAGTTTATTTCTAGAAAAGAAATATATGGGACTGGAATGACGGCTTTGCAGAAAGACTGGAAAGTCTGACCGCTCTTCCAGAGGACCTGGATTTTGTGCCGTGGCTTACAACTGTATCTAACTCCAGTTCCAGGGGATCTGACTCCCTCTTCTGGAATTCTCAGGTACCTGCAACACATATGGTGCACATACACACAAACAGAACACAGACATAAAATACATTTTTAAAACATTTTTTTATAAAGAAAGATTTGCTGAATTGTTGAGCTCAAGATTGGAAAAAGCACAGGGACAAATAGCCAAACGAATGGAAGCACATGAATTATGAACCAAAGGCTGTGGAGCCCCCAGCTGGATCAGGCCCTCTGGATAAGTGAGACCATTGAATAGCTTGATCTGCTTGGGAGGCACCCAGGCTGTGGGACCAGGATCTGTCCTTAGTGCATGAGCTGGCTGTTTGGAACCTTGGGCTTACACAGGGACACTTTGCTCAGCCTGGAAGGAGGGGAACTGGACCTGCCTGTACTGAATCCACCAGGTTTAAATGAATCCCCAGGGGAGTCTTGGCCCTGGAGGAGATGGGAATGGAGGGGAGGGGATGGGAGGGAGGTAGGAGTGGGGGCGGGAGGGGGGAAGACAGAAGAACCCATGGCTGATGTGTAAAATTAAAACACAAATATAATAATAATAAATTAATTAATTAAATAAAATAAAATAAAAAGAAAGATTTGCTAAGAATAATATGAAGTTCAGGAAAACCATTTGTGGTGGTTTAAATAATGGCCCCCATAGACTCATATATTTGAATGCTCATTCATCAGGGGATTTCACTATTTGAAAAGGATTAGGAGGTGTGGTCTTGTTGGAGTAGGTCTGGCCTTATTGGAGGAAGTATGTCACTAGGGGTGGGTTTTGAGGTTTCAAAAGCTGGCCAGGTCCAGTGTCTCATTCTCTCTTCTTGTTGCCTGGAGATCCGGATGTAGAACTCTCAGCTCCTTTTCCAGCAACAGCTCCCTGCCACAGTGATAACAGACTAAACCTCTGAAACTGTAAGCCAGCCCCAGTTAAATGCTTTCCTTTATAAGAGTTGCCATGGTCATGGTCCTCTTCATACCAACAGAACACTGATTAAGACAAAACCTAAGACTGAAAAGTCCTGTATATAAATTGAAACCAGATGCTCATGCAAAAACCTGTCCATGAATCATGAATGTCACTTTCTGTCATACTATCAACAACAGTTTTTTTTTTTTAAAGTATTATCAACTTAATGTCTGTACATGAACCTAAACAAGAAGCATTCAGTGAAATATTATTCACAACCTGGGTGATCCTAGGCAATATTGACATTAACTAGTCACAATGGACTATAACATGTGTGACTGCAGTTGTATGAAATGTCCAGAGCAGGTGAGTACAGAGAGAAAGTGATTACCCAGGTCTCTAGCAATTTCCTCCCAGACTGAAACATGGCATCCCACTGGGAAGCTTCTGAAACCAGAAGGTAAACAATACAAAACAGCTTCAGGAAGTCCCTGAAACTGACAAGATTCACTCGGTACCTCTTCTCCAAGAGTAAACTATAAAGATTGCTGAGAGTCACTCTCAGAGAAGGCAAGCTACAAAGAAGACTCTTGAGACCAGACCTGCTGCCTGGATGAAGCAGAGACCAGCCAAGCTCCCTAACAGAGGTTTAGAGCAACCGAGTCACCGGGAAAGGCTGTGCCGTGTACTACAATTCCCAGCTTTGTGAGCTGTCACCCATGCTGGGGTGGGCTTTGGTGATGCAGCTGTCATTCAGTCATTTCTGCTCCTGTAACCCTCACCCGTGTTCCCGTGAGTAACCCCAATAAAAATCACCAGTTCGCCAAATTGGACTTTGGTAGTATACATAGTTTGGTTGGTCATGGGCTCCCTCTCTGGGGTGAGTAGATGCTTGTTTTGTGCCTCCCCAGGGAAGTCTTGTCACACAACACCAGGGCTGAGGAGGAGCAGGGGGAGGATGGAGAGACTGTTAATGAGTACTGGGTTTCTCTAGACACCGATGAAAGTGGGGATTAAAGAGCAAGGATGGTTGCTTAAGTCTATGAAGCAGAATTTTATACAACATAAATCACAACTCGGTTCCAAACTCTCTTTATACCGGTGATGGATGAACAACCCTAGGAAGTTAATTCCTCCAGCCTTTATCATGACAGCACCTGCACTCAATGGGTGGCTTTGGGGGATGAAAGAGATAGCTCCCACAAGAGCAGAGAGCGAGAATTCCGCCCTGTGGTAATGCTCAACAAATGCTCGCTGTAGTGCTGGTGGCGACAGTAGCCTGGTACAGGGTAATGATAGTTATAGGGGTGTGCTTGTGATGTGTGTGCACACACACGCACATCTGAGTGTACCTACAGAATAGAGGGAGATGTAGGGTGCACGCCTCTATCACTCTACACCTGGTTCCTTTGGGGCAGTCTCTCAGTGGGCTTGTGATTTTTAGTTAGGCTGGCAGCCGGCAAGCCCCAGCTACCTTCCCGCCTTCGACCCCTTCAATGGAGGGATAACAGGGGTACACAGGACCACACCCAGATTTGATGTGAGTGGTGGGAGCTGAACGCCAGTCTCATGTTTGCACAGAAACACTCTGCACCACCAAGCCATCTCTCCTGCTCCAAATGTGAGCAATGCTAAATGTAGAAATAAAAAAAAGAAAATAAATGATTCAAAGGGCCCGAGTTTGGTCACAGGTTACAAACAGATGCAAATGTGACAGAACAAACAGGCAGAGCCAACTCCAGGAAGGGCAGGCTTCCAGGGTGTCTCTCCATGTTTCTGTCTCCCTTTGTTTATGAGTTGCTACGTCTACCATCAAGACTTTGTTCCATTTTTTTTTTTTTTTCTTAACTCTAGAAACCAAGCAGTTCATCATCCAGGATTCCCTGGTAAATTCTGGTCATTCTGCTGGGCAGTCTTAATATTCACACCCATTATTAGCTCCTCTTGCTTTATTTATGTGTATGGGCCTTTTGCCTGCGTGTTTGCCTGTGTATCACGCCCATGCATGCAGTGCCCATGCATGCTTGGATCCCCTGAAACTAACTGGAGTTCCAGATAGTTGTGAGCTGCCATGTGGGTGCTGGGAATTGAAGCTGGGTCTTCTGGAAGAGTAGTCACTGCTCATAACCCCTAAGCTACCTCTCTTGCCCTAGCCCCTCCTCACTTTTAGGGGTTGGGAAACTCCTCTCAAGGCTTTGTACCCCACTCGCTTATAGGGGAACATGGCTTCCCGTCCCATCCCTCTACCCCCTCCCACTCATCCACAGCCCTGACTCTTCCGGGACATGCCCACACTCACATTTGAAGTCACTCAAGAGCCAGAATAAAGGCCTCCCGGTGGCAAAACTCAGCCAGCCGACAGTGATCAATAAAGCGGTAACAGAAGAGCCCAAAAGGTTAAGAGAAGGGGAAGGGGACCCAGTGAGTACTTGTGTGGAGGTAGACCGTAAGTTCAGGTGGTTATCAGCAGAACGCTGCTGAGGAATATCACTTTCACTGGGCAAAGATGTGTTACATCTGTTTCTGCTGCCTTTGTTTAATTCTGTAAAGATGTGTTGCTGTTTCACCTTGCCCACCTAAGGCAGATTGGTCTAACAAAGAGCTGAACGGCCAATAGCTAGGCAGAGAAAGGAGAGGTGGGGATGGTGGGTAGAGAGAATAAGTAGGAAGAGAAACTTAGGTAGAGGAGAGGGGGAAAGAAGAAGAAGAAAAGAAGGAGAAGAGAATGAGGGAGAAAGAGAGAGAAATGTTCAGGGCCAGAAGTTAGGCAGCCACCAGCCAGCCAGACATCGGAGGAAGCAGGAAAGCAAGACATACAGAAAGGAAAAATGGTAAAAAGCCCCAAAGCAAAAGGTAGATAAAGAAAAACAAGTTAATTTAAGTTCAAAGAGCCAGCCAGAAATGAGCCTAAGCTAGGCTGAGCATTCATAACGAATAATAAATCTCTGTGTCATGATTTGGGAGCTGGTTGATGGCCTAAAAGAAAAAGCCTGGTACAGAGCATTCTACAGGCTGGGTGTCCTTCATCAGCAGTGTTTTGGATTTGGGGATATCTGCACAGACCAAGCACAAACACAAAATTCATTTTGTTTCCTATGTACCTTATATACACAGCATGAGGTTGATGTTACACAGTGTTTTTCTGTACTTGTATTTTGATTGTGACCATCACAGACTCGGGCCTGAAATTTTCTACTTGTGGCTTTACGTCCATATTAAAAGGTTTGGGATTTCCAACTTAGGGCTGTCCAATCTGTACTTCAATGTACCCATGTCAGTGTTTTAATAAAGTCCTCTAGTTTTATTTACTATTTTTGTTTTATATGTGGGTGCACATACAGACAGAGGTCAGAGGACAGATTACAGAAGTTGATTCTCTCCTTAAACCATGTCCTGGGGAATCTAAGTCAATTCATCAAGCTTGGTGGTAAGCATCTTTACTCTGGTCCAGACCTCTAGTTTGATGTGCTAATTTTGCACACTGAATTTCAGAGTCTTGTTAACCAGAATGACAGCAAACAACTTCAACGTGAACATTTTCAGTGGCCCCTGGCCCCTTCTCTAAATTTATCCGAAAGCCTTGCAAAGTTAAGAGCTGGCTGCACCCTACCTAGAAATACCAAGACTATGTGGAGCGACAGAGTGATTGAACTTGGTCCTCCAGGGGACTCCTCAAGAATGAAGTTCACACCATGTCTGTTCTGTGTGCACACAAGCCTCAGGAAAACTGACATTTGCTTGTGAAACAAATTCATCTCTTCAACTATAAAAATAGTCAATTTATCAAAACACTGTGCCATTTCAAAACCAGCTTTCCAGTTACATTTTGCTGTGTTAAGTATCTGTTTTCTTCTCCTCTTTGCACTTCCTGCATACACGGTCATGTTCACTTTTTAGCTTATACAGCATTCCAAAAATGGAAACAGCGTTTATCTGTTTTTAGCTCAGTCTATAAAGTTAAAGCAAATAATCCCCTTTCCAAAGCACTGTACATGTTCCAGATTCATGGGAAAAATCCAGCAGTAATGAGCTCATAACAGGAAACGGTAAAAATTCAGAGTCAAAAGATTTTGACATCCGCACCTTGTGTTATAACAAAACAGAAGAGCTCTGCTTTCGTCTCAGACATCTTGTTAAAATCTATAATGGAAACATTCAAAAGATCCATCTGTCTTCCACAAAATTTCTGGGTGCTCTAATTTCACAAAAATAATGACTTCTAACTGGAAAAAAATATGTTCCTCATTTAAAACTAAGAGTGAGAAGGGGGTTGGAGAAATGGCCCCGTCAGTAGGTAAAGTGCTTTCCTTGCGAGCACAAGGACCTGAGTCAATTCCCAGAACCCATGTAAAACAGGAGCAGAAAATCAGCCCAGCCGTGCAGTGGCGGGTTTACAACCTGAGCACGGGGAAGGCAGAAGACAGGTGGATCCCTGGGGCTCCCTAAACAGCCAGGCAACATAACCTAGTAGGTGAGTTCCAGGCCAGTGGAAGACTGTCTGAATAAACAATGTGGACAGTGTTCCCGAAGAACGCCAACTCGGGAATGCTGACCAAGGCTGACCCCTCACTTCCACACATTTGCGCATACCCACACACTTAACATACACACCACACACACAAAGACAGGAAAGTATAAAATCCTATTTCCTGACTAATCTATTAGCCAATAAGAGTCTGACCCAAACTCTTTTCCCTGACTCCACAGTAGGTCAGTTTCCTATTTTAGGTGGTCGAGTTGACCTCTGAATAGGACTTTAGTGGGTTTTTGTTTTTGTTTTTTCCATTTCTAAAACTTTCTAGCTAAACTGGATTGATTCCTTTAAATGCCCAGGTTTCATCCAGAGCTGAGCTCTTCCTGGCAGTCCTCACTCTTCTCAAGTCTGAAATGAACATGCTTCCTCATGTTAGGTCAGAACCACACAGTGAACACCTACAAAAGATGGTGGCTTTGCCAGGCTTGTCCTTGTGCCTGAGACAGAGCCACACTTCTCTGCACAAATATGCAAAAGCATTGACTCTTAAAAAACAACAACAACAACTTTACTATTATTGTCTGCTTGTGGGAACGATGAGGGGGATGCAGAATGCAGGCATGTGTGTGGAGGTCAGAGACCAACTCAGTGGAGTTGGTTCTTTCTACCATATGCATCTGAGGGGTTGAACTGGGGTTGTCAGGCTTGGTGGGGTGCTTTTACCCGATAGGCCATCTGGTCAACCCTAGAGCTGTATTTTTGCTTTCTTGCTGTAACCTGAGATGTCAAGGTAAAAACCCATTGAGCCACAGACTCCTGCATCTCACCAAGCGTCTACTCACACTTTTTCAGGTGCAATTTTTGGGTATACTGAGCAAGAGCTCTTCCCAGAAATTATGACCCAAGTGTCAGTTCCTCAGTAACTGGAGAGAAAGGGGGGGGGGGGGAAGGGGAGGGAAGGAGGGAGGGAGGGAAGGAAGGAGGAAGTGGGGGAAACAACTTCCAGTAGTCTCTGGGGATTTAGAGCTTAGCAAAGAACACCTGCCTGGGTATATTTAAAAAAAAACAACAACCCACACATGCACCCTGGCCTCCAAGCACAGCTGGAGAAGGAACTGAGCTAAAAGTGACTCCTACTGGCACTGACAGATGTCAGGGCTGAGAGGACCTAAGGAGAGGACAGCTTCTCTTTCCCATCTGGGTTAGAATTTCATCCAGTTCCTCAAGAGCTTTTATGCGGGAGGTCCGAGTCATAGTTCTTCTTACCTGGAATCTTGAAAATTGAACGATGATAAAGTAACGGGCAACGTGAAGATAAATTCAGCTTTCAGATGCAGGTGGGGTGGCTTCTGCTGTGACTGGATTAATTTTCATGTGAACTTGTAAACTCTGCTCTCTAGGAGGCAGAACCAGGGATGACATGGGGCCAGGTGGACAGATGTGCACTGCGAGCATCTACCTGCTTCTTCCACGGGCAGACCGCATCTGGATCTAGTTCTACCCTATGAGTTATTACGGACTTAAGATCTCCAACATTCCTTCAGGAGCACTATGAGATTTATGTCGAGGTGAATCCCCTGGTGGCACGCTGCTGAAACCACTGCACGTGGGAGACCCAGGCAGAGGGATGAGGGGTTCAAGGCCAGCCAGAGCTGCACGCAGGGCTGCAGACTATACTCGGTGATGAGACCCCATCTGACACAAACAGACCCACGATGAGTCAATGGTCTGGTGGCCCTAGCCCACACTTATCCTTGCTTGTTTAAACTCAGAGTCACTGTTAGCAGGTCACCAAAGCTCCTGGAACTTTCCAGAACCCGGACTCAGTTCCTTCTTTCAGAGGAGAGATCAAGAAGGATGAGTGAGTGCCTCCTCTCTGAGGTAGCCTTGTCCAAGATGTTTGCAATTCCCCTGAGCCCTTACTGCCTGGGGGATGTTGCCATTAGCTGGTTAATCATGGCAGCCCCGGAAAATGAGAGAACCGGCAGCGGGGATGGAACAACACACACAGCGTGTTGCCTGCCAGACCCTGAGGAAACCAGTGAACCTTGGAGAGAGGCCGTTAATCCCCCAAGCACTGTTCAAAACATCCATCTTGCGCCAAACCAGGAGCCTCATGACCTCCTGGGACTGGGGAAAGGGAGCACCAGTTGGGACAGGGTGGAAGCAGGATTCAGGCCTGTGCTGGCTAGTTTCATGTCACCTTGACACAAGCTAGAGTCATCCAAGGAGGGGACCTCCATGAAGAAAATGCCTATATAAGACCAGGCTGTAGGCAAGCCTGGAGGACCTTTTCTTAATTAGCAATTGATGGGGGAGGGCTCAGCCCATGGTGGGTGGGGACATCCCGGGGCTGATGGTCCTCGGTTCTGTAAGAAAGCAGGCTGAGCAAGCCATGATGAGCAAGCCAGAAGCAGCACCCCTCCATGGCACAGCTCCTGCCTCCCTGTCCCTGCCCCCTCTTGAGTTCCTGCCCTGAATCCATCCAATGATGAACAGGGATGTGGAAGCAAAAGCCAAATAAACCCTTTTCTCTCCAGTTCACCTTTGGTCATGGTGTTTCACTAGAGTAACAGAAACCCTGACAAGATAAGGCCCCCGCTTCACTTTGCTGTCCCTGATTATTATCTCAGAGGCCTGCTGCCCAGTGTCATTTATTCTGTGTTTGCCAATGAGGAATTGGAGTTGAGAGAGCTGCCTGGCCTGGGGGGCAGTGCCACCCATACAGGCCACCTCTCAGAAGCCCTCCAAGCTGATCCCCAAAACTATGCACACGGGGCTTTGTAAACTAAGACTTCCGGGTTTTGATATGGCAAAGAAGGGCTCTCTAGACAGCCACCAGGCTCTAGCGGCTTCCAGCTAAAGCAGGTTTGGTCAGGGAAGGGGTTTGCCTCTTTATGGGGCTGAGGCATTGGGCTGATGCTAGCCGGCTAGACTGGATGGGCAGGGCCTAGAAACTGGCAGCAAATTGAAATGAATGAATGAACGAATGAATGAATGAACGAACGAACGAGAGAGAGAGTCAGGGAAGGAAGGAAATGGGAATGAAAGTTACTCAGAGTCTGAGGCAGCAGGCCCCCTTTGCAGTGGATAGCCGAGTCAGCGGCTAAGAAAGAGCCAAAGCCTGTCACGAGCTACCCACCTAAGCTATGCTGGGAGCTGCAGGCCAGACCAACCCGCGCCCAGGACAAAGCCTGGGCTGGGCTGCTGGCTGTCGGGAGGGCAGGAGCAATACTTCTGCAGAAAGCTGGCCTGGGTGCAGCTGGAGGACACTGACCTCCCAATGCCCAGGGAGTTCAGTTGCACGTGGTCTGTCTGGCCCCTGCCAAAGCCCAAAGGGAACTTGGTTCATTAACTGAGGCATCAGTGGCTTCAGGACATGACTTAGAATCACTTCCCCCGGAACACATCTCCAGCTGTGAATCAAGCACTGCACAGCCAGCTAGCAGAACCCAAGGCAGGGATCCTTAGCCCCCCGGGGCCAACAATGCTGCTTTCGGTATGCAGTCCGGCTTATCAGTGGTGATTTGACATACGCAACCCCGCCCAGTGTATGCCCAGCAATGAGCTCGCCCACTGAGGGACAGACTTCAACTCTGTTAGTCATCCACTAAATGTCTATGGCTCATCGCCACACATCAGTTCCTGGGGTACAAGGACACCACCTGCCCTTGAAGGAACATGTTACAGTCTAGCAAGCCCACACTGCAAGCAAACAGTTAACAGCCCAGCTGGGTGATCAATTCAGGGATGGGAGAAGGGCTCCTAAGCAATGGCAAGCCCCATCCATAGACAGCCTGGAGTCTTCACTGGGCGTACAAATGTTAAGAAGAAATTATCCCCCTATAGGTAAGAGGAGAGAAAAGATCCCTAATCTGTAATGGATTCGAATTAGGTACTGACAGGATTTTACAGGTTTGTTTTTTTTAGGTTTTATTATTTTATGAAGGTTTTGCCTGTATAGATGTGCACCATCCCTACTTTTTGTTCATTTATTTATTTACTCACTGTAATGACATCCTTGCAGGCATCTTCTTGTTTAATTGTCCAGTTGCTGAGTGCCATAGTTTAGGCTGTTATCTTTATTACCATAGCCTGGGTGGCTTCAACAGCACACACTGCTCACGGTTCTGGAGGCTGAGTTCTAACGCCAAGATGCCAACTTGCCCAATGCCCACTGAGCACCACTGCCTGCTTTGCCCAGTGGCCCATCCTGTACCCTTGCACTGTGTGGTAGCGGGGAGAGAGCAGAAGTAGGTTCTCCCGTGCCTGTTTCTGGAAGGACACAAATCACACGCAGGCCCCAGTTCCATGACCCAGTTACCTTTCCAAAGTCCCTGATACAAAGTCACTGCGGGTTATGGCTTCAACATGAACTGAGCTGGGGACACAAACACAATCCACATCACTGACCAAAGGGTATTCACGGTTCAGCTTAACGTCCTGAATCCTGATGTTATCCAGCTCTGAAGTTGGGCAGCTCTAATAGACAGGATATACATTCTCTTGTTATTTTTGCCTAGGAGAAGCACACCGCCATGCTCGACTATTATAGATTAATTATTCATCAACTGTTCTCTGACATCATTGTTCAGTACAACACCATTAAGGGAATCGGTTTAAAAGTCAGGGCCATCTAATGAGTATGCAGACTTTCAGCTGAGTGGTTTTCATGGACCTCAGCACTGGACCTGGCTTACTGAAGCCTGGCCCAGTGGCTTCATGTCCCAGGCCTTAGGGCTTCTTATGCAGAAAGGTATTTGAAGAGTTCCTGTCCGTGGCCAAAACCAAAGTTAAATGATTGTGATTAGAGGTTGTCATGGAGATGTTAAAGTTCCTCAGAGAGGCACAAACTATGAGACTCTGCTGACCGCAGCTACACCTTATCTGTGGACTTTCGTCATTTCTGAAACACACTCCTTTTTGGTCCAATTTCTAGCATACTCACAATAATCCTGAGAAAATAGTAATAATGTAACTATGAATTTATGAATTTTTATGAATATTGTTTGACCAAGCAGTCATTTTAACAACTGATGTTCACTAGAAGTATGACTAGCTACTATGTTCCTTTTTATATCATATTTAACATTATAATTACCAATATTATAATTACCAATCTCATCACAACCAAGTAATAAAGGGTATTAGAACTTGAGAGTTATTAGACAACTGAACTCTTTATTTATGGTAGAGCTGAAAGCTGAGGAGTTGATTAATCTGTTTATCCAAAGAATATTTATTGAGTTTCCTCTATTAGATAATGTGTATGTACTTACTAGGTACCAGAAATTAAGTTAAAAACTATACATTTAAGCACTAAAGAAATGCAAGCATTTAAACATATTTAAGCATCTAACAATAGCTTTAAAAGACCATATATATATATATATATATATATAGATAGATAGATAGATATAGATATAGATATAGATATAGATATAGATATAGATATATGCAGTTAGACAGTCTGTTCAGGGTCACATAGCTATTAAATAGAGAAAGGTAGGTTAAGACCATGGAGTCTTATTCCAGAAATCCTTCCTGTCTTGTCATAAGCTATGCCTATGGTACTATGGCCCAAGTTGAGAGATATGAACCTTCCAGAAGAGGGGCCCTAGCATTTATTCAATATGATGTCTTCATTTGTAGACAAAATCCAGTTCACCTGGTAAAGAGCACCACGGATGGGTAGGAGAAAATGCACAGCCAGTAGACACTCACCTTTGACCAGCTGACCCAAGGCAAAGGTTACTTGTATAGAAAATTCCACCACAGAATTAGCTCCAGGATAAGGGTGAATGCTTAGACCCAATGGTGAGCAAAACAGATACTGTCTCTGCCCCTGTGGGCTCCTCAGGACAGTGGGAACAAAGGCAACAGCATGTAAGATCTCAAACATTCTGTTTTGTCTTCAGGGGAGAGAGAGTGACAAGATCTTCTCTCTGAGTCACCAGAGGAGCCTTACAATAAGACTTGCATAGTCTCTGGAGATCAGCTCTGAGCATCCTTTCATTGAGAAGGAATCTGGACCGAGTAACCTGTTTTGCCTCTAGCTACATCTGGTTGGCTTCCTGTGAAATAGCGTATTCAGAGCCTAAACCACCACCCACTTCCACTAGTATCAGCAAGCCTGTAAACACACGATGCTAACCAGCTTCTAATTTAGAAAATTCACTATGTCTTAGAACTCAGCAACTATACAGGACCTCCATGAGCTTCCTGGGTGATCCAAACCGACACCAGACACCACCTGGGTCTCCATCAAAGCACAGAGTCCAAGGTGTGGACATGAAGATGCTTTAAATGATAGCAGGAGAAGCAAAAGGAAAATTTATGAATATTGTTTGACAAAGCAGTCATTTTAATAATCGATGTTCACTAGATGTATGACTAGCTGCTATGTCCCTTTTTACTCTCTGCCCCAAGAATTCTGACCGATCCTCAATCTACCCTCCCTTCTGTCCCTCAGCTTCTGGGAGCTCCCTAAAGCTGCCGTTTGTCTCAGCTGGTCTGGGAACAGAAGACGTGGGAAGATCCTGACCTGACCCTGGCCTTTCCCCCTCTCCCTTTGCTATTTCCTGTCTTCTGTTTTGTCTACTGGAGCAAATCATGTTCATGAAAACTGGGGGCCTCATTTGGAAAGGACTGAGCAAGCGCAGGAAAGCTGGGGAAGAATGGAGCAACATGACCACTTGTATTTAAACAAAATGTCAGGAACAGTACAAACCAAGATCTGAGAACCGGGATGACCTCTGGTTACACACTTAGCTCAGGATCTGAGAGCCAGGATGACCTCTGGTTACACACTTAGCTCAGGATCTGAGAGCCAGGATGACCTCTGGTTACACACTTAGCTCAGGATCTGAGAGCCAGGATGACTCACACACTCTTCTCTCTTTTTTCTTTTCTTTTTTTTCTTTCTGTTTTTGTTTTCAAGACAGGGTTTCTCTGTGTAGCCCTGGCTGACCTGAAACTTGCTCTGTAGACCATGTTTGGGTGGGAGCTCCACCTCAACCCCTGGCACCCTGGCATCCCTGTACCCAAAGAGTCTGGAATGTTTGGAAGGAGTCTGGTGGAAGATCCACCTCAGCTCCCCTCCCCATCTCTTTCCCCAAACCCGCCCCTTCAAAGCCCACCAAACACAGCTCCTCGCACAGAGAGGCTCAAGACCACTCCCACAGGGAACATAAGTGACATCCCAGAAAACAACACGTATTTTTTCTGGTCTCCTCTCTGCTGGGGCCAGGGAATCACCTGGGAGCTCTTTACCCAGTAAACTTGGGCTTTCCAATTCAGTCTGATTCTGTTTGCTGGTCAGCAGAGAGGCCTTCAGGAGGCCTAAAACTTATCAGAGCAGGTTAGCCTCAAACTCAGAGATCTGTCTATGTTGGCCTTCCAAGTGCTGGGATTATATGTGTGAACTACCACTGCCCGGTTAGAGGATGAGTCTCTTTGGTACACATTTAGCACATGATCTGAGAGCCAGGACGACCTCTTACAAGGAGCCCAGGCCTGAAGTCAGACAGACATGCCTGGGAATTTCAGTAGCATCACTTTCTCTGACTGTGAAATGTGAGCAAGTTTTCTTATCCCTTTCCCACATCCACACAACAGAAGCAACATCCATCCAGCAGACCTGCGGAATGTTCCAAACCTCTCAAGGAAAATGCAGAACAGCCAAAGGAACAGATAGCAGTTGAATAGCATTTTTTAATTCATAATTGACTTTCAATTTCACTCCCCACTGACATTTAATAAACCCGAGGGTTTTGTTTGTTTGTTTGTTTGAGATAAAAAAAGATCCACCTTGACTTCTCTCTCTATCCAGCTCTGATCTGTTGGAAGTAGAACGTGTCTCAGCCCACTTTCTGTTGCCACATCAGAATACCTGAGTTGAGTACAATAAGAAAAATAGAAGTTTATTTTAGCCCACACTTAGTTCCAAAGGCTAGGAAGTCCAAGATTAGGTTAGGTACCTTCATTGAGGGATTCATGCTGCTTCAATTCATGGAAAAACAGAAGGAGAAGCAGGAACTGGAGACCAAACACAAGGGAGAGCCTCACTGTGTACCTACCCACTCATGCAATAATGCATCATCCAGTTCTGTCCTCTTAGGCCCAGGCTAAACTGTGACTCATAACCTCATCTAGAGTTGCATACTGAATGTGGGGTCATAATCAGTTTGGCAGCGATAGAAGGTTTCTGAATGTGCAATGGCCAAAAATTAGTTCAAAACCAAACACATAATGATTCCAAGATGTTTCTTGCACTGCTAATTCATGTTGCATCATGTGACTTTACTGTGGATTTGTTCGGAACATACTATAGTCACACTTAGTACTGGCAGTCCATCACACAAGGAACACAGCTTGACATGCCTTGGTTTGGATTTGAGATTACTATCAATTGCAGTGTTTTTACTGTATATACAAGGTTTTCTATCCTTATAAAACCATATGGTTTAATTACAGAAAACAAAGACCTTTAATATTTCATTACTGTCACTTCTCAGCATGTAAGTATCAAATTAATGTATTTTTGGACTATGGTGTTAGACTATTTGCTCTTAAAACTGATACGTGAGCCACAAAGATGGCTCAGTGTATCGTAAAGGCACTTGCTGCCAAGTCTGATGACCTAAGTTTTATCCCTAGAACCCACTGATGGAAGGAGAAAACTAATGCCCACAAGTGTCCTCTGACCTCAATATGCATGCTATGGCATACACACACACACACACACACACACACACACACACACACACCACTGTTGTAGAATATTATTTTAAGATATGTTACATTTGGTTATGCTGTGGAACATTTGTTTAATGATGCAAAGATGTGTTGCATTCTTTTATGTTGCATCTGTTTAACTCTGTGAAGCTATGTTACTGTGCCTGCCTAAAACACCTGATTTGTCTAATAAAGAGCTGAACAGCCAATAGCGAGGCAAGAGAAAGGGTAGGTGGGGCTGGCAGGCAGAGAGAATAGATAGAAGGAAAAACCTGGGAAGGGGAGATCAAAGATTAAGAAAAGAAGGGGCCAGCCACCCAGACACAGCCGGGTATGGAATAAGAAGGAAAGAAAAGATATACAGAAACAGAAAAAGGTAAAAGCCCAGAGCCAAAAAGTAGATGGGATAAGTTAAGAGAAGCTGGCTGGAAATTAGCCAGGCTAAGGCTGAGCATTCATAAGAAAAAATCCATGTGTGGTTTATCTGGGAGCTGGGTGGTGGGCCCCCAAAGAGCCAAGAGCCAAAAAGAGTCAAAGGGTAAAGAAAAAAAAAAAAAAAAACAAAACCAACACACCACTCTCACACTAAATAAATAAATAAATAAATGTATGTATGTAATGGAAAAATTTTAAAACTGGCATTTGAGTTGCTAACTTGAGTTTCATCAAATAATGTTAAATTGATTTTGACTTCGGATTAGGACAGAATTTCCAACAATTTCTAAGATGGCCATTTTTGTACTACATGTTTATGTAAAGCAGCATCCTCAGCACTGATGATGACAAAAACCAAAATATCAATCAACTCTGGGAAACGTTGAAAATGTTCTGTGTCCTGCGGTATCAAGTATTTGGGGACAATTTAATGTTTATGTAAAAATAAATAAATGCATCCATCTCATCGATTTCAAATCTGCTTTTGTCACTCATAAGTGGTAAAATTACACATGTATCAAGGAATTGTTTTAGGATTGGAGAGATGGCTCGGTGATTAAGAGCATTGGCTGCTCTTCCAGAGGACCTGGGTGGGTTCGAATTCCAGCATGCCTCTGGTGGTTCACAGCAGTCTGTAACTCCAGAATCAAGGGAGCCAATGCCATTTTCCGGCCTCCAAGGGTACCAGGCACGCGCATGGTACACAGACAGACATGTAGACAAAACAGTCATACATCTAAAATGAACAGACTTTTAAAAGAGTCATCTTAAAATTCTTTATGGTTTACCGTCAGTAAGTGAGTAGACCGATCTTTTGTACATATACACTTGTAGCCACATAAGCATTTTGGAACTGAAAAAGAGTCACATGCTGAAAAAGCAGAAAAAGCCCGACCCAAGTGAGCATGCACTCAGCAGAGAAAGACAAGCAACTCCTCTGTGAGGTTCGAAACCCAAACACCTCCCACGGGGCCTCAGCGCCCAACACTGCTGTTTTGGTATTTTGTTGGTGACAATGTCCCACAAAATACTGGTAAGAGGAGTCAAGGGCCTGGCCTGATGGCCTGACTCCTGAGGACATCTGCTGTGAGCATGGGACACTGGAGTGTGAGCATGGGACACTGCAGTGTGAGCATGGGACACTGCAGTGTGAGCGAGAATTGTGGCATTCACTAACCAGGCCAGCCTGTCTGGCCTCTTGCTCAAGGCAGCAAGAAGACCCAGGCTAATTAAAAGCTCAACAGAAAGTGACTGTACAGGGAACCTTCCGAGTCGGTGATAAATATGGTCTCTCTAACTCAGTCCTAGGATTCTTTTCTTTTCTTTTCTTTTCTTTTCTTTTCTTTTCTTTTCTTTTCTTTTCTTTTCTTTCCTTTCTTTGTGGATTTTCTGTTCTGCTCCTTGAGGCAAGGCCCCGTTATGCAGCTCTCGATATGTGGACTTGAACAAATAGAAGTCTGCCTGCCTCTGCCTCCCCAGTGCTAGGATTAAAGATGTGCACCATCACACTCCGGCCATTTTATTAATTATGTGGATGTGGGAAGGGGTGTGTACATGTGTGTGCAGATGTCTTCAGAGGCCAGAGACATCAGATCTCCCTGGAGCTGGAGTTACAGGAAGTTGTGAGCTGTCTGACATGGTTGCTAGGAACCAAGTTCAGCAAGAACTTTAAGGACTGTTAACCACTGAGCCATCTCTCCAGCCCTTCGTTCCTAGAATCTTTAACCCGTGAGCACATATATGTATATTTGAGAGACTGGTGGGGTAGAGTGTGCACATTGCATGTTGGTTTACAAATATTCAAAGTGAACTGTTTTTCTTCAAACACTACGTTAGACCCCATCCCCCCAAAAAAGGCTTGTAGGTCACTTGTCTGCAGCCCCTGCTCCAGCCCCATTCATTATACTACAAGCAGAAATGATTGCCAATTGGCCTCTTTGACAGTGTATGTGTTTTTGTCTATGGTCCTGGACATTGAATTCAGTGCTGGCCACAAGTTAAGTAAATGCTCTACATATCTCCAGCCCTCGAAGTGTTTTGACACTGTACTTTACAAACAGCATTGAGATTCACTCTCTGTGTTCTTTCAGAAGTGAAAAGACATAGTCTATGAGTCCTGGAGGGGAGACAAGGAACGTTGCTGGGGTGTAGAGGTGTGGAAGCAAATCCAGTCCTGAAGAGTTACAAAGAGGGCAGTAACTGGGGTGCAAAAGATGGGGTGTTTCTCTGCAGGGAGGTAGAGCAAACCTCATTTCCCAAAAGAAGAAACAATGAGCAAACGGTTTGGCATTGGGGAAAATACAGCCCCATTTTGCTGGAGAACAGAGTTCGGAATCTTGAACCCAGAAGGAAAGGTATGAAAAACCATCTACAGCCAAAGGCTGTAGCTTCTGTTAAGCTAACATATTGCTCTGAGATGAAAGTGTCCTGCTCAGAGCATGGGTTGTCTAGATGAGAGTGTGTTGCCGAAGCCTTCTTTTTTTTTTTCCTACACAACTTCAAATTTTAAAACTTTGACACGACCACTGTTCAGAGTGCAAACACACACACACACACACACACACACACACACACACACACACACATAAATTTAGTCACCATAGGTATTTATGGGAAAAGGAGACATTGAAGCTGGCCACAATCCGACCACTCTGCCCATCTGTGTTTCTATTGCCCGGAGCAGAGATTAGCAAACGTAGCACTTAAAACAAAACACAACCGTGATGAAGTTCTATTTCTAAGTAACGTTTCCACGAGGGACTAGTGATCAGTTTATCTGGCATTTAAAAATAAATATGCCATCAACAGGGCATCATGAATAGCCACCATCTGTTACACAATTAACCATCAGCAACGGGAGAAAGGAGGAGAGAGGGGGCCTGCATGCAGCTTGTCATGATATGTAAATCAAATCTAAGAATCAACTTTAAAAGGGCAAGGATGACGTAAAAAGAAAGCCACCAAACAACCTGCTCTAAGTTTTCATGAAAAATGGCGCAGGTGACGTAAATCAGACTAGAGACAGAAAACACTGTTGGCATCTCAATTGCCTCCTCTTGCTGTGCGTCCATGTCTCCAGTAGACTTAGTCATCTTGAGCAGGCTGCAGTCATTATTTATTTCCTCTGTGACCCTGAAGGGTAAAGCCTTACATAATACCATGAGACATACACACATTCGCCTGCTTCCTTATTTGAGAAAGGAAAGGGCAGGCCCGCCCCATTGTCCTAACGTGGGCTTGAAGTATGGTACAGACTCAGCAGCTTTTGCATCCTGTCAACTCACAACAGGCTGGTAAGTGTCTACACAAGCAGCTTGATTCTTCATGCAAGCGGAGGAAAACAACGACACAGGTAAACACACTCACTTAAAACTTCCTGGAAATGCCTTCCTGGACATACCCTGAGGTGTCTCTTAGGTGATTCTGAATCCGGCCAAATTGACAATGAATTTTAACCTTCCCAGGGGCTACTACTAATGAAATAAGGATCATTAGGACCCAAGCACGGCAATACTGTGACAACTGATCTGGTAACTGAGGTGGTAACTGGATGATGAGTAGGTCTGTAGAGGTGGTTCTCAACCTGTGGGTCACAACCCCCTTGGGAATGCATAGCAGATATTTACATTATGATTCATAACAGTCGCAAGAATTACAGTTATGAAGTAGAAAGGACATAATTGTATGGTTGGGCATCACCACTACATGAGGAGCTGCATTAAAGGGTCGCAGCATGAGGAAGGTTGAGAACCACTGTGTGTACATGCTATAGATGCTCTAGGATATACAACAGAGATACACTGGACAAAGAAGTCACAATCCAGGATGTGATGATATCTCATCACAGTATTCATAACCATACACAACTTACATGAAATTACATGTAAGAGGTACTCGGTATGTTTACCTATGAGAATCTCTCACTTTGACTCTATCGCCTTTGGGGGGGGGGGGGGGGAATTAGGGAAAGCCACGTGCTCCAGAAGCAAGACAGAGGACATGATTTCTTTCCTGCATGTTATAGTTCCCTAAATGTATCTAGTTATTAAACAGGTTTCTAACTTATTCTTTTTCTAGCTTATTTTATTTTACAGTGTTTTTAAATAAACAAAAATAAATGAATTACGGCAGAAGGAGATAGTCCCGGAAATAATGTCAGAAAATCAATCCACAGCATATTAAATGGAAGACCAAGGTTAGCACCATATGCCACATGAATATAAAGTTTTAAAAGGCAACCAGCATCAGGTAGCTGAGTGTGTCATCCCATCAAAGTCTCAGTGAATCTCTCAATCATGTGCTGTGACCATTAACTAAGGATTTCCAAGCATAGCCCTGCCTGTGGTGGTATTGTGTTCCCAAAAATATTGTGCACTAATAAACTTATCTTGGGTCAGAGAACAGAATAGCCACTAGATACAGAGGCTAGGAAATGTGGCACTCATGCCTTTAATCTTAGCATTCCAGAGGCAGAAATCCATCTGGATCTCTGTGAGTTCCAGGCCACACTGGAAACAGCCAGGCGTGGTGACACACGCCTTTAATCCCAGAAAGTAGTGGCAGAAAGCAGAAAGGTATATAAGGCGTGAAAACCAGGAACTAGGCTGGTTAAGCTTTTAGGCTTCTAGCAGCAGTTCAGCTGAGATTCATTCTGGATGAGGACACAGAAGCTTCCAGTCTGAGGAAACAGGATCAGCTGAGGAACTGGTGAAGTGAGGAAGCTGTGGCTTGTTCTGCGTCTCTGATCTTCCAGCATTCACTCCAATAACTGGCCTCAGGTTTAATTTTATTAGTAAGACCATTTAAGATTCATTCTACACCCGCCTCCATTCTACCTGCCAATGTCCTAGGTCAAATCACACTGTCTCTCACCAAGTCACTGACTCTCTGAAGATCTCTTTACTACCGTCCACATACCTGTGCTTGCTTCTTAAATCACAAAGTGGATGGCATCACCCGAGGGCAAGATCAACTCATTCTTGTCAAGTTTTCGAAGATCCCTTTGCATATGTGACATGACAGTGACCTACCCAACAACAGTTCCCCCACATGGTCATTCCTACCAAAACCCTCCTTCTGTTCTCTTGTTAGCCCCAAGGGGTGCCCAAGAGTTGACAAATAGTAAGCCATTGGTTAAACTGTATGAGTGAACAGAATATATATGTATCAGCCATATATTTCTGCTTCCCAAAGATTACTCTAAAAGTTAACCTATGACCCAAGTCTGGCTAATAAGAAGGTATCTCTGCCATTCTCCCTGCTTGGAACTTGATTGTTGAAGGAACTACAGCAATCACCTTAGAACTCTGAGGCTACAAACCTAAAGGCCAAAAGGTCACCGTGCTAAAGACATTTGAAGAAATGGAGACGAAGGCCTGGATTATTGACAAGGTAGATGCCACCATACTATAACAGCGTACCTCCAGACCCTTGTAAGTGAGCTCTCTCAACATCTTTATTACCTAAACCACATTTTAATGTGCCTATGAATCACTTGCAAATCTCATTAAAATGAAAATTCTGGTTCAATAGATCTGAGGCAGAACTAAGCATCTACATTAATTACAGGCTCTCTCGTGACATTGCCAAGTACCACACATTCTGAGGGATGATGATATGAGCCGCTATAAATTGGCATTTTATTACTTTGAGCTGAACTCATCATTATCTCTGCCTATAGCCCACAAACCAAGCTAACCACACTAACCTCACAAACTTCTCACTCCATACAAGTGGTGTGCCATGCTTGGCCTGAGCCCCATGCTCCCTGGAAGGAGCCATAAACTTCTGTAGATGTCATAACTATACACATCTGCCTTGGTCACTTTTCCTACCTATCATCTGTATCCCAACTTCCTCAAATGTGTTTTGTATTATCCAAGTCATTATTAAATGATTACTGTGACATGCTTAATGGACAAAATGTTATTGAAAGACCTCAAACTTAATTGAAAATTTGTTAAACTCCCCAGGCAATGTTCTATATTATACTACATAAGTGTTTGTGTTCCATTTCAGTTATACAGAAATTAAAAACCCCAGGAGCAGCATTCTATTATGAGTAATGACATGCAGGTGCCTCTCCTTGCTCAAGCCTTAATTGCATGTGGCACTCTGAAAGCTTTTTTTTTTTTTTTTTTTTTAATAATGCCTGGAAATAAAATGTAGCAGCATAAAAAGCAGCTCAAAGAAATAATTCATGATCACTGCCAACTTAAAAAAACAAAAACCATCCTTCTTTTTTGTAAAGTATCCTTACCTGGTTCTAGTTCCATTAATTATCACAGACTTTCCGTATCTCATTGGGACATTCCAGAATTGAGCATGTTGTCAGAAAAGGCATCAAATGACCAGATCTGAATGCAAAACCTGTCCACATCCAGAGTGGGAAGAGACGTGGAGCAGATGCATCTGTGTGGACAAGTATCACCTGTAGCTGTTACAGGACCCTGCTCTTCCATTACAGCTCTGTCAATCAGTGCGTCAGTGGACATGTGACGAGCGCACATTGTTCAGTGAGCTGCTTTCATACCACTGAAAATGACTATCCCATAATCTGTGCAAAGAAAAAGCCCACGTGGGATAACTGGAAAAAACCAAACAAACAGGTTTTCATTCAAATTCTCCTGACTTTGCACAAGACCCCTTGAATCAAAAGTTGTTCGTACAAAATACCTTGATTAAAAACAACTTTCCCAATGAGTTTATTTCAGCTCACAGTCCCAGGTGACAGCCCACCATCTCAGGGGAGCCACAGCAGCAGAAGCTGGGAGCTGGTCACACTGTATCCCCCAGGAACAGAGAGCAAAGAATGAGCATGCACATGGAGCTCAGCTGGCTCCTTTCACTCAGTCTAAGGCCCGGCCTAGAAAACTAGGCCACCTGCATTCAAGGCGGGTCTTCCCACCTCAATTAACACAGCAAGAAAACACCTCCTGGGCATGCCCACAGGCTAACCTAATCCACACACTGTGCATCTCTTCCCAGGTTGTTACTATTCTGACCCGCCCCTTGGAAACCAGTTAGTATTCTGACCCGCCCCTTAGCACCGGCCTGCGTCCTGATATAAAAGCCTCATTTTAAGGAAAAATCAATCCCTCTGCTTCTTCTCCCTCTTCTGCTTTTTCTCCCACAATCTTGACCCTTCTCTCTTCCTCTTTGTCCCTCTATTATAATAAACCATTTCCACACGGATGCAGCATCTGGGTCGGGAATAACCAACCACCACCACCCCTCCTCCATGCCCACATAGCGTGGGTCACCCGCCACTGCATCTGCCCAGCATGCCAGCATGTTTCCCTGCACATGCAGGATACCCTGGCCAGCCGGGGTCACATGCGAGATACCCTGGCCCGCTGGTGCCCCCTGTGTGCATATATCATAACACAGGTGATTCTGCACTGTGCCAAGTTGACACTTAAAACTAATAATCACAGTCACACACTGAGTTTTGTTTTGTTTTGTTTTGTTTCTTTTTGACCCTCAACCCTGTGAAGATCATGATGAAATTTCAAAGAGCAGCATGAGGAAGGATAAACAGCCTCAGGGCCATGAATCTGAACCAGAAGCTTTGGACAATCTTGACCTTGCCATAGGTGGTGGTCACTCTGTGTTGCTCTCCAGGTAGGCCCTTCTTCCTCACTTTCTCCTCCAAAGGTCCCCTGCACTGATGTGAGCAGATTATAACCGAGGAAAGGTCTTATCCACAGCCTGAGGACTCTCAGGGATTCACACACAGATTTATGCCCTCAGAGAGCTGGGTGTGGAGAAGTACATGTACATTAGCTACTGACCTGCATGGCAATATTCTGAAAGTTAAACATCATAACGATTTGTCCCTCTGGGCAAAGACAGTGACCTCTTCATAGATCCTAGTGTTTCACCCTCCTAGACAAACACGACAGTCATTCTACAGAACCTAAGAATTTTCAGGAGTCAATTGTCATATTTTAAAAAACAGCAGGAAGGAGTCACACTATACCACAGGGGCTCACGTGGGAAGTTTACTGAGGGGAGGGGAGAGAAGAGGCAGAGAAGAGGGCAGGGACCAGGCCCTGGGGGCGAGACAGGAGGCAGGGGGTGGGCAGAGCCGCCCACCTTTTATAAGGAGATGTAGGGTATGTGCACGGGGGGTGCTCTTAGTGGCTGCCCCTGAGGACATATCCTGTCAGGACTCTAAGCGCAGGCCAGTACGGATGCCTAACCACTAACACCAATACCCTCACCTCTCTCTTGTTTTGAAAAACCCTCCTTTCTAGTATCTCTTCTGAAGTTTGCTAATCCATGACCATAAAGGCCACCTCCCCATCTTTGCCGAGTGTCGTCTTCCCCTTTCAAGCCCAGTGCCACACGGTTCAGGCCCTCTCCTCTGATCACATGACCTAGACCTTGAAGGGAGTCTTGGGTATACTCAGGAATGAAAGAGCCTGTACTCCTAATATGTTAGAGAATTGGGACACACTGGTCCCCAGCCTCTATGTGGGGACAGGTTCCTTCTTCCCTTCTACAATGGAGTTCTTACTGCAGCAAAGCTTTATTTTTAAATTCTGAAGACGTGGGGTCTTAACCAAATCACTTTAGGTTAAGGGATTTTTCAAAGAAATGGGGAAGTATTATAGGGAACCTCTACCACTCAAGTTCAACAAATGTGATCTCAGGACCAATCTTGTTCTATCCATATCCACATACAAATCTCTCTCCAGAGATCAGTCTGAAGATAACCCTTGGCACATTATTTCATTCATGAATATTTCAGTATATATTCCTAGAAGATAAGCCTTCTTGGTGCTACTTAAACACAAAAGATGACAGATTTTTCAATAAAGATACTAAGTATGGAGAACGTATACAGTATTGGCTAGCCATTTGTATTTTGCATAATAAATCATAAATAACAATGGGTGCATGTTATTATACAATTACCCAAATCCACAGAACACCCACAGAGTAAAGCCTAAGTTAAAACACATAGACTTAGCTGATCTTGATGTGTTAATATCGACTTTTGAATTGTAGCAATTGTGCCCCTCTGCTGTGGGCTGCAGGAGGCTTTGCCAGTGTGGACAAAGGACCATGGGAAATCTCCAAATCTTTCAAGCCTCCCAGTTTCTCTAGGAACCTAAAACCATGCCATTAAAAATTAGGGCTTGGTCCAGGCGTGGTGGTGCACGCTGTTAATCCCAGCACTTAGGAGGCAGAGCCAGGCTGATCTCTGTGAGTTCCAGAATAGCCAGTGCTTAAAAAACAAAAAACAAAACAAACAAAATAAACAAAACAAACAAAATAAACAAAACAAACAAAAAACTAGGGCTTGGTACTGGGAAGAGGCTCATTTAGTAAAGTGTTTGTTGTACAACTATGAGGATCTGAGTTAGAGCCCTAGTAACACTTTTTAAGAAGCACTAAGAGGTGAAGACAGGTGGACCCCGGGGGTTCACTGGTCAGTTAGACTACTCTAATCAATGAATGCAAAACCAGGGAGAGAATCTGTCCAAAAAATCAAGGTGGGTGACTCCTGAGAAATGACATCTAGAGCTGTCCTCTAGCCTCTACACACATGTGCACACACACACACACACACACACACACACACATACACACACACATACACACACACACACATACACACATACACACACACACATACACACCCACATACACACACCCACATACACACATGTGCACACACACACACATACACACATGTGCACACACACACCCACACACACCCACACACACATACACACACACACACACACACACACACACACACACACAATGAACACACAAAGAAACACAATACCCTCCAAAAGAAGATAAAGCCTTAAATTAAAAAAAAAAAAAAAACATCCATCTTAAGTTTCCCTACAAAAAGAGCCTTAAGGCACTTTTCCATGAGAAAATGAAGCATGATAAACCCATCCTCATTTTGACAACAGCTCAGTGCCCTGCTCTTGGGATGGGATCATTCCTCAGATGAACAATTCTCCTGACAGGAGGGCTGTAGCAGGTTCTGGGATGAAGCCCGCCTGGTCAGAGTTGTTCAGGAGCAGAACAGCAGTTCATTGTAACCTCCTCAGCCCGGTGAAATCCTGGACTGGGTGGCATTGTCCCGGATCTGCAGTTCAGTCCCCTCCAAACAGCACCAAGAAAAGCAACTGGAGTTTGTCTTCTTGGAGATGTCAGGAGGCCTGAGTCGGGATTTGTGACCAGTGACCCAGGTTTGTGAAAAACACTCGGTGGTGAACCAGTTAACTCTGCGAGTGGCTGGGTTCTTCCTGAGGGCCCACGGAAAACAGCGGTCGGCAAACAGCAATCAACCAGTCATACGCTAACACCACACTCTTTCATAAATAAAGTTTTATCGGGATAGAGCCAATCCCAGACTTCATGTACAGTGCCTGGCTGTTGTCACGCCTAACAGCAGAGCTGAAGACCTGGGACAGAGACTATGAGGCTAGCTTGGTTAAAGAGATTTACTCTCAAGCCCTAAGAGCAAGGGTTTGCCAACCTCAGCTCTAGACCATCTAGAAGGAGAAAGCATTTACTCCCAACACTTGTTAAGGGTTGCTTGTAAGCTGCTAGATGCCCATGCTGCTAAACTATGCAGCAGGCAGTGTGAGCCAGTGGCTCCCAGAAAGCCCAGGCTGAGCAGAAGGCACTGTGGAGATAAAAGGCTGTTCCTATACCCTGCCCTCAAAGCAGTCAGGTTGTCAGGGTTGCAACACCTGTGGGCCTCCGAAGCCTCATCTGTAACAAAGATAATAACACCTCACACAGACACTAGGGTAGAAATTATCTTGGAAAATACCTGCTGTCTTTACAGCAATTGCCTAGCACATAAGAACAAATATTATCTACTATTTTGCTAACAGTCTTCCTAAACACTAGTAATTAGGAAACACTATCATGGAGACCTATGGTCTCAGTCTGAATTCTCTATACAAGGGGAAATATTGCCGAAGAGTCCTCACACATTTTCTTAATTACAAAGTAAACCAGATGGCCTGCAAATAGCCTTCTGCTTGCACGGCATTTGTGCCTGCTATAAACCTGCCCCTCTAACAAATAGCCATGGTTTGTTTAAGCAAAACTGGTTGAGAGCTGAATTTGGTAGCACGGGTCTATAATCCCAGTGCTCCGGAGGTGTTAGCAGGAATGCTGGGTTCTAGGACAGGCTGGGCTACATAGAAAGTTCAAGGCTAGCCTGAGCTGTGATCCAGTGGAAAGAAAGGGAGTGGTGGGGGGTTGGGCTGTAGCTGGTAGAAGGTTTGCCTAGTATGTGTAATGCCCTGGGTTCTATCCTAGCACTGAAAAAAAAAAAAGCAAAAATTAAAAACTCACAAAAGCTGAGAATGGCATTATTCATAACTGGGAAGACAGAAAGAACTTAAGGGACCATCAGGTAAATCAAATTCCATATAATGTAATGTCATTCAGCCACAGAAGATAACGAACTAGAATCACATGCCATTACAATGACAAATCTTGAGGGACAACACAAGGTACAGAAGGCCACAAAGAGATGATGCCCTTCATAGGAAATGTCCAGAAGAGGCAGGAAGGAGGGGAGTGGCTGGCTAGATTTGGGGAAGGAAGGGAGCTTGACAGTGACAGGGTTTCATTTGGGGAAGCCTAAGGGTTATGACAATACATTGCCCGTGGTTGCACAACCCTGGGAATATATAATAACCAGAAATGACTGAATGGACTCTTAGCTAAGTGAGTTTTATTGCCTGGGAATTAATGACTAAGTAAGGGAAGTCAAACTCATTGTTTTCTGAGACAGGGTTTCTCTGTGTAGCCTTGGCTGTCCTAGAACTCGCTCTGTAGACCAGGCTAGCCTCAAACTCAGAGATCAGTTTTCTCTGCCTCACAAGTGCTGGTATTACAGGTGTGTGCTACCATGTCAGGAAAACCAAAAAAAAATTTTTTTGGGGGAGGGGTGTCTGTTTTTTGTTTTGTTTTGTTTTTCAAGACAGGGTTCCTCTGTGTAGCCCTGGCTCTCCTGGAACTCACTCTGTAGACCAGGCTGGCCTCAAACTCAGAACTCCACCTACCTCCGATTCTCGAGTGCTGGTATTAAAGGCATATGCCACCAGCACCTGGCTCAAATTCTTATATTTAATGGTTCTCATAAAGCTCCATGGAATTCTTGGGCACTCACTATCACTGCCCCCTGGAGGTTGTTCTGACACACTGCAGCTTAACAGTCTTCTGGGCTGTTGGCTCACTAGTCAGATCTGTGATACCTGGAGCCAACAGCATGCTAGCCACACCTCTGGCCTGATGTGTGATACTAGGCAAGATTTTTTTAACTTCTGTGGCTTCACTCATAAAACAGAGATAGTAACAACCAGTGCCTAGTTATTAGTGAGCATGTGACCTGACATTTATTGAACATGCAACACGCCTTGTTCTTTTTTCTATCTTTAGACGTTTTTACAATGAGATTATCTACATAGTGTGCAAAGCTTCATGTGTCTTGATATGTGAAAGTACCCGTGACACCAGTGAATTTCCATTACCCCTTAAATTTTTTGTCCATTCCCCTCTTGCCTTTCTCCAGGCAAACGCTGCTCTGCTCTTGTCATTGAAAGGACTTGGTATTTTCTAGAGCTTTATGTAAGTGGGATTATATAATGTATATTCCTTTTGTGGACTGTGGAGGAAGGTCTTCCCTAACTCACTCTGGGGAATGATTCTGAGATTGCCCTCAAACCCAACACACACACACACACACACACACACACATACTACACACATATATACACACATAAATACACAAACACACTATGCACACAGATACACACACACTGTGCATTAACAGTATGGGGCTATTTTATTTGTCATACAGGATTCTCTTTGCCATTTCTTCACAAGCATCTGGGTTGTTTTTAGGCTCTCAGTGGTTTTTCAGTTCATGTATTTTTATTTCTTATGAGTAAATAGCAAAGAGCCAAGTCTTGTGGCTCTCCAGAAATCTTGCAAAGCCCGGTGAAGCACACGGCTTCTGGTCCACAGGTAGAGAGAACTGGCATCAGCACTGCCTGGACTCCATACCTACCACACACCTCCGCCAGACGCCACCGTTACCCCAGCTGTTTGACCTCAGCACCCGTGTCAGCTTCCTCTTCCTGCAGCAGATATCTCTAGTTCTCTTCCTTGGAGCCCTACTGACCCTTCAATGCCCTGACCATGGTCTGGCCTTTCTCTGAGACAGGATAAAATCATTTCCTGTGTAGACAAGTCAAGGGCGTTATTTCAATAGTCACATGCTATAAGCTTCCCGGTATTTCTCATCTCTCTAATGATGGTTTGTATAACCATGAAGACACTGAGGCAAGAAAAATAATGTCATCCCAATTAAAACACCAAAAGTCATTGTTTTCACCTACTTTTACATTTTGCCACTGAAACTAGTACTTTTTTTTTTTCCAGAGCTGAGGACCGAACCAAGGGTCTTGCACTCGCAACTAGTGTCTTCTTTAAAATGGTCAGAGGATAAGCAAAATATTGTGGTTGTCATCTCAATTATTCATGTAAATGTAAATGTAAAACATTTGAAAAAAATTTTAATGTAAAACAATACTTTTTGTATGTTATCAATACTCAAAACATCCATGTGTTCAAATGAATCATAGCTGACTTTTATTTTGACTGTGACTCCAAACTAAAATTCTCTTATAATCTATTTTAAAATTACTAATCCACCATGGGGCCTGGTGGTGTAAGCCAGCTACTCCAGAGACTGGAGCACCAGGATCCCAGCCTGAGCAACACAGTGAAGCCCTGTTTCAAAATAGAAGAAACAGCTTAGGATGTAGCTCAGCAGTAGAGTATTTATCTAGCATGTTCAAGCCCCAATACAGCAAAAACCAGAACCTATAAAGAAACCAAAAAATCCCAGCTATGTCTGTTCATTAAATTATATCAAAAAGATTTAATGTGATCTAGGTGTGGTGGTGAATGCCTTTAATCTCAGCAACTTGGATCTCTGTGAATTTAAGGCCATCTTGATCTATACAGAGAGTTCCGGGGTAGCCAGGGCTACATAGTGAGACCATGTCTTAAAAAAAAAAAAAAAAAAAAAAAAAAAAAAAGACAAACCAGCTCTCATTTAACAAGTATATAAAATAGAAATGCTGTCCTTTTAGATATGCATAGAATATTGATTTCAGCCATAATGGCTTCATATAAGGCTCCTACACGTTCCAACCAACCTGCTTACAGAAGTGTAGAAATTCTGTGTATGGTTATTTAGTAAAGAAAAAGCACATGGTACCATTCAAAAACTCATGTACAGCACCTTCCACAGGCAGAAACCCAAGCAAGGAGTAACAGTGCAAAGGAACCTAGATGGGTAACCGTAGGCTCTTGGGAGGTCACCCTGGGGACAGACAGATCTGAGGTCCTACATTTGGAACTGACTCAGCTACTGATATGGGTCAGCCACCTGAGAACCAGAAAGTGCAATTACCCAACCTCATTTAAATACATCATTCCTTTATTGATGAGCTCAGCCTCCAGGGCACCAAGGGGCCACCCACCAACACAACAAAGAAAAGGAGCAGATGGCCACTGGAGACTAACTCTCCAGGGAGTCAGGTGATGGTGGGTTATAACGGATTTTACTTAAGCAGAAAATACTAAGAAAAAATACTTTGGGAAAACTTAAGAGCAGAACTGTCCACGTGATTTATCCTGTGTACAATGCTGTTCTCCTGGTCACTAAAATCTGACACGGATAAGGCAGAGTGGATACCTTCCTTCTGAGAGAACTCATCTTGGATTATCCATAATGTAGGGTAAAAAGGACCAAGGAAAAACACCCTGACCCTGACTTGATCCCAGGAACAAGGCTTGAAATCCCACCAATCCCTGAGCTTGCCCCAGAGTCAAACTGTAGAATTCCACCAATCCCTGAGCAGGAAATCCCACAAATCCCCAAGCTTGTCCCAGAACAGAGTATAAAAACCCACCAATCCTAAGCAACCCTGGAAAGCTCCAGCCCTCCCCCATCCCGTCCCTCGTCCCCTCCCCTTCTCCCTGCAAGAAAACCTCTATAAACTTTGTACTCTGTTCTGCTTGGTACTGCGTCTCACCAGGAGGCAGCTACCTTCCTGGATTCCTTCCTTCCCAATAACTCTGGAGTGAGGTTTGTCGTGCAGTGTGGCATTTGCACTGGAGTGGATCCCAGCTGTAACAATTTTCACCAGAGCAAGAGCACATCAGAAGTGTAACACATTCCCTGGGGAAACTTTCCGCTAGTGATGCAGAGTTGTTACACTCTAGGGGACCGGCACTGAGCTGTATGTAACATTTCTCTGGAGCAGAGGAGAGCTATTAACACTCTCTGGGAAACCTCTGCCTATCTCTGAGCAGAGCTCGAATAACTTTGCCCCTGCTGGAGCAGAATTGTTACACTTTCATTGGGGAAACCTTTCCCTGGAGCAGGGCTGTAGGCTACTACACTTCCGGTGACTTTGTGGTATCCCTTGGCTCCTGACTACCAGGATACCTTTCCATCTGAGCTGCAATTCTTACACATAAACTGATGGACACCATCACATCCTTGATCAGTCTCAGACAGTTAATACCCAAGGCTGCTTAACATAACACAACCAAGCGCCAGCATGGAGAGCCAGTGTGCTCCCTGTTCATGGGGCAGGCTGTCACTTCCTGTGAGTTTCCAATCATCACCACCACCACACATGAACAAGTCTTAAGACTCTAAATAACCATTGTATCCCCAAGTATAAACACCAGAGAACAAGCTTCTATATGAAGGACAAGCATTCCATGACAGCTAGGAAGTCTATCCTTGTATGGTTCAAGAAATAATTCTTTTTTTGTTTGTTCGTTTGTTTTTGAGACAGGGTTTCTCTGGGTAGCTTTGGAGCCTATCCTAGAACTCGCTTTGTAGGCTAGGCTGGTCTCGAACTTACAGAGATCCACCTGCCTCTGCCTCCCAAGTGCTGGGATAAAAGGCGTGTACCACTACTGCCCAGCTAAGAAATAATTCTTATCCAAGAAGTGTCTTGAAGACGTACAGACAAACTGTTATCAACCCATCACAATGGTTCTTTTTTAGGATGGATTAGCATTAAGAAGTAGGGAATTGTAGAGTTACACTTCCTATTTTATGGCCTTTTCAGTTGATGGAATTCTTTATATTAAGCATTTCCTATACTTCAAGGTCATTCGGTATTGAATGGCTGTCTTGGTAGGGGAAAGCCCTAAAACAGGTGGAAGCATGCCCCCTCCATTGATGAGCACGAGGACTCTCTTTCTCCCGCTCTCCAGCCACAAGCTGACGGACACTTGACCTCAGCTCACCCCATCAGACATTCCTGTCTGAGTCTGCGACTCTCCAGGTGGTAACGTCAAGTCACAGGGTTAATGAGGGCTGACTCACAAGAAGGGCAGTGGTGCCGTAGCTAATGCCCAGCAGCAGCAGCAGTGCCAGGGGCAACAATGTCTGATAGCAAGGGTGGGGTGGTGCTGTGATGTAAGCATGGCTGTGGCTCCTCCTGCCTGACATCCCTTCATGGCAGTGACTAGCCAGGCTGGTTTAGCACATGTCACAATGACTGTGAACTACCCTAATGTTCTTCTGAATGATTCTCTTTTCTACGTATGTTAGTCAGTGTTGGTTCTCGGAACCAAAGAATTTTTACATACAATTCATTCATTCATTCACTCACTCATTCATTTATTCAGTCATTCAAGGAAGTACGTGTTAACTATTGTATGTTGAGGACTGTTCTAAGAATGCATATCATCCAGGGAGCAAGATGGAAATCCTTCCCCTGAAGGTTATATTCTACCAAAGTCTATGATTTTCTCTGTAAATTTATGTGAAAAGGGCCCCCAGGGGAAGTGACACTTAAGCTTGGATATGACAAGTAAGTCTAAGGTCGCCAGCTGAGGAGGGAACCCAGAATGCTCTAGAACTCAGGAAGAGGACGGCATGGGTCTAGGACACGGGACACAAGATGTAATCGACTGGGAGAGGCAGGATGCTGGTCACGATGAAACTGGGTAGCAGAGGAAGTGGTACAAAGCCTCCACTGCTTGACTCTCTGAAGGACAAAGAGCCATGTAAGAGCCTAAGTGGAGATGGCTGCAGAAGGCATGTCACCAGATCTGCAGTGGTGACGGTCCTGCTGGGAGCTGGGTCACCAGACCTGGGGAAGCAGAGGGTGGAAATGTGAGACATCTTAGGAACTTCCCAAAATAGTCCAGATAAGAAATGCAATGTGTGGGATTGAAGGAGAGGAGGAAAATGAACAGGAAAGACAAATGTTAGATGCAACCTAACTTGCTGGTGGACGGCTGATGTGATGGAGGAAGCATGAACTTGAAAAGGACTCCCAGGTGTCTGGTAGTGGCAGCCTGTGGGCCGTGGGCCGTTAGCAAAAAGGTCTGAGATACACAGGAAGAATGGGCTTTAGTCTGGCCATATTTCATCTTCTCAAGTGAGCATCGAGGAGTGTGGTCCTGAGGCTGGGTGCGGAAACTGGCTCTCAGCACAGACTCCTGAGCTAGTGGAAGGGATGTGAGTACCTGGGGACAGTTACTAAAGTCAGAGTGGTGAGATTATGCTGGGGTAAGAGCACTTGTGTGGAGGGGGCCGTGTCACCAATACCTCTTGTTCCTCCCTCTCTGGGGAAAGGTTAGAACTTAACACCCTATGGATGCCAGGTTTAGCCACTGGACTTGTTTTGGCCAATGAAACACGGGTAGAAATGACCAGCTCCCTTCTGTGCAGAGGCTCCAGGGCAGCTCAAGCATTTCTGGTCTTTTCCTTCTGCCCCACAGCAGAGATTATAAGAATACAAAAAAGAGATAGCTTGAGGAGTCAGGCCTCAGAACAATGACGATGGGCTACAGCCAACTCAGAGCACCCAAGCCACCAGAGGTTTGGGGTTCATTTGTTCCTGAAACACATGAGACAGGGATGAGTGGGAGACCCCGTGGAGAGGTCGCGTGGTGGAGCCTGGAAAGAGAACCCCTCTTACCTGGAGCTCTTCCCCACAGAAACGAAACCTCTGCCAATTAGCCTGGGTCAGACTCCCCTCTGCTGGCCAGTTCAGGCTCCGTCCCACAGAAAGGAAGCCCATCTTGACACACATCAGTGAACAGGCAAAGAAACATACCCCTCTCCCCAACACACTCTGTTCCTGCCCTGCTGTGGCCTTTGACTGTCTCTCTCTCTCTCTCTCTCTCTCTCTCTCAAGTTTGGTTCTTGGATGCAGTTCTGGCTAACCTCATTCTCGGTCCTGACCCTATCCTGTGACTGGCTGTAGACAGCCCAGACTCCACTTGCCCTGGGTTAGCCTCTCAACACCCACTGCACCGGTGCTGCCCAGATCCACTCTGACTCATCCTGTGTGTCTGGCCCTGCTCCTGGACAGACAGCTGCCGAGCCAGCTGACGTTTCTAGATTCCAGCAGTCTGGTTCCTCATCTGACCACAGGCCCGCCCGCCTTGCAGCCCCAGCGCTCAGAGCCACAATACATGGCATGCCTACAGCAACACCACTGCCCAGTGGTTCTTCCCACTGGATCCAGTGGGCCACCACCCCTCAGCGAAGCCAGCTGGCGTACATACATACGTGTCTTCATTTATGCAGGATACATGCAGCACAGGGGCCTTGCTAGCCTTCAGTAGGCTCTCCGGGTCCCCTACCTGCCAGGCTCCTGAGATGGGTTTGGCCCTCCAGCACAGATCAGGGCTGGTCACATGTGCTCTGCTTAAATGTATCTTTTTTTTTCCTTCAAAATTAACAAGCCTATGCAGAAATCAAAAGTAAATAATAAATCCTTTTTTAAAGAACTAGAGTGACGGCTCAGCAGTTAAGGGTGTAGACTGCTTTTGCAGAGAATAAGAATTTAGTACCAAGTACCCATGATTTTCACAGCTGCTTGTAACCCCAGATTGAATGTGTGTGTGTGTGTGTGTGTGTGTGTGTGTGTGTGTGTGTATGTGTGTGTGTGTGTGTGTCTGTCTGTCTGTCTGATGCTCTCTTCTGGCCTCTGCAGATATATACACACAAATAAATAAATAAAAAGTAAAAAATAAAATAAAGTAAACCCTCAAAAGACTGCGACACATCCCTTGGTGTAAGCCCAGTCCTCAGAGCAGAGGACTGCCAGGCCTCACAGACAAGTGACCTCAGTGAGGCATGGGAGAAGCCAGCCTCCCACGCTGGTGGGATCCATAGGGAGGCCAAGATCACGCCTATGTTTCTTCAGGGTACAATCCATTCAACGTGCTGCTGCACACGCTTGCAGTTTGCTGGAGGGCAGGGCAACTGGCAAACACTCAGCACAGGGGTATTTTGTCTGTCACACCGGTCTAAAGGAAGCAGAGTTTCCCTCAGCTTACCCATGGTGAAACATAGTTTAAATGTCTTTATAACTGCCAAGGGAAACAGCCCACACCAACAAAGGTTTTGTTGGGCATGGTGGCAAGGCCAGTTATCCCAGAACTCGGGAGGAGGAAGCAGGAAGACCAGGAGTTCAAGGTTATCCTTATTACATAACAAGTTCAAGGACAGCCTTAGTTACAAGAGACCTTGTCTTAAATAGATAGATAGATAGATAGATAGATAGATAGATAAGCAAACACACACACACATACACACATACACACACACACCAAGGGCTGGTGAAGTGACTGGCTTGGCATGAACAGGCTCTAGTCACCAAGCCTGAGGACCTAAGCTTGATCCCCGGGACTCACATGGTAGAAGCAGAGAACAGATGCCTGTGAAGCTGCCCTCTGACCTCCACATCAACATGCACTATGGCACGTGATCACCCAACCCAAACAAATAAGTGTAATTAAAAAAAAAAAAAAATTTGGTTTGTTCAGCTCCAGAGCCTACAACACACATGCACACACACACACATTTTACTATCTTGTTCTTTGTGCATGTGATTAACTATGTGTGTATGTATATAAGGATATTTGTGTGTGCACACATATGCACATATAGAGGGAGAGTTACATATGTTTATATAGGAGAATGTGTACACAAGTATCTGTATATATGTAAGTGCATAGATTGCATATATGTGTGTGTACATGTATATTTATATGTAAATGTATATTTGTGAGTCTATATTCACAAGCACATGTGTGTGTGTTTGCGTGTAATGAAAGATATAAGATTTTTCTTCTGGTCTTAGGGTAGAAGTCAGGTGCTATATCCTATTTTAACCATATGGTATCACATCTAAGATAATATGATATTCTAAGAGAAGCTCCAGAATGCTGTTAAAATCACATCATATGTGAAAACCATTTAGATGAAATGGGTGAATTCAGGGTGAAATGTAGACTAGAAACCATTGAAAATATTGTTTTGGGGGCTCTTATAGAGGACCTGGGTTTGATTTCCAAGGCACACATGGTGGCTCTCTTTGGTCTTAGAGGGCACTGCATGCATGTGGTACACAGACATATATGCAGTCAAAACACAGGTATACATAAAATAAAAAATAAAACAATAAAAAAATTGCTCTGTGATAGTCAGGTGTGGTGGCACATACCTTTATTTGTAGCCCTTAGGAGTCAGAGGCAGGTGGATCTCTATAAGCTTCAGGTTAGCCTGGGCTACCTGGTAAGTTCCAAGCCAGCCAGGGCTACACAGAGCCCAAGAGGACAAGGAGGAGGAGGAGAGGAAGGAGGAAGAAGAGGGCAATGACCATGAAGATGGAGGAGGGAGGGCACTAGAAGGAGGTTGCATGTGAGGGGAGAATCAGTACCCTAGATTACAAAAGCCCCAGTTCTGCAACTGCATAGCACCTCACCTCACCGACAGTAAGGTGGTTGTTGTTGTTGTTTAATGTGGAAAATGAAGTCTCTCATCAGGGCCATTTTTACTCCCAAATCCCACAATTCAGGAAAATTCAATGTCACACTGAGTCCCTCTTAAAGTAATATCTATATAACTAAAGCAGAACAACACTGGGCATTGGAATCTGGGCTTTTGAATTTAAAGGCCTTTTCTACCTGAAATCTTTACAATATGACGTGTTTGCAAGTATCAAGAGGAAAAAAAAAAAGTTTAATTCACTATGAGCTCCCAACTGATGTAGGTATGAAAGCAAAGGTAATTCAACTTTGTCAGTGATGAGTCTTAGTGTACCGCACAAATTAGAAGTGGATGAGGTCGTAGATTTTCTTGGAGTTTAGTGGGGTACAGAATGCACCACGGAAGGAACCATGGCAGAGAACGGAGGCTATTTCTGTAAAGGGCAAACCGAAGGGGCTCACTCCGAATCCATCCCTCAGCAGCGAGTTGGGTTTCAGAGCCGCCCTGACGACTTGGGTTGTTTGCTCTGGCAGCTGCTGGTGAAGGCAATCTTTAGCGGCCGCTGGGGAAAAACAATGACGGAGGAGATCAAGATTTTCCCAGATGATTCCAGTTCCACCAACCAAAGTTCACGGGGTGGGGTGGAAGGGGATATGTCAGCAGCGACTCAAAATAGAAGGCGTTAAATTCATTATCTGAGACTTGCTTTCTCAACCCTGCTTGGTTATGATCGCAAGGCAAAGTAAAGTTCATTGAAAGGACAAGAATCGAGACTGCTTCACTTTTTGATGGAAGGACACGTTTGCAAAACAGATGAATCTGAGGTTCAAGGAATGAAGGGCTGAAAAGGTCAGGGATTATCACCACCGCCACCCGGCCTTTTCCTTTCTCTTACCTCAGCCTCCCATAGCTAGGATTACAGGCCTGCATCAGCAGGCCAGCTTCACCATTGTATAGAAACCTGATCTCAGAAGATCTCAGCCTGTATAGTACATAGTGTAGGTCTGGCATGCTCAAGGATCTAAGTTTGATCCCTAGCACAGCACTGAATGTGCACATACATGTACACATGTATACACCCATACACACAAGTGTACACCCATACACATGATGATGATGATGATGATGATGCTGATAATGATAATGATACAATAATACTTTTTAAGTTTAAGGGAATGGACATATAATTGACTGACAGAGTATTAACTATCAAGTGTTTGATTCCCAACCTGACATAACACAGCAACAAAAGTTCAATTTTTTTTTCCTATCTTTCCTAGTCCATCAAATACTTGGCATTTTAGAACTTCACTTTATTTCAAGTTAGATATAAGTCTAATAAGTGATCTTATTTAAATTTTCCCAAGGAACGGAGCTCAGCACACGGAACCAACACACAATGCAGCTGAGTCTGTTGAGCACCTGCACATTCCATTAGACCAGACACAGATGTTCCTTGCCTTGCAATGGGGTTATGACCCTATAAACACATCATAAATCGAAAACTTGGGAAATAGATTAATTGAAAATACTTAGTGAATAGCACTCTACACAGCCTCATGATCCTAAAACAAACTGAGCCGTGGGCTGGGGACAGTATTCTATCTCGGGCCACGAGCTGTATAAAGATCCAACTTCAAAACCTGTGCTCTGCCCCAAATACGTTCACTTTTACACCACGGTAAAGTTGAAAACTCACAGCTCTAACCATCTTAATCCCAAGTTGGGTCATCAGTATTCCCACTACCTCATACACAAATTTGCCTTCCAACTAGATTTAGTGGGTTTTTGAAATTTTAATGCATTGTCTTGAAGGCTTTTTGTACATCAAGTGAGCGTCAGACCTCTTTTGTCCAGCAGCCGAGGAGGAGAACTTCACCAAACACAGCTAACCATCTCCAAAGAGTGGGAGGAAAACGTGAAAGATGGACAGAGGCGGAAACGTCACTCCTTTTTATCCCAAAACCTTCGCGTGTGAACTCTTTCCAAACTGTGAGTGAGCAGCTAAATGGGCCAATTTAAAATTTCCTTAATAAAAGGTTATGAGGGAAAGGCAGTTTACGCCGACTTTAAAACGGGACCAGCCAAGGCTCCATGAGGATGAACTAATACTGATGTCTCGACGTGTGACAAGGTGCCAACTGGCCAGGGCCATCTCAGTGTCACCATCACCCCTGTCCCGCCGAAGGGACACGCTTGCCTTCAGCACCTCCATTCATATGGCTTCCTTGACGCTTCTCGTCTCCTCCAAACACTCTTTACATCCTTATTGAGATATAACCGACAGAGTCATCTGCAGGTATTTAAGACATGCACTCTGATAAATTCTGATGATAGTGTATACCAATGGACTCGGCATCCCAGTACAGAATGAAGCTGCCTAGCACTTCCAGAGTTCCCCTGTGCGGTGGTAAATGCCCCCCATTCCACCTCTACCCTGATTCAGTGCCCTGGAAATCCCTGAGCTAACTTCTGTCTCTTCAAAATGATCTCTAATCTCTAGAGTTTTATACAGGTAAAACCAGGCAGTCCACACCCACACTGAGTGGCCTAGTAAGCATAGTAAGCATTTAGATGTCTATTTTATGTATGCATCAATAGTCCGTTTCCTTCTACTACTAACTAATGTTCTACTTGCATATACCATTGCTTAACCATGAACCATGAGCTTGCTGATGAGAAGATTCAATATTCTAAAAACTTTTCATCATGAAAAACAACACACATGCAGAAAAGCATCTAAAGCCACTTAATAAACTATATTAAAACAAACACAAGCAGACTTCCACGAGTAAGAAAGTAGGTGACCGCCTTTTGCTCTAGGACGCTTCCTGTGCTTTCTGGTCCCATTCCTGCTGTACTAATTATTTTTTTACTGCTGTGATAATTCACCATAATCAAGGCAACATACAGAAGAAAAGGTTTATTTGGACTTATGGTTCCAGAGGTGTGCTGGCTAGTTTTATGTCAACTTGACACAAGCTAGAGTCATCAGAAGGTTGGGAGCCTCAGTTGAGAAAATGCCTCCATAAGATCCAGCTGCAGGCAACCCTGCAGAGCATTTTCTTAATTAGTGGTTGATGCGGGAGAACCCAGCCCTTGGTGGGTGGTGCCATTCCTTGGCTGGTGGTCCTGGGTGCTATAAGAAAGCAGGCTGAGCAAGTCATGAGAAGCAAGCCTGTAAGCAGCACCCCTCCATGGCTTCTGCATGAGCTCCTGCCTCCAGGTTCCTGCCCTATTTGAGTTCCTGTCCTGACTTCCTTCAATGATGATGATGTGAAGTGTAAGCCAAACAACCCCTTTCCTCCCTATGGTGTTTCATCCCAGCCACAGTGACCATAACTAAGGCAAGAGGGAGAGCATCCATGCTGGCAGAATGAAAGCATGGAAGCAGGAACAGGAAACACTAAGGCAAAGAGCAACCCTGGAACAGCACAGGCTTTGAAACCTCAAAGCCTCCTCCAGGGGCACGCCTTCTCCAACAAGGCCACGCCTCCTAAACCTCTCCACACAGTTCCACCAAATGGAGACAAGGTGGATTTAAATGCCAGGGACTGTGGGGGATATTCCTTTCAAACCACCATACCTTCCTTTCTTGAGAAAGAAGTAACTTCCTAAACAGTATGTGAGTTCTCCCTCTGCTCACCTGGGGTTCTAGAAACACGGAGCTGTACAGTAGGTATTTTTAATTTCATCCCATCCCACTTGCCTTCCTCAGCATTATGGTTTTTTTTTTTTTTTTTTAATTTACCCAAGTTGCTGTTTAACTGTAGTGTATTCAAGGTAGCTGGTATTTTGTATTCCCTCTAGTCCACGAGTAATCAATCCACTCTACTGTGGCTGGACACTTACAATGTTCACAGCTTTTTACTATTACAAATCATGCTTTGACAAACTTTACATTCATGGTCTTCTGATATTAGTCTGCGTAAAAACCATAGGATGTAGACTGAGGAATGGAAATCCTGGATCACAGGGTATATTAGCCAGCTTTCTATTGCTATAAGATACCTAAGACAAGCTTCTTTATTTCGAGAAAAAAGATCAGTTAGCTAATGGTTTTGAAAGTTCAAGGGATGGCACCTGCATCCACTTAGTTCTGGTGAGGTCCTTTCTCAGCTGACAACACATCATAAAGGTGTGTGTGTATGTGTATGTGAGTGTGTGTGTCTGTGTGTGTGTGCATGTGGGTGTGTGTCTGTGCATGTGTGTGTGTGCGTATGTATGCATATGTCTATGCGTGTATGTCTGTGTGTGTGTGTGTGTGTGTGTGTAGAAGAACTGGGGGGAGGGGGGAGAGTCCTACAATGTCTTCCAAGGGTAACACTCATTCCCGCTGTGGCTGAAGGGCTTGCCTGTAAGTCCTGCCTCTTAAGGGTGTCCTGTCCAGTCCCACCACCTTGGAGGCCAAGCCTCCCAAGAATAATGGACCTCTGGGGTATATAATTAAGCATGTCTAAACAGTGTAGGCCTGTTTTCTAGTCTCCTGCCTTCCCCCCATTTTTCTCTGTTGCTTTCTCCCTAACCGATGACAGAACCCCTCCCAGAAGGTCAGTGAATGCTACGTCATTGATTGCCACCTCCTCCACGACAGTCACTTGAGAGAGGAGGCTAGCCCTTCCCTGGCCGAATCCTTACATTTACAAGCCAAGGTCCGTTCAGCTATTAAAGATGACATAAGCATAGTGTCTGCTCATACCATGTCCATTCTCTTCTGCACATATGAAAAGGCAGCCTTCCTTTCTCATGCAGACCCCCAGGCAACTTGGATGCAATGTCACCCATCTGCAGTAAGTACATAGGTCTCCACTTCTAGAGTGGCCCACAGTCACCGGCATCAGGGTGAGCTGAGGCTGGTGAACCTCCTTTTGTAGTACGGCCCCCACCAGGGAGACAGGTAGATGTCAACATGTCAACAGTTAGGAGGACAGGTTTCTACACTTTCACTTTCTTTTTTTTTAGCTGAGGATCGAACCCAGGGCCTTGCACTTGCTAGGCAAGCACTCTACCACTGAGCTAAATCCCCAACCCTCACTTTCACTTTCATTTGCAATTTAGTGCTGTGCAAATTTCCCCCTTCCCCTGCCACCCAACACTGAATCCTCGGAACACTGTGTTTTCTGTGTACTTACTGTTTACACTCCTCCCGACGCTGAGCTGGCACACAGGAGAAACGTTAGAGCCCACACACGGGAAGGAAAAGCTGGTTTTTAACCTCTAGTGGCAAGGGCCACCTACCAATGTAAAACCCTCAGGGGCCAGGGTTGGGCTCACTAGTAGAATACTCATACCTAACAGGCTCGGGGCCCTGGGTTTGATTCCCCACATCACACAAACAAAAACATCAAAAAGTCTAAAGAGACACAAGACTGAATGTGGTTTTCCGTTGAACCTTACGGTTTCATCATGACTTGTCATGCGCCAATCCAGGGGACCATGACAGACTTGGGCTGTTTCTTCAGCCACAGTTCTGAAGCCAAACCTGGAGACCTTTCATATGGGATGAAACCACTTTGAAGAATCCCACCTGTTAGTATTCTGAACCACCCCTTGGGGACCCGACCGGCATCCTGATGTCCTCTTATGTAAAGTCCCCTTTAAGAAAAAACTCCTCCCCCCCCTCCCTCCCCTCCTTTCACCAGAGGTAGTGTGCACCCCTCCCTCCCTCCCCCTCCTTCTCCCCTCACCCCTCTCCTCCCCTCCTCTCTCCCTCCCTCTCCCCTCCCCTCCTCTCTCCTTTTAATAATAAACTTTCCACACGGACATGTATCTGCATAGTGTGAGTAACTTTCCACCTCTCCACGCCGCAGCCCGCAGCCATGTCTGCATGGCATGTGCCCCTCACCCACCAGGGCACCTTGGCCCAACCCACCAAGTCCTCCTGCACCGTTTCATAACACCACCTATGCTTTGTATGAGCCTGGATTTCAAGAAGTTGCCTGGGGGCTGGAGAGATGGCTCAGTGATTAAGAACATCTGTTGTTCTTGCTTAGGACCCAGGTTTGGTTCCCAGGTTCCACATGGTAGCTCACCATCAGTGGCTCCAGTTCCAGAGGACACAGTGCCCTCTTCAGGCTTCTGCGGGCACTGCAAGCATGTGGTGCGCATACATACATGGAGGTAAAACACTCAAATACATTAAAAACAGATCATTTAAGAAAGAGAGAGAGAGAGAGAAAGAGAGAGAAAGAGGAGGGAAGGAAGGAAGGAAGGAAGGAAGGAAGGAAGGAAGGAAGGGCTCAGAGGTTAAGAGCACTGGCTGCTCTTCCAGAGGTCCTGAGTTCAATTCCCAGCAACCACATGGTGGCTCACAACCACCCATAATGGGATGTAGTGCCCTCTTCTGGCCTGCAAGGACACATGCAGGCAGAACACTGTATACATAATAAATAAATAAATAAGTCTTAAAAAAAGAAAAAGAAAAAGAAAGTAGGTTGTCTACAAAAACTAAACTATAAAAAAGTGACAGGAAGGCAGTGACTATCAAAGTCAAAACAGCACCTGGTTCTACCACAGGAAACACTGGAGTCCCCCAAAGTTAAGATTGCCTACGTTTTGGAGACATTTTGGCTTCTGACTGAGAAGCACACAGTATTCCCAACCAGGGCAGGCAGGCGTCAATCCCTGTCGCAGAAAGAGCCCTGAAGAAAATTGGCCCAGGGTGGCTGTTTATTGTGTGCAGACAGGCCTCAGAGTGGTGATCCAAATTTTCAGACATGTACCCACTTGGAGGGCTGGTGGTTTCACTGCAGTGAGCAAGACAAAGTGAGATCCAGGCGGGCTGCCCAAGATTCAAAACAGAGCCAGGACCTTGCCACAGGGACTGTGAAACCAATAGAAAGAGACTCAACAGTCACAAGGGAAAGGAAAATAGCCTGTCCTACTCACTGCATGGACTTTGATCACAAACCTTGTCAGGCCACGAGGCAAAGCAGCTAGGGTAACTCATTTATCAAAAGTTTACAAAACAAAATGCTACAGTCTGTTTGAATCACTGTTGGATGTCATCACAACTGACTTCCTGGAAACATTTAAAAAAAAAAAAAAAAAAAAGCAATCCTAAGAGTTGGACATGGTGGCGCACACCTTTAATCCCAGCACCTACAGAGCAAGTTCAGGACAGCCAGGGCTACAAAGAAAAACCCTGTTATGGGATATTTTACTTGTGCTGAAATGTGATTTTATTTGTATGTTAATAAATAAAGTTGCCTGGGGGTCAGAGCTAAGAGCAAGCCATAGCAGAAGCTGGATGGTGGTGGTGTGTGCACCTTTAATCCAGATCACATGACAGGCAGAGCTCTCTGTGTTCAAGGATACAGCCAGCATGGAGACACATGCCTTTCATCTCAATACCAACCATAGAAGACCTGGAGGTCTGTATAGACAGGCAGTGATGAGGAGGTCATGTGGTTGGGTTTACAACCAATGAGAAGGCAGAACAGAAAGTCAATAAAAAGACAGGACACAGGAAGTAGGTCTCTTTCTGAGGGGAAGAACAACAGCAGCAGGGATGGGTAAGAAAGGGTTTTAGTCTCTGCTCTTAGCTATTGCTCTGACCTCTTGGGCTTTTAACTCTGCATTTGGCTCTGTGTTTCTTATTTAATAAGACTGCTACATCTACACCCTGTCTCAAAAAAACAAAACCAAACAACTAAACAAAAAAGAGCTGGGCATGGTGGTGCACACTTACAACTCCATCTCTAAGGTGGCAGAGGCAGGGGATTGCAGGTTTGGGGCCAATCTGATAGACAAAGTGAAACAGGGAGCTGGGGAGGAGGCACAGTGGTAAGAACACTTGCTCTGCAAGCCTGAGGGTCTGAGTCTGAATCCGTAGCCTCTACCCAAAAAAGTTGGCATAGCTGCATGTCTGTAACCCCAGAACTGGGGAGCAGAGACAGGAGGATCCCAAGAGCTGCCTAGGCAGCCAACCTCACTGAGCTCCTAGTACAGCAAGCAACCCTGTCTTAAAGAGACAGAGTGGAGAATAAGAACGGAAGATGCCTGCTATCTTGTTCGCATCTCTGTATGCATGTGCACAGATGTATGGACCCGCACAGTCACAAGCATGCATGCATACATACATACATACACACACACACACACACACACACACACACACACACACACACACGCACACACACAAACAGAGCAATATTACATGATTAAATGTGTATCCCAATTCTACTGGACTTCCAGAGATAATGATATTAATTTTCATGTCTTACTAACACAAGCCCAATTTAAGTACTATATACATACCAACTCATTTAGTTCTTTTTTTTTTTTTTTTTTTTTTTTTTGGCAATCTAAGATACTAGACCTGGCTTTACTCCCATTTTACAATTGGGGAAACTGAGTCATAGAGAGGCCAGTACTTTCTCCCTGGTCCTTAAGCTAGTATGTGGCTGCATGCATGTTGATGATCGCCATAGTGAGAGGAAAGGATGACCTGGATTTTGATCTAACAATATTGTGAGAGTACATCTGCCAGATGAAAGCATAAAGGTTTGTATCCCAGCAGCTCAGCTTCACTCTGTGCTATGCATTTCCACAAAATTACATTTAATTTGCATAATGGCATAATGATTTGTTTCTAACATGAAAAATTCATTTACTGTGTCTAAAACAAAGGAATGGGCTTTTTTTTTTTTTTGCTTTTACAAAAACATCACGGCTAAACAAAAGTCTGGGATGCCTCCTGTAGGAACCGTAGAGCTAGGCTCCAAAGAAAACAGGAGCTGGAAAACAACCAACAAGGCTGGGGTGTGGTTTGACCAGTAGAATGCCTGGATAAGCCAGAACAGGTGGTACACATCCATAATCCCAGCTCTGGGGAGGTCGAGGTGGGCAGATCAGAAGTTCAAGGTCATCGTGACTGCATATCATAATTACAGCCAGCCGGGATAGTGAGACTTCATCTTAAAACACAAAAGCAATAGATAGAAAAGACTGCTTAAAAACAGCTTAAAGGAAAGGGAAATACAGTCCTTATAAGTTCAAGCACAAATACTGTGAGATTGGTTGGTTGGTAGGTAGGTAGATAGGTAGACCTACAGATAGATGATAGATAGATAGATAGATAGATAGATATGTATATACATACGTACATACATAATACATAGACAGATGACAGACAGACTGCCTGACTGATAGATTTTGGCTAAAAGGGAAAGCTTTACCTTCAAATGAAAAAAAGAAATACTAAAATCAAGACCTGAGATACTTTTAAATGGGCTTGCAGTTTTGAAAGAGCTAGCTTAGCTCATTTTTTTTCTTGCCCCTATTAACATCTTATATTAATTTAAATAGCTGCTAAGAGTATCATCAAATAGTATATCTAGAAAGCTACTTGCAATAGTTATTGCAGAAGATTAGAAGGCTGTTGAAAGTTCTCATTTCTGTTACAGAGTTGATGATGATGTGTCGATGGTGTTCAAAGGTAGCTTGCTGTAGAGACTAGGCTCGGATGGTAAGAAACTCAGCACATCTGTGTTACACTAAGGTCCACATTACCAAGACTCAGCAGTAGGGATGATCATCGTATGTCTAGAAGATCTATAGCACCCACTTGCCCAAAGCAGAGCAAGCCTCAAAAAGAAATAGAATATTGTGTGTTGTTCAATAAACGAAGAGGACCAGCCAAGGAAGCAGGTGGCAAAGGGACTCCATCTGCCAGGCTCCACCTAGAAGAATGTGCCTGTCTCATTCACAGGAGGTTCTGAAGACTTGTTGGCAGCCATGCTAATATGTCAAGGAAGAGCCACGGCAAGCAGATTACAGCAAACAAAAGCAGAGTACCCATGGAGGTATGAAGGGAGAGACTCTTGTCGTGGGTCTTGCCCAGGGTCATCTAAGTGTCCTTTTGCCTCTAGTGTTAGCTTTTAAATGTTTACTATTGGTCCTCCATAGAGAGGTCTTCCTGCATACCTCCTCACATGGCATCTTCTTTCCAAACCACACACATTCTTTCTACGTAGTTACAGCTGACGCAGACAGATTATGGAGCATCTTCTCCTAAGGATGATGAATAATGAGAAGCATCATCCCTGGGTACCATCTGGCTCCTTCTCCAGGATGAACACCCTCCAGACAGAAAGATATAAACCAACAGTACCTGGACTGAATCCTGTAACACGTCAGAGGTGGGTGGGGTACTTTTAGAGTCAATGTCTTTTGTCTTACTGTCAAAGGTCATCAGTGACAACCACACCACCAAGGTAAGGTGACCCTTGTGGTTATATCATATCTTTCTATCTCTCTATCCTTCCCTTCCTCCATCTCTCTTTCCAGGGTCTTGCCATTTATTCCTGAAACTCTTCTGCCTCAGCCCCCCTGAGTCCTGAAATTACAGTGGACAACATTACCCAAGGCATTTGTCAGCTGCTATCATGTTTAATCTCTTAAAAATTATTATTACATTTACTTGGAGGGTGGAGAGCACATACTATGGTGGATATGGATATGGAGGTAGATAGAGGTCGGAGGACAGCTTGAGGGAATCAGCTTTTTCCTTACACCATGTGGCTCTCTGGGATCAAACTCTGGTTGTCAGGCTTGAGGACAAGCACCTTTACCTTTTCATCCATGTCACTGGCTCATCATTTCTGTTCTTGACACTGCGGTCTTTTCTCTATTCTTAAAACCCCTGCTATGTCCTCCTGGATTCTCTGTTTTGGACTCCCCTTTCCCTGTCAAGTATGGTGATATTTTATTTGTGCTGAAATGTGAATTTATTTATATGTTAGTAAATAAAGTTGCCTGGGGGTCAGAGCTAAGAGCAAGTCTTTTAGCAGAAGTCGAGCAGTGGTACCACATGCCCTCAATCCTGATCACATGACAAGCAGAATCTCTGTGTGTTCAAGGACACAGCCAGTTTGGAGACACATGCCTTTAATCTCAATGCCAACCATAGAGACCTGGAGATCTATACAGACAGGCAGTGACGAAGAAGTCATGTGGTTGGGTTTTGAACCAATGAGAAGGCAGAACAGAAAGTCAATAAAAAGACAGGACACAGGAAGAAGGGCTCTTTCTGAGGGGAAGGACGTCAGCGAGGCGTAAGAAGGCGGTCTTGGTCTCAGCTCTTGGCTGCTGCTCGATCTCTGGGCTTTTAACTCTGCATTTGGCTCTGTAAAACACCGTTCAGAATTACATCTACAATCTAGCTCCTGCACTATGCTGTTTTCCCTTTGTCCCGGGGCACTGTCAACCTCTCTCACAGCGTGAGTACAGTGTACACACCATACCTACCTACCTCCCCCCAGCCTGTTGATTCTCCTTTCTCCTTCACGAACCACAGCTTTATGCCTAGTTGCCCCTCCGAGTCGATTAACTCTTCAAGGACTCAGCTCGAGCCTGAGAGCTTCGAGATGAGAACTTTCAGCTAGAGGAGAGCTCACCCAGGGTCCTGCACACAGCTCGACCCCACCACCCCTCACCTGCTGAAATGTAACCAACTGCCTGTGACGAATCTCAAACTCAAACCTCGGTCTCGGGGTGAGGGGGCCCCCAAGATGAAAGTTCTTTTAAGGGCAAGAGCTCTTGGTTGGGCCTAGCACACTCTGCCTGGCACCCAGAGTTCACCCCGTGCTTGATTTAATAAACAACCAAGCCTCACAAGCAGGAGAGAAGCTAAGTAAAAACACTGTGTCTGTGGTTAAAAACTACTTATGTCGTACAGTCACTTAGCGGCGACAGAAGAGGAGATGCCTGTACTGTCTAACTACTTGATCTGTGTCTCTACACATGTACTTAAACAAGTGACCCTGAAGATTCTGATTTACATTAGTTCTGCTGAGAAGTCCGCACTCAGGAATCTTAACTACAAGTAGTTGTTCCTTCCCCGGCGATAAACACATGGAAACTCCCAATGTAATTAGAAAGTTAAAATTCTAAAATTCTTTGGACTACTTTTTTTCCTTTTGTACTTTTTCATTCCTCTATTTCTAGTTTGAAAAGGCAGGGAGGGGTATTAGGTACGTGCTTGTATAAAGCCACAAGGGAAACGGTATCTAACAATTCTTGGCAATTTACATTGAACCATGCTAACATTTTATAAAGTGTATAATTTGCCAGGAACATTGCATCAATTAAAAAAAAAACAGTATATGTTGTCTATAATAAGAAAAACAGCATCACTGATGATTGGTAGATGACGTGTACATTTATACACTCAGTTTAGAGACTGATCAAAAGTGTTGAGGCGAGCCTCGTGAAGAAAACGCCCAAAACACACCATGAGGACATTGACTTACAACATAAAAGCCGAAGAAAACTCAGAAATCTTATCGGACCTAATTTCATCTTCTTTATGAGGTGCACGTGCAAGCTGCAGCTTGTTGACAGAAAACACTGCTTTTTCTTTTCTTCCCTTCATTGTAAAAGTCAGTGACTGACACCTCATTCGTCACGGAAGGTCTGAGGCAATCCGGAACTTGCAGGAAGGAGAAAGGCAAGAGCGGAGTTGAGAAATCCAACTGGTATAAATGATGCTCGTGGGATGAAAATCACTCGGATGTGACATTTATTCTCTTGCATGTACAATCTGTCTCCAGTTGTTGTTTCTTTAAAGTTTTGACTCCCATCAAAGCATGCCATCATAATTAAAATGCAATCTCTGGTTTGAAAGTTAACATCAGGGAGGTAGCACAGAAAGTGGTTCTGAGCCATGCCCGCTGTTAAGGGGATTACCTTCCACCTTGCTTCCTTCCAAGGGGGAGGAGCATGCGTCTGTGAATCTGTGTTAGCTTGTTACATCTGCTTTGAGCCGGTTGTAAAGCGGATGCAAACAGCACAGAGACAAAGAATGGGGCAAGCACAGATGATCGGTGAGTAGGGGTTTGGCTAGATGCAAGAGAAACATCACAGAGACGAAGGACGGGGCAAGCACAGATGATCGGTGAGTAGGGTTTGGCTAGCTTATCATCAAGGCCAAGTTGCAGCCGAGGTTATCTTCCCACTTGAGAGATTTTAAATGTTGGATCAGAATCCCCGCTCTGAAGAAGAGGCCCAGCAATCATGAAAACTCGCCAGGGCTTCCTGGAAGTCCAGTTCCCTGCCCCAGCCCAGACTGCCTCTCCCTGCTCCTTCTCTGAGGCTTCTTAATTCTCTGCCATTCCATAAATAGTACCCAGATGTCTCACTGTATGTGGTCAACTATTGTAAACGTTTGGGGCTACCCATAGACGGAGCCCCTGGGAGAAACTAGATAGTCCACTGGACATACAGATGAGGGCAGCCTAATGCCCAGACAGCAAAATCTCTGGTTAGAAGGTGAGTCGATTCTACTACATGGCCAGCAAAGGCAGGCTTCACCCCTGCCTCGGCCTGCCTACTGAGGAAGTCTGGCTTCCTCCAAACTTTTGTTTCTTTCTTTGGCTAAGAAACGTAGGCGTCATCTTCAGCTCATGCTGGTCACTCCCCCACCCCACCCCCACTTTTCACAACCAAATGGCCGACCAGAGCTAAGCCAAAAATGGTGTCCCCCCATCTAAGTAGACGTTCACTTCAGACTCTTCTCCTGCTGCATACAAGGGGCAATTGCTGTGTGGAGGGGGAGGGGGGTGATGAGAAAGAATAAAAAGATGGGGGTGCTTGAGAGATGGCTCAGTGGTTAAGAGCACTGGCTGCTCTTCCAGAGGACCCAGGTTCAATTCCCAGTGACCACATGGCGGCTCACAACCATCTGTAACTCCAATTCCAGGGGATATGATGCCCACTTCTGGCCTCTCTTGCCACCAGGCACCCAAGTGATACACAGATATACATGTGAGCAAACACCCAGACACTATTTAAATGCCTCTCTATAACCATAGGAAGATCTGATTTAGGGTTGGGGATTTAACTCAGTGGTAGAGCACTTGCCTAACAAGCGCAAGGCTCTGGGTTCGATCCTCAGCTCAAAAAAAAAAAAAAAAAAATCTGATTTTATTGATAGGAGCATATCTCTATAACAATATACACCAATGTTTTAATGTTGGTTTCTCTAGGAGATGAGAATAAAGGGAAGCTTTTTTTTTTTTTTTTTTTTTTTTTTTGCCGGAGCTGAGGACCGAACCCAGGGCCTTGGGCTTGCTAGGCAAGCGCTCTACCACTGAGCTAAATCCCCAACCCCAGGGAAGCTTTTTTGTTTGTTTGTTTTGTTTTAACCCTGGCCAGCCTGGAACACACTATGTAGATCAGACTGGCCTCAAATGGAAAAGATTTGCCTGCCTCTGCCTTCTCAGTACTGGGATTATAGGCTGTGTGCCACCATATCTGGCTTAACAATAAACTTTTACTTTTAACTTATTTTTAACTAATTTTTATAAAAAGTTTACATATATTAGTGTTTTGCCTACATGTATGCCCTGCACCATGTGCATGCCTGGTACCCAATGAGGCCAGAAGAGGGCGTTAGATTCCCCTGAAACTAGAGTTATAGGTGGTTGTGAGCTGCTATGAGGGTGCTTGCTGGGCATCAAACCCAAATCCTCGGAAAAAACAGCAGGTGCTAAGTTTTTTAAAAAATACTTCTGTAATTGCACACACGCACACGCGTGTGCATACACACACACACACACACACACGCACACGCACACGCACACGCACGGAGAGAGGGAGGGAGAGAGGGAGAGACAAACAGACAGACAGACAGAATAAGGAATACATTCAAACCCTCAAGAGTCTGAGAAAGGCAAGGCAGCCCGGACTGAATCCCCTCTCTGGCTGACCTTACTGAGCTAACACACTGATTGTCCCCTCAGTTCTCAGCTGTCCTCTCTTCATCCACAAAAGCCTTTCTTTGCATCAGATCCTGCTCTGGGTACCAAAGTCTGGTGATAAACAAAACAAGCAAGGACCTCCGTCTTTTGGAGCTTAGGCAGGTGAGTAGACAGATAAACAAGGAGCCACAAATCAAATAAGATGGTTCCCATGTATTCCTAGTAATTTTAGGTCATGCATTTCCTAAAATAACAGTCCGACACATTTCTAGACTTAAGAACAGGTCATAGCTTTGAGATGTGACCTTTACAGAGGTCACTAGCACCCTATCATTAGCAAATCAAAGCATCAAAGAAGGGGGCTTGTGGTCTCCTGTGATGAATGAAGAGGTTATTTCCAGAAATACTTGTCAGGTTACGGGTCTAATTCAATGCGAACCAGTGGAGAGAGGCTGTAAGGTACGAATGCATTTTTAAATTGTCTGGTAAAAGATGTGAAAATGGTAAATAAAAAAAAAACAAAAACCAAGGACATTTGATTTTGGTCCGTGTAATCTAACCCTGTATATGCAAAACGTTATTTTCAGCACGGACCCAACACAGTCTTATTGAGATCTCGTGCGTTCTGTTTCTCAAGCTGTGCCTCAGTATCCGCCATGCTTCCACTGACTGGCATCTCATTCCAGAACGGCCACACAGTTCGGTAGCCACATGGTTGCTGTGCTGGAGAAGAGTGAGCGAACTAAACTATAAATAAATCCTTTTACGATACCAGTTAACTTTAGGTTCAACATCCTTGTAAAATCTAATCTTAGGAATGGATTTACTTTCATAAACAATTACCAAACTCAAAGCCTTGACTAAAAATGCAATGGCATGTGTTGAAGAAGAAAACGACTTTGAAAAAAAAAATGTCCAAGCATCTCTCCCAAAGCTTCTGAAGCCCTCAGACTCATTTTTCAAAGTCAAAAAATAAATTATGTAATCAGTCCAGTGTCATGAACAGAAACCTTCCAACAAATACTTCAGAGTTCATCAAGTCTGGGACATTCTTTTTATAGATAAGAAGGATCCTTGCCAACCCCTGCACCTGGCAGCCGACTTCTGTCTGGCTGACAGTCGGTCAACTAATTTTCAGCTGACGTGGACACTACGCTTTTCCCGCAACTGCACAGTACGTCAGAGCTGCCAAGCCACCCCAGAGGAAATTTCGGAGAATGAGTTGGTGTGGAGAGAGAAAAGGCTTCAGAACACACCCAACAAAACCTCCTCAGAACCCTTTCCTGGGCAGCAAAATCAGACACACAAATGAAATTCTGCCATAGTTACAACCCCCGTCGTGGGAAGGATAGCTAAGAATCTCTGAACACCTGTGCCGTGTTCTTCAGAGTCACTGGACTTGGGGACACAATGCTCAGTGTGGCCATCCCCCATCTTCACCCTGGCAAAGGCAGTGACGAGCTGGCAAACAGAACGGCCACACAAGAGGCCCACTGGTGGCCAGACTCTATTGAAAGTCCTGAAAATCACGGTGTGAATGATAAATTGCTACCTTAAAATTTCAAACAGATGGCAAATTTGATTGTTTGTCTTGAGACAGGGTTTCACTATATCTGCCTGACTGACCTGGAACTTGCTATATAGGCCAGGCTGGCCTCAAACTCACAGAGATCTGACAAAGGTGTGCACCACCACACCTGGCCCAGATGGTGAAATTTTAATATAAGTTGATCCTTGGCAAAACGTAAAGTTTTGGGCAGAAGTAAACAACTTTAAATGCTTTTTAAGTAATGTAGCAGCCAAAAGAACCTTGGCTTTCATATGGGGGGGGGGGTTAATGGTTAAGCTCCATTGTTGGCTTATCCGCATTCAGAATCTCCATGGAAACACATCGAACCAGTTACCTATGAAAATACCTATGGAGTTTCCAGTTTAACTGAGGCAGAAAGTCCCTCCCGGGTTGTGGGCAGTACCAACCCATGGGCTAGGATCCGGGACTGAAAATAAACAGGTTACTGAGTAACCGGGAAGACACTATCATTCCTCTCTCTGCTCTTTACTGGGGACCCAATGAGACCAGTTGCTGTACACTCGATGCACCATGCCTTCCCTACCATTAACCTTGGCTGAAACCATGAACCCAAGGAACAACAAGAAAAATGGTAACACAGGGAGATTAAAGGATCAGTCAGGCTAGTTGCCAAAACCAGTTTCGGACCACCCTCTCATTTCAAGCAAGGGAACCCTGTTGGTGTGTGTGTGTGTGTGTGTGTGTGTGTGTGTGTGTGTGTGTGCGCGCGCGCGTGAGCAGGGGTGGGAGGAACGGGGGGGGGGGTGGGAGTGGATGCTGTCAGTCTCGTGGGGCTCCTGAGAAAGATGATGGTATTACAGAGTCTCAAGCAAGGAGACAGTGTCTTTGTTTTTTACTAGAGATTTCAAAAAGAAACGTATTGCTTTTAAGATGATTACAGAAACAAAATTACTATAAGGGAGCTTACACAGTTTACTTTGAGATTTGTGTCACCTCCAAGCAGTGTAGTTTATGGGTTAGGGCCAGGAAGATGGTTCAGTGGGTAAAGAACCTGAGTTCAATCCCTAGAACCCACATAAAGGTGGAGAGAACAAACTCCGTGAGGTTGCCCTACACATCACACTGTATCATGTACATAGAAAGTAAAGCATTTACAGTTACAGAAAGTAATAAATAAGACATTTGAAAAGAACTACAGTTTAGCTGCCATAGACTAGGCAAACATTTTTTCTCACAGGCTAGAAGAAGTATGCAAACACATCTTCCACAGCACCATTTAATCAGGTTACCTTCTCCAAGCACACTTCTGGACATGCTTCTCCCCCACGGTTACCCCAGCTTCATCCTTCTGGCCCTCACCCCACCCCGGCCCACATCAGCTCCCCAAATTTAGCATCTCTTTTAGCAACAGAAAAGGAATACTTCCTCTTTGGGAAAAAAGGTGGTACGAGGCTGCAATGACCAGAGTTTCCTGGCAAGGCTTGCTGTGGGATGTCTCTCTGTACACTGTGAATGTGTGTCACTCTGACTGGTTGATAGATAAAGCTGCATTGGCCTATGGCAAGGCAGCTTACCAGGCAGGTGGGAAATCCAAGCAGATAGAAAGAAGAGGAGGGAGAGATGCCGAGCCACCGCCCAAGGAGAAGCAAGATGTCAACAGACTGGTAATGCCACGGCCACGTTGCAAAATTTAGATGACTAGGAACGGGTTAATTTAAGATGAAAGAGCTAGCTAGCAAGAAGCTTGCCATAAGCTATACAGCTTGTAAATAATATTAAGCCTCTGAGTGATTATTTTGTAAGCGGCTGCGGGACCACTGGGCTGAGCGGAAACATGGGGCCGGGAGGGACCGGGAAGGACCAGAGAGACTATCTGGCTACAAAGGCTGGAACGGGGCAGCCTAGGAACATCCCCACACACCAGTGACACCTGCCCCATCACAGTTAAACACCTATGCTGTGCTCAACTGGACAATAAATCCAGAAGACCAGGGCCAGAAACGATATTTGAAGAGCTGTGTTCCAATGAGATAAAGTAAAAACATTTGGCACTTAGGAAAAAAAATATTCCCACTGTGGTGGTGGAGGGACCACTCAGTGCTTAAGAGCACTTGCTGCTCTTCCTGAGGACCTGAGTTCAGTTCCCTGCACCCAGGAGGGAGGCAGCTCACAACCATCTGTAACTCCATCTCTGAGGGAGCGGATGCCCTCTTCTGGCTTCTGCAGGTATCCACATACATGTGGCATTCACTCTCACAGGCACACAGACACATATGAATAGAAATAACAAAAATGTATCTCGAGGCTGGAGAGATGCTCAGAGGTGAAGAGCACCTACTGCTCTGCCAGAGGACCTGAATTTTGGTTTCCAACGCCTACATCAGGTGGCTCACCCTCATCTGTAACTCCAGGAGATCCAATACCCTCTTCTGGCCTCCATGGACAACTGCACATATTCACAGAGAGACATACATGTATACACTCTCATACTCAGAGAGACGATAGTTTCTAACTAATCAGTGCATGATGGTGCAGGATCATGCTTAAAATATTCATTAAAGGGCTGGAGAGATGGCTCAGAAGTTAAGAGCACTGACAGCTCTTCCAGAGGCCCTGGGTTCAATTCCCAGCAACCACATGGTGGCTCACAACCATCTGTAATGAGATCTGGCGCCCTCTTCTGTATACATAATAAATAAAATAAATCTTAAATTGATTGTTTAAAAAAGTAAAATATTCATTAAAGCACAGATTAAGAAAACAGTGGCTTTCAGTGGCTTTTAATACAAAACCATGTGCAGAATGCCTTGTGTGATTCAGACTTCTCACTGCAGCCAAAACTTAAGAAAGCAACATTTGCTGAGTAGCAGCAGCAGTAAGAAAAGTCACCACAGCTTCTCAATTCTTTTAATTACCTGTCTGAAGTCAGGCTTTCTTCAGCTACTCAATAAACATGACATACCACAAAAGATTGAATGGAGAGGCAGCTAGGAGGAACCTACCTCCTTCTACTAACCCAGGTGTTACAGAGATCTGAAAAGATAAAGCTAGGCCACTATTACTGCTAAATACTTTTCAGAAAATAGAGTTACAATTCATGAAAACGTTCCTTATATTAATGTGTCAGGAGTTCATTGCCTTTATACCTAAATAAATTTTAAAGTCAGCATCTTTACAATGTCTCAGTTTTACTTTCTAATAGAGCAAGTGTTGATAGACATGAATCATATAAACTAATACTCTTTAGGATACTTGGTAACTTTCATTTTGTTTTGTAGAGACAGGATTTCTCTGGCTGTCCTGGAACTCACTCTGTAGACCATGTGTCCTTGAACTCACAGAGATCCACCTGCCTCTGCCTCCCGAGTGCTGGATTAAGGGTGTGCACCACTATACCTGACACGCTGGATAATTTTTTAAAAGGGAACCTTGGCCCTCAAGCAAAAACATTTCAGATGCTATCCTAATGCATTTGGTCATGGAAACTTTCCTCTGTGAAGTGATTCCAGAATGTTCTATGGGACACCCAAGGGAAGGGCTACATATCACAGTGTATCTGTAAAATCAGTCTGTAGAGGCAGGTAGACTGCCTAGTCTCCTTAGATAGTCTGCAGCAGATTAACTCAGATACTGATAAAAGGATTTCCTATTGAGCAGGAGTCCTGTGCCTATGCCCATGGCAGCGATGGCATGTTTGCTTTGGCAGGCACAATCAGGGCTGACCTCATCTGCTTAGAAGAAGCCTTAGTCTGGAGAATTCTTTCACTGAGCAAACGCTACAGAACAGTCAAGAAAAATGCCAGTGCCGGTCTGCACACTCCTACAACAGATAATCCTGTTAGGAGACATCTTGCCAAGGTGTCTCAAGAGCATAATAGATATGTCAGTTAAAATCAGGGCCGCTGTCATTTACTCTTCTATTTCTGACAAGAACAAAATGCCTGACTTAAGCAGCTGTGTTGCAAACAACCCTCTCAAATAAAATGAGCAGGACGGCAGCAATTTGTACTTGGATGACAATTCATGTTGGTAAAAACTGCACGGAGCCAAAAAGATCTTAAGAACGAATTTATATTTCAAAGACGGCTTCTTTAGAACATAGAGAAAGACTCATTCTCTACTTGGAGCAAGACTGAAAGCCTGGGATACAGAATTTTGCTGTAAATCGCTCGCTTCTGTCAGGTGTCCAAACGACTGGCCAGAGCTTGTTCACAGACGGCTAGGGATGATCCCAGGAAAGAGTCAAAACTGTGAGGTGCTGGACAATGTTCTGTGCAAAACCCACCCTGAAAGACAGCTGTTTAACCCTCTCCCCTTCATCCTGAGATCTTCCCAAAGAACAGGAACCCTTAGGTTTATTCATGGAGTTTTGTAAGAGTTAACAAAATCTTGGTCAAGGATGACAAGATCACCTGAGAGCTGGAGACGCCATCTCCATACACCTACTCTCTTTTCACCAAACCCGTGGAAGGACATCACCACTTCATCCGCTTCCATAAAACCTTCTTGAGTACAGAGGCCAGTGACATGGCTCAGTGGGTAAAGGGGCCTGTGGCCAAGCCTGGTGACCTGAATTCGATCCCCAGGACCCACAGGTAAAAAGAGAGGCTATGACTAAAAGATTTCCTCTCACCTCCACACACACTCCATGGCATGTACACCTCCCCCATCACAAGCACACAAAATGAATAAATAAATAAATACAAAGTTAAAGCTCTCTTGATTACTTCTCATGGCCATAATGCTTATTACTTATTATTATATTTTCTTTCTTTTATTGGCAGTGCTAGTTATGGAAGCCAGGTATGTATGTCTGCTAGGTAACTGCTTATAACCTCAAGCAGCATACTCAGTTTTGGGTCCCAGTCTATCTCACCTAAACCTCCCAGCAACTGCATGAGATGGTTACCACAATCATCCCCATTCTACAGACAAGCAAGCACACTTGGTTGCCTAAGGTCACTCATTTCTATGTAACAGAGACAGGATTGGAATCCAGAAGCGAGTCTCTCTGAACTTTCAAGTATGAATCTGTGGAACATATCTGAGATGCAGGCGTGGTTAACACTACATGATTTATAGTACTCAGGCACTTGAGTAGGATGGTGGCTTTTAGCTCCACACATCAGCTTTACTTCAAAAAAAAAAAAAAACCTCTTCCCTCCACTCAGGGCACGTGTTAGCCTTCTTTCTGCCTGTTCTTCACGCTCTTGACATGCACCGCTCAACCTAATCCCTCCTGACACATCCGCCAGCCCCCTTGCTTCTGCTAATGACCTCTGAGACCCAGGCCAGAGTGGCAACCACTGAACCAGTGAGCTAAAGGGACAAACACAAGTGAGTGTCCACAAATCCGCTGCTGTCCCTCGACATTTTCGGGAAAGTTGCTCCAGGATCCCACAGACACCAGCCCCCGCAGATGCTCTCATCTCTTATACAGATGTCAGTTTGCAAACTACAAACTCCTAAATCCCTCAAATAACCTCTAGATTGCCCATAATACCTGACACAATGTCAGTGCTCTGTGAATTGCCACACTCCACTGTCCAGAGAGTAAGGACAAGGGAAAGTGTGTTTGTACATGTTCGGCATGAATTCAATTTTTTTTTTTTTTTTTTTGGCAAATAATTTCTATCTGCTGTTAGCTGAACCCGCTGACATGGACCCTCGAGCTATGGAGGGCCAAGTTACACTTGGCAACAAGAACGTTAATTTCCAAATGATATTTTTACACCCCGGGGAGTATGCAAAAGGACCAAGTAGGAAGCAGTAGAGAATGTTGTCATTCCTATTCACATTTTAAACTTGAAATTATGAGCACAACACAGCTGATCGTGAGGGAGCATTCCTGTAACCCCAGCACGTGGAAGGAGGAAGCAGAAAGATGAGCAGTTCAAGATCAACCTCAGCCACATAGAGGGTTTGAGTTTGAGACCAGCTTGAGCTCCGTGAAACCTGCCTTTAAAACAAGAAAAGAAGCTGGGCAGTGGTGGCACATGCCTGTAGTTGGAGTTTTCCTGCCTGGCCCAGTCAGGACAAATCTCTCTTACCCGCCAGTCCCACAGTCACTCAGACCCAACCAAGAAAGCACACAGAAACTTACATTGTTTACAAACTGTATGGCCGTGGCAGGCTGCTTGTTATCTACTTCTTCTATCTTAAATTAACCCATTTCTGTTAGTCTATACTTTGCCACATGGCTTGTGGCTTACCAGTGTCTTTACATGTTGCTTTTCATGGCGGCCGCTGGTGGTGTCTCTCCCCAGCCTTCTACTTCCCAGAATTCTCTTCTCTCTTGTCCTGCCTATACTTCCTGCCTGGCCACTGGCCAATCAGAACTTTATTTACACAGAGCGATATCCACAGCACATGCCTTTAATCCCAGCAATCGGGAGGTAGAGGCAGACAGATCTCCAAGTTCAAGGCCAGCCTGGGCTACACAGAATGAGTTCCAGGAAAGGCACAAAGCTACACAGAGAAACCTTGTCTCATAAAACCAAACAAACCAAACAAACAAAAACAACTACATTTCCCCCCATGAGTCCAGCTGAGAGAGTGGCTTTATAGATTTTCATTTGAAGTGCACGGACATTCATGAAACGGACAAGCGACTCGAAGGAAGTCCTGCTGAGAACTAGGAAGAATGTTGGTAACAGAGACAGCCAGGCAAACAGCAGAGTTTTGGCCACACCTCATACATTCCGCTCAGACACATCATAATACCAGGGTGATCAGACTGACCGGAAGTTGGCAAAAAGAAAAAAAGACAAAAGAACCCTGATAGTATCAAAACTTAGATTCACTGCTCCTGTTCTTATCAACAACCTTTGTAAGAGTAAAGGTTATCTCTTGCCTTGGGAAACTGGCTAAAAGTATTTCATATGGTTGATAAATAACTATATTTTTCTTAATGGCATCAAAGAATGTGACCTAGAACTTTGCTCCTCATAACACAGTTTGCAATGGAATAGCCTGGCCTTCACTGGCCACTTACAGGAAACGCAGTCTGGGGGACCACCGAACACCGAGCCATGGTTTCTTTGACTTGAACCCATCACCCATGGCTCACATGCACACTGTAACTCAAAAGGCACTGGAGATTCAAAAACCACGCCATAAACAACGCGAGTCCCGAAGCTCATCATTTTAAATATGTATTTAAACAACCTTCAACAAACACTATAAACTCCCCATAAATCCCAAATTCTGTCAAACTGTACAATGGCAGCGTCTTCTCATTATACTATACTCAAAACAAACATCCGGATCCCAGCATCATCCCAGCAGCCACCCTTGCCTTATGTTCCAATCCCCACCTCAACTTACTTTAGTTTGATCGTCTGCTTTAAACACATAGCAGAGGCTCTGCCTGGGGGCAGCATCCTCCTTAATGAGACAGGCAAAGTAACTTGGGTCTTGACTGTTGTGAATCAGTTTGTGAGCATGCTGAGGTTTGCACTCGAAGATGCTGGAACAGATTAGTGGGTCCCACTGTTGGCTTTTCTTCAGGTCAGGTTCACATCTCAGTCCAGAGGGCGAAACCCACAGCCGGACTTGCTTGATCCCAGGCTCCTTTTTGGAGCACTGGCCGCTGAGTCTTCGTACCTCGGCCACCACCCACGGAAGCATGGGCATAGTGGTGAGAGAATGCACGGGTAAGGAGCCCACCAGCTGCAAGCCGAAGTCCACGGAGACCTCATTAGGGAACGGATGCTTCCTTGCTGTGAACGTGATTGCGTCCATCCTGGGAAAGGTCTGGAGAGCCAGGAAATCGTGATCCTGTTTTCCTAGTTTAAATGGAGTGGTCTATTTCCCATGCTTCTGAAAGCAGAATCCTGGGGGAGAAAAACAGAACTTCATCAAGTCACAGCAATAGCTACTTGCAGAGTTATTACCCCAGCATTTAACAGTCCGATACTTAAATGTAAGGAGAAATGGGCATCTGTTCAAATAAACTCTACCTAGAATGAGATTTCCCGAAATTGTATTACACATAAAACCTAGAAATGATGAAACTGTTACACTCACTGTGGGACACACAGACCCTACTGGGAATCTGTCGGAGAATAGGAGCCTCGGAGTGTCAGAAAAAGGGGGGGGGGGGGGAAGCAGGGGGGGGGGGGGGGGTTGGAGAGATGGCTCAAGGTTAGGAGAACTTGCAGAAGATGGGGGTTCAGTTCCCAGCATCCACATGTGGGTGTACAGCCATCTGTAATTCCAGTTCTAGGGGATCTGATGTCTTTTCCTGACCTTTGTGAGTACTAAGCATACAGCATGGTGCACAGATAGACATGCAAGCAAAATATCCACACATAACATAAAATGAATCAATCCAATGTAATATAGATGTGTGTGTGTACAAACACACACACACACACACACACACACACACACACACACACACACACACGAGCACTAGAGAAAATGAGACAACTCTGACAGCTCCACATTCTGTTGGATTACTTAAAAATTATTTCAGGGCATTTCTCTAAGATAATACAATTCAAAAGAAGTAATCCCCCCACCTCCCTCAAAGGCATATTGTGAGGGAAAAAAAATATAAATCAACCCATTTCTTTTCATAGTTTACTCAACCAGACCCATTTCAGACAGTTGACCTAATCACCTATGATACCATCAAATTCACTTTTTAAACAAAACCCGGAATCTCACTCATTCTAGGCTTCTCCTACTACTAAGCTACAGCCCCAGGGCATAGTCAAATCTTATTTCACTCAACTATATTTTTTGTAGCAGCACTAGAAGTTTTTGTTTGTTTTTAGTATGATTGTTCTGCCTGCATGCATGTATATGTACCATGTTGACTGCCTGGTGCCCAAGGAGGTCAGAAGCGGGCACTGGATCCCCTGAAACTGGAGTTACAAATGGTTGTGAGCCTCCATGGAGGTGCTTGGAACCAAACCAACATTTCTCTGTGTAGCCCTGGCTGTCCTGGAACTCGCTCTGTAGACCAGGCTGGCTTCGAATGCACAGAGAGATCCGCCTGCTTCTGCCTCCAGAGTGCTGGGATTAAAGGTGTGCGCCACCACCGCCTGGAACCTTTGCTGTATCTTGAAGGTCATCCGGGAGGATGACAAAACACTTTTGTGCAAGCTCAGCTGCCCCAATAGCATCTCAAACTCTACTCACCTCCACCCCATCCAGCCTCCAGCCTCCACGCCTCCCTCTAGATAACTGAGACAAGGAGAAACTCCATGAGGGGAGGGACTGGACCTGTCTTCTTTGCTGACACCAGGTCTGACACAGAGTAGGGCCTCGAGGGCATCCCAAAGAATGAGAGAATCATCTCCTACCCTAAAAAGGAGGCTGATGAGGGCAGAGAAGGATATCTATCTGTCCTGGGCTTTGAACCTCCCTCAGCCCCACATCTTCCTTTTTATTCTTCACACACAAATTTCTCCCAGACTTCTCCCTCTTGCTGCCTCTCTCTCTCCCTGTTGCCCATCCATTTCTGCTTGGGAGAGCTCATCTGCACTGCAGAGTCACTGAAGTGACAGGCGGTAAAGCCACCCGGGTCTTCCAGCTTGTGAAATCCCAAGACAGCAAAGTGGCCCGTCCACTGCCTCACACCTTTGGATTTTCCAGGCAGGCCACACCTCCCTTCTTCCTTTTCTTTTTGAATTATCATATGTACGTGTCCACACATGTTTGCATGTGTCGGGGGACGTAGGTGGGTAGAAGTGTACACGGAGGACAGAGGTTGAGGTTGGGAATCATCCCCCCAGCCCTGTTCCAGCTCACTCATTTAGGCAGGCCTCTCAATCAAGCCCAGAGCTTCCTGCTACGTTTCCACAGCCAGCTTGCTCTGAGGATGCCCCATCTCTGCCTCCCTAGGCTGTAGTCCCAGCCAGCATGTCTGAGGGTTCTGCTAACCGTAACTCTGGTCCTCACACTTGCATGGCTTACCTGTCCCATCTCCCCAGCCTTTGCATACTTCCCTTCTTGAGACCCTGCTGACTCCTATCTTACCTGCCAGGTGCTTGTTTTCAGGTTATTTGAAAGCCCTCCCAACTTCTGTTTGGCCCCATTCCCTCCCCTTATTCCACCTGCTTTTTCTTTGGTCACTGCAGGGGGTAGCTGTTCCAGCTTTGACCTGGAAGTACTACTCCCATGGAGGCTTCAGTAACTGTCACGCCTACAAGGCTGGGCGAGACAGGAGCCCTTAAGACCCAAGATCCGGATGTCCTGGCTCTCTTGGTTCCTGGATCTGGACACTGGAAGTAGACCGAGCAGAGTTCTCCAGAGAACACCGCCTGAATGCACCACACCTTTCCCGGACCCTGTAACCTATCCCTTCATTTGTAAGTTACCCCACAAAATAAACCTCCCTTTTAACTACGTGGAGTTGGCCTTAATACTACAACTAATAGGTCACTATTATCTTTTAGTGCCAACAAATACAGTCAAACACTCATATTACTGTGAACACGACCCACTCTACATGTGTTGTCTAGAGGAGACTTATGAACCAGGAGACCAAGTCCTTGAAGAGCTGGTCACAAAGTGACACGGAAGAGTTTGCTTCTGGCCCTGAAGCCCATCTTGTCTCTTGACTAGTACGCCCCCCTCCCAAATGAGACGATCACATACACTAGTAACTCCCAAGTATTTTTCTCCCAGACAATCTCCTTTCTGAGTTCCAGATGAGCCATTCACATTTCTGTATCGTCTCCGCTGAGAAGCTCCTCAGCCTGCATTCAGTCTCATCTCTCTCCTTCTCAAAACTTCTCCTCCTGCATCGCAGCAAACAGCATCACTGTTCATTCTGTGTTGTTCGCCGCTTTCCATTCCTAGAGCAGACGCCTGAGACAATCCACTTAGAAAGAAAGGGTTTGCTTGGGTGTCTCCGACTGTAGTCCTTCCTGTTCTGATGGGCTGTGTTGTTGCTTTCAGGTGAGAGGACACTGTGGTAGGAAGGTGTGGTACAGCTACACCACTTAATTCACACACACAAAAGAGAGGTTGAAGAAGGGCCTGGGGTCCCTCCTTCTTCCAGGGCACAGTCTTAAACGACTTGAAGACTTCCCGGAAGGCCCACCTCTTAAAGGTTCCATTCTGTCCCAGTGGCGGCTTCCTAAGGACCAAGCTTTTGCCACGTGGATGCACATGACAGCACTGGCCAGGCCACTGGGATGCCTCCCTCATCCCATCGGTCCTGACTCTACCATATAAATACAGCTGACCTTTCCACCCCTAGAGAACTCTCCCTCCAGAATCTACCAGTCATCACACACCATGAGCTCTACACACGAACACTCTCTTGGAATCCTCACCCTTATATTCCCCCTAATGTCCACTACACCGTTTGGCTTTTAAGACAGAGAACCAGTCACAGTCCCCATCTCAGATGTGGTTTCTCGTGGCCTGCTGCCACAGCGCATGCGGTCCCGAGCCCCTCCTTCCACCATCAGACTATGCACTGACCGTGAGGGGCCAGAGAGTTTTCCTTACTCAAAGCTGACACAGTTAAGCTGCTGAGAGGAGAAACGAGATTCTCGCATGGGAGGTAAAGGACCAACAACAATGATCGGAGTCAGCACCGATGCCAGTTTCCCGTCTTCCACAGGCAGGATGCAGCAAAAGAATCCAGGCTGAGGGAAGCTGACTGCACTCTGGGGAGGAACGAATCCACCTGGCACCAGAGGAAGTCACTATTTCTCTCCACTATAGCTGTGTAAGCAGAAACGTGATGGGGAGTGTAGTTCAGAATAAAGGCATGACCCTGCTCACGAGATGTGTAGAAATGCTCATCTCTCGATGAGCCCCATGCTCGTCCTTTGAGTCCAGCCGAAATATTAAATCACTGTGTGTGCAACCATGGCCTCTTTACTCCTAGGTAAGTCAGAGGCACCGGCAGCATGCCATGCCCTTCCGTGACTGCACTGCGAGCCTCGTCTTCGTTGTCACGTTTATTTTAAGAGTCTGAATGGGCACTCTTCAACAGATTGCAAGCTTCATAAACTATTAAGGTTTGGGGTTAGAAAAATCAGTATTCAAAGTTTAAACCTTTTCTAAGATAGGAATGAAGTCTGTTCTTTATTCTGTTTGCCCATTATATATACATATACATGCATATATTCTGAAAGTAAAATTTTAGAATCTGAACATAGCTTAGAGCTACTTTTTAAGATTCATTTTTATTAGTTTTAACTGTGTGTATGTGTGTGGGTATGTGCACGTGAATGCAGAGGCCCTAGGAGACCACAGGCATCAGATCTCTCTAGAGTGACAGGCGGTTGTGAGCCACCCAATGTGGAAGCTGGGAACGGAACTCTAATCTTCTTAAAGGTGCCTTCCTAACTGAGGGACCTCCCAAGCTCCAGCACAATGTTTTGTGTTGACTTTTTTTCTTTTTCTTTTAGTTATTTGTTTATTTAACTGTTGGGTTTGTTTGGTTGTTGTTGTTGTTGTTTTTTGTTGTTTGTTGTTTTTTTGTTTTGTTTTGTTTTTTTGGTTTTTCGAGACAGGGTTTCTCTGTGTAGCTTTGTGCCTGTCCTGGAACTCGCTTTGGAGACCAGGCTGGCCTCGAACTCACAGAGATCCCCCTGGCTCTGCCTCCCGAGTGCTGGGATTAAAGGCACGCACCACCATGCCTGGCCTTTCTTTTCATTTTAAACACTGAAACATTCAACAGTAAAGCAATACATCATTATTAAGATTTATTTATTATGTATACAGTGTTCTGCCTGCATGTATGCCCGCACACCAGAAGAAGGCACCAGATCTCAGTACAGATGGTTGTGAACCACACATTGTGGTGCCTGGGAATGAACCTCTGGAAGAGCAGCCAGTGCTCTTAACCTCTAAGCCATCTGTCTAGCTCCCCAAGCAATACATGATTTAGTTCTTGAGTATGCTTTAAGAGAAAATGGGAGTCTCCCTCTTCCTCCAGTGTACAGCCACTTCCGCTAGTGTACCGCCACTTGTGGTGACGAAAGCCTTGAAGTTCATATAACCCAATAATAATATTCCCTCCCCCTTCATGGGTGAAGTGGCATTAGAAGCCTGGCTTGACATCCTGTAACTGAACCTGCTTTAAGTTCTAACCGTTGACAGCTGCTAATCCCAAGACATGTTTAACCAAACTCCAGAATTAGCACAAAGGACCGACCTGAGACCTATCAATTATTTTAGGTAACGCACTTATAAATCAGGTGGCAACAGGTGTGACCAAATCGCTCTCTGCTCTCTTGTCATTTCAATCCCTTGGTGGTCAGTCATGGAATTAGTACTGCCATCTTGTTGGCATAAGGATTTGAAGGCTTCAAGAGTTTCACTCTCCAGCCTGCGGTGGGGCACTCTAGTGTGTCTGTAAAAGCAGGCAGGCTGCCTTATAATGCTGAGGAAAAGAATCAAACCAAATGACGCGCAACATTAGACATCATTGTTTCTGAGTAATTCAGATTATTCTAGCATGACTGCTCTGGTTTAGATGTGAACTGGCCCAAGTGTATTTTTTCCCTCTTTATTTCTTTTGGCTCTTCGCTCTCTGGGGGCCTGCTACCCAGGTCCCAGATAAATCATCCACAGAGGCGTATTATTATTTATAAATGCCTGGCCTTAGCTTGGCTTGTTTCTAGCCAGCTTTCCTTAAATTATCCTGTCTACTTTTTGCTTCTGGGTGTTTTCCTTTTCTTACTTCTGAATATTTTACTTTCATTTTTACTCCGTGGCTGGCTGGGTGGCAGGGTGGTTGCATGGCTGGCTGGGTGGTTGCATGGATGGCCCTTGTGTCCTCCTCTCCTTGTTCTCTTGCTGCTTCTTTTGCTCCCTGATTCTTCTTTTTTTCCCTTTATATATTCTCTCTGCCTGCCAGCCCCGCCTATCCTTTCTCCTGCCTCACTATTGGCCGTTCAGCTCTTTATTAGACCAATCAGATGTTTCAGACAGGCCCATTAACACAGCTTCACAGAGTTAAACAAATATAACATAAAAGAACACAACACATCTTTGCATCATTAAACAAATGTTCCCCAGCATAAACAAATGTAACACACCTTAAAACAATATTCCACAACACCCAGGGGCTCCTGTTCTGAGCACTTGGTCCCCAGCAGGAGGATGCTGTTTTTGGAGGTTGTGTGACCTTTGGGATGTGTGGCCTAGCTAGCAGAAGCGGGATGGCTGCTGTGGAAAGGGCACTAAAGCTAGATCCACGTCTGGTTTCAGGCCATGCTCTCTTCTTGCCAATCCGCCAAAGATAGATAGATAGATAGATAGATAGATAGATAGATAGAGAAAGAGAGAGGGGGGTGGTTCTTGGTTTTTCGAGACAGGGTTTCTCTGTGTAGCTTTGCACCTTTCCTGGATCTCACTCTGTAGCCCAGGCTGGCCTCAAACTCACAGAGATCCACCTGCCTCTGCCTCCGGAGTGCTGGGATTAAAGGCGTGTGCCACAACTACCTGGCTCTGCCAAAGATATTAGCAGCCTCACCACACTTCCAGCAGCACAGGCTGGCCCCTCTCCTCCCATCAATCCCAGCAGCACAGGCCGGCCCCTCTCCTCCCATCAATCCCAGCAGCACAGGCCGGCCCCTCTCCTCCCATCAATCCCAGCAGCACAGGCCGGCCCCTCGCCTCCCATCAATCCCAGCAGCACAGGCTGACCCATGCCGGTATTTCTGGAAATCATGATCCAGAATGAACTCTTCCCCCCTTCAACTGTTTCTGTTTGGTATTTTGTCAAAGCCACAAGAAATGTAACTAACGCAATGAGATTCGGGGTAACTTAGACTAGGTAAATAATCATATTTTTCAGTCAAATGTATCATGAAATATTAAAATGAAATTATTATAAATGAAATCTTCCATATTAGCAAATCACTGCACTGTTTTCAGAGCTATCCCAAGTCACATCATTTCCAGGAGAGAACGTTTTGCATTTTAGACTCCAATGAGAACCGCCTATTTTGAGGTCTTTTCTGTCTTGTACCCAAGCAGTAAAAATCATGCCCTGTTATTCCAGTGGGGTTCTGCCTAGGCTCTTGTTAGTAAAGCCACATGTATACAAGCCTGACCCTCTAGGATGACCTTTAAACACAGCAGTGACCCAAACACAAGAACTCGCTTTCCTTCCCTAGAGATCCACTACCCCTGCAAGCATGCACTTAGCATCATGAAACTTTAAAAGGAGCCAGGTCCCTTTTAAGCCATTTAGAAATTCCCCTCATAAATGAAACAAAGTGACTAGTTCTGGAGAAGCGGCTTGTCTAAATTTAGTGACAGATTTGGGACAGTCCAAGTCCCTGACGCCCATTCACAAGCTGGAAAGGACCTCAGTTTCCCCATGGGAACACTTTCAAGGGTGAGATTTTGAAAAAGCAAGCGACTTGACTTCTCCAAAGCTCAAGTTTATTCTTATATAGGAGAATAAAGTAAGATCATCTCCGAGTTTCTTCTGTTTCTAAAATCTGGTGAATGCGATTTCCATAATGCAGAATACCAAATGTCCCCCACATTGTGTGAGGCTACAAAGCTGCTTCCATCTTCAATTTAAGAACAAAAAAACGTGGAGGTGGGTGGGGAGCGCATGAAGGCTAAGAACGAGAGAAGCCGGGCAGAGGTTCACAGGCTGGGTAGGGGGAACCCTCTCTCTTCCTAGCTCCTTATCATCCCATCCCACGAGACCACAGAGGGTGGAATAACTTCTCCAATAGCTAGCCTAGGCAGTTTCAGCTCTAACCTGCTCAAATGCTGTCAGAAGGGCACTGGGGCGCGATATGGGTTGAGTGAGTGCCCTAGGGTCATGTTCTGGAAGCCTGGCATGCAATGTGACAGTATTCAAAAGGGATGTAGGGCCTTTAAGAGGTAGGGTCTGGTAGCAGGGGATTGAATCATGGGCGCTCTCATGGAGAGAGCAATATTCCTCTGGTGTGGTGGGTTATTTCTGCAAGAATATATTAGTTCTCACAAAATGGGATTGTTACAAAGGAGTCAGTCCCATCCCTCTTCGCCTATAACCTCTAACTCACACACATACCCTTCCTTGCCTTGTGACGCTATCCACCATGTTGTATCACAGTGGTCAGGGTGCTCTTACCACAGTGTGTCTGTTCCTGGGCATCGCCCTAGTTTGGTTTCTGTTGCTATGACAAAACACTGACCAAAAGCAACTTAAGAGGAGGAAGGTTTATTTGGCTTACACTTCAACATCACAGTCCATCACTGAGGGAAGCCAGGGCAAGAGCTTAAAGATGGGAACTTGGGGGCAGGAACTGAATCAAAGACCACGGAGGAATACTGCTTAGTGGCCTGCACTCCACGGCCTGCTCAGCTTGCTTTGCTGCGGAACACAGAACCACCTGCCCAGGGGCAGCCCCACCCACAGAGGGCTGGGCCCTCCCACATCAATAAGAACATGCCCCACATGCCCGCAGGCCAATCTGACGGGGGCGGCGGCGGCGGGGGGGGGGGGGGGGGGGGGGGGGGAGGGGGGGGCAGTTCCTGAACTAAGACCCCTCTTCTCGGTGACTCTTAGTTTGTGTCAAGTTGACAAAAAGTAACCAGCACCTAGGGCATTGGGGCTTTCCTCCCCAGAATTGCAAGCCAAATAGGCTTTTTGTCTCCCCTTTAAAAAAGAATCCAGCCAATGGGGTATGATGGTGCATGCCTTTAATCTTAGCACTTGAGAGGCAGAGGCAGGTGGATCTCTGTGAGTTCAAGGCCAGTCTGATTTACATAGTAAGTCCCAGGACAGCCAGGGCTACACACTAAGACCAGGTCTTGAAAAAAAAAAAATATAAAAGCTTCTAGCCTCGGGTATTTTAGTTATAGTGACACTAAAAAGATCAAGACAGAGAGAAAGGGGCAGCCAGTGACAAAGCAGGTTAGGAAACAGCCAACGCCAATTAGCCAATGGGAGACGTCAGAAGAAGCAGATTGTTCCCAGGGGGGCTACTCTCTTCCTATGAATCAAAGCTTCAATCAAGTGGGTCTGAGGAGAATTCCATGGCAACCTTGTCTCACACGGCTTAGAAAACACAGCTAGTCCCATCTTCCTCCTCCAGCCAGGGCAGTGATCGGAGAAAGGCGATCCGTGGCAGCAGTGGACACGGAGTTCCGGAAACCAATGGTCTCAACCTTTTCATCATCTTGGATGCTCAGTGCTGGGGTGTGCCTCTCTAATTTGATGGCACTGTGGAATGGCTTCTTAAAGAACTCAGAGCTGATTCAAGCTAGTCCCGTAGCGAGTCGATGCCACCTCTTGGATTCTCATATTTTGCTCTACAGGATAAAGAGCTGGAGGATGGGAGTCCTAGGTGGCCCTGGGCGGGAGGTTATGAAACCCTTCCCCCCTGTGTAGCTGCTTTGAGTAGTAACAACAGTCAACACAGATGGGGCTGCGTGTCTATTAATGGACTTCAGTCACAACAGCCACAGACAAGTGAGAGAGAACAGTGCCTCTCTCCCATGAGGACACTGGCCTAAGGTCAAATGGTAAGCGCAGAACCAGGATTTGAACCTGCATCTTTTGGCTCTGGGGTTCTCGTCTTCTTGGACTTGGCAGGTGTCCTTCTGTACTCCCACAATGTAGAAGGGCCCACTTTATCCTCCCATTTCACAGACGGGTTCTCTCACTCACACATGGGGAAGGCAAGATTTGAATCTGGGCCTGGCTTATGCACAAACTCCTGTCCTCCTCACTCTTAACAGTATGGTTACTCCTCAAGCATCTGTCTCATTGGGGCAGCTTGGGGGGGGGGGTTCTACCTAAATTTCCCATGGCTTTTGAAATTCAAACTTAATTGGTAGAGTTAAAATATAAAATAAACAAACATAGTAATAATAGCAGAAATTTTAATTGATAAACAGGTGTGTCTTAAGCACTCTACATGTGTAAGTCCATAAATTCTGACAAGCCCATAAGCATGCTCTTACTTTGGAAGTAAAGATTCATTTATTATATATGATACTTGTTTTGTTATTATGTTTTTATCTTTTGTACTAAGAACTGAACCCAGGGCCTCATCCACACTAGGCAAACACTCCAACACTGAACTATATATCCCCAGCCCCCTTTTCTTTTCATTTTAAGACAGAATCCTGTTTAATTAACTAGGTTGACTTCCAACTCTCCATCCTCCTGCCTCAGCTTTTATATATGGAATTACAGGTGTGTGCCACGCTGCTAAGCAATGAATAATGATTTGCTCAAGTTGAATGAGTTTGTTATCTTCTGGTGGGGGTTGTTTGGTTTTAGGGCTTGGAGACAGAGTAGCCTGTTACCCTGGAAGGCCACAAACTCATTATGCAGCCAAAGTTGACCCTGAACATTTGATCCTCCTGCCTCTTCCTTCCAGAGTGCTAGGGATTCCAGGTGTACTCCATCACACCCTGTGAGTATTATCCTGTAAGAGAGAACTGGCTGCTGTTTCTCAGATGGTAACATCAAACTCAGAATTACATGTATTTGTTAGCACCAAGACATATTTCCTGCACCCTTCTTCGTCTCCTTAAAGCCTAAGTGTTAAAATTGTTTCATATGATCCAAAACTTGCCTAAATATTTGCAGTCTGGGAAACGATCCATTGCCCTCAGATCTACGAACCAATCAAATTGAATTTTTGACTTAAAAATGCCAAAACCCTTGACCACGGAAACCATCACGTCTTCTGTGAGGAATCTTCTTTTAAAATAGTTCCACTGAAATATTTTCATTAAACTATTTCAATAGGGTTGAAAAGGAAGCCGGGGAGGGGGTGGGCCAAGACAGCACAGCAGCCTGCAGGGGAGCGGCTCTGACAGAGTCCATTTCTCCTGGGATGTGACTCTTGCACAGCCTGGTTGCTGGGACCATTCCGTCCTTTTAATGACCAGGTTCGGCTTCTCCAAGTCTAATGTGTCCAAGAACAGACCAGGGCTGGGACACAGACCAAGCCCTGGGATTATCTTGGTCGTTAAACTTGAGAAGGGCAGTAACAAAGATACAGAAAAGGGCAAAGCCAAGGAACTGTGCCAGCCACATGCACCAGGCCTCACAGGGGCATATACGTGTTTTGCGTTTCCTTGAGAATATAGAAACTTTGGGGCCTGGGACCTACAGAGAAAGGCTGGGGTGGGGTACTTCAGGGAGCTACTGTTTGGAGAGATTATTAAAAAGGAGCATTTTGTTGTTGTTTCTGTTTTTTTCTTTGTTTGTTTGAGACAAAGTTTCCCTATGTAACTTTGGCTGTCCTGGAACTCACTGTAGACCAGACTGGCCTTGAAATCACAGAGATCCACCTGTCTCTGCCTCCCGGGTGCTGGGATTAAAGGTATACGCCACCGCCACCATGCTCAGCTGTTGAAAACAGCAGCTCGTGGTCTTTGTTACTCCTTATTCTATCAAGCAGCTGTTGGGGGAGGGGGGAACAGGTAGCCCTCCTCCAGGGCCGCATCCTAGAAAGCAATGCGCCATATCATCGCTCCTACCAACACAAGGCTCTGCATCATGGCTCCGCACAGCCTGCTTGGTCCAGGCTGTCTTCTGGGGAAGGAGGATCAGATCTTAATACAGGCTGGAGAGTGCCGGGAAAGGGGAACAGTAGGTGTTCTTCCGGATACCCATTTCCTCCAAAGTTCCTCAGATAACTGTGACAAAGTAGGTCTTATAAGTTAGAAGGTAAACACTAACATGATGTCACCCAACCAGAAATGTCCCCAAGGTACATTTCTGAGCTCTCCATGGGACAGACCAGAGCAGACTGTGGCAGGGAGGCCCGCTGCAAAGCTCTCTGTTGGTATAAATAAGTCATAATAACACCAACCCCCTTCTTCTCCTGGTTTGTAAAGGACTGACCAAATCCACTATAAAGCATGCCTTCCAAAGGTCCCTGCTGATTTCAGGCTGTTCATCAAGTCACAGTTAGTACAATTCAGCATGTTATGGGGTACCCTCTAACTCACTGGTATGCCTACCATTCAGCAGCTCCTGGTTACTTACAGATAAACTTAGAGGGTGAGTCCTTATAACTCAGCAGGAGCAAACACAATGAAAACAGACACACTGGAGGCCCAGCTCCCCACTGGAGGCCCAGCTCCCCACTCCTAAGAGTTGTAAAGCACCAGCTGACACACATTTTCATGCACCTTCCTGATTCCTCAGGGTTCCCAGGAAGAAACTGTGTCTGCACACGCTAAGGAAGGATAAAAGAACTGGCCTGCTTCAGAGAGCTCTAAGCTGTGGTAGGCTGAAAAGGGGCTGGCAGCAAGGTGCATTCCTACCTCTTGGTACAGCTGCCCTTTCCTCCCCCCATCCGACCCCTCCCACTCTGAGCAGGCCCGGCTAACAACAAAACCCAAGCGTGGCCATTCTCCGGCTCACAACAATCCCACTTCACGTCTAGGGGACTTCGAGGGGGCTCTTTTATCAGGGTAGTTGCAATGCAAAAAGTTTAGAAGTTTAGGCTGGTAGAGACGGCTGAGTTTCTTGGGTGTGACCCATTAAAATCAGGTCATCCAAAAACTCCCTTTCCACGCCTGATTCTACTAATAAAAGAACTCTTCCAGCCACCTGAGAGGAAGGATAAGGGATGTAGGAGGTGAACGCCTGTCCATCGATACCGGGGCGCTGTAGACTGAACTGTTTGCTGAGAGGAACAATCATCACTTTCAATTTCTTTTCCTTTTTAAGCAACTTCCGGAGAACAAGCCATTTAAAATAAAATCACAACGGGGAACGCCACACCTAGATGGATTTCAAACAAGACGACACAGCTTTCAGAAAAGAAGAAAACAGCAACCTGTGAAATTTGAAGGAGTCTTACTCACGAAGCAATCCGGAAGCTGCTAGAAAACAATTAAGCCGGGTTTCAAAATGACCAGGACAGGATGTGCCCATAGAAAGAAATGTTGCGTGCACCGAGAAGCTGCCAAAGTTACCGCTGCAAAGTACCCTGAACTTTCAAAAGGTGTCCTAGGGTCACTCTGACCCCCCTCCTCCCAAGCTAGTAGCCTTACAAGCACTTTCTCCCGGGTGATATTTGGCGGGAGGGAAGGGGAGGCGGGAGGTGCGAGGAAAAGGAGCAGGGGAGAAGCCTGCCCCGAGCACTCCGGACCCAAAGAGCATCAAGGTTTCAGTTCCCTCCAAAGCAGGGGACACAAAGGTGGCACTGAAATCCTTTCTCCTCCCCCTCCCCCAACGGCGCACCTCTAGAGACCCGGCAGCAACGCCCTTGGGTGGCGGGACCGCGCCTTCTCCGCAGGGAGGGAGCGCAGGGGCTTGCTGGAGGTGGAGGGCTGCGAGGAACCAACCCTGGGGACCCAAGGTGGAACCTACCAGGCAGGTGGCGCGCTCAGAGCTCGGGGCTGGGCTGGGGCGCGCAGGTGCTCCCGGGCACCCTGAAGATGGCCTGGGCGGGCCGAGCGTCCATCGTCTTCAGCCGGCTGCGCTCTTGCCGTCCCCCCCGCCGCTGCAGTGGGGACCGTTCCCCAGTCTCGCGCTGCTTCTCCTGCGGGCTGAAGACACGGCGGGTCCCGCGGCGGCTTGCAGCAACAGGCACCGCGGTGTGGCCGGCGGCGGCGACAGGAGCCGAGGAGGAGAAGGAGGAGGAGGAGGAGGAGGTGTCTGCGCGCTCGCGGCTCGCGTTTCCTCCTCCCGGGCTGGGCGAGCGCGGAGGAGGCGGGGGCGGGGGCGGGGACGGGGACGGGGGCAGGGGCGGGGGGCAGCAGCGGGGGGCAGCAGCGGGGATCTCCTTAGTGGGTTCCCCGGGAGCCAGGAACAGGACGCAGTGCTCTCTCTTCCCCTCGGCGCCGTACGACTCTGGCCGGGCGGCTCGGCCCACACTGGCGAGTCACAAGCGAGCAACAGCTGCTGCAGTGCGGGTCCTCCGCGGCCTCCCTCCCCTCGCTCCCCCGCGGTCCATCCTCAGCCCGCCCAGGGGCCACCGGGCGCCACCCCACGAGAACTCCGGGAAGGTGCACCGATCGCCGCCCCATCCAGCCTCAGCGCGAAGTCCTGGCCCGGGGTATTCCCCGCGTGCTGGGGACGCGGGCCCACGCGTGATTGTGGCCCTCGCGGCGGGCTGTGCGGTCGCACACGGTGTTCTTGATGGCCTATTTATAGCAGGTGGCTCTGCCCGTGGCTGCTTTGGCTCGGGAGGCTCTCAGCAGGTGGTACTGAAGCCGGCGGCGCTCCCGCAAGAACCCAGCCCCTCTGCACGCACTCCTCCGAAAGGGACTAGGTGATCACTGCGCAGCACACCCGCAGGCCACTCAGCCACCATCCCTCCCCTGCATTACCCTTCTTCCTGCACTGGGGTCGAGTGGCAGGAGGGAGGAAACCGGGCACTAAAGCAGGACGGGACGCCGGTACTCCAGGCAGGAAAATCAGGAAATCAGGAAAAACGCCGGGCTGAAGTGCCCTCCGCGGATTAAACACGGCTAAACCCATCTCTGACCAGGTGCGGGAGTGACGCAGAGCCCCAGACTGCGCGCTTTTTCCCTCCCTGCGCGCTGAGCACACACGCACGCACGCTTGTGTACACGCCAGAGAGCCACAAAAAGCTCCCGAAGCATCCCAAAGCATCTCAGAGCAGGTTAAAGAGGCAGCTTCGCTTAGAAGAGAAGAAGGGGTAGAAGAAACCTGAGCATCGCAAGCGGGAGCTGCCAGCTTGGGTTGTGTCTAGAACACCCTGTGGCTGGCTTGTGGGGATAGCTTACTCTTTATTACAGCATAGTTTGCATAGTTTCAGATCTTTAAAAAAAAAAAAAGAAAGAAAAGAGTTGAGGAATAGATACAGTCACGAATAGTCTAATGAGTAGGATGCTGATGGGTTTATGGGAATTGTCCTGCAGAACAGGATCAGGTTATCCAGTTAAACTATATTGTCTACGGAATCATACCATCACTGATTCATGTTTTTATTGTCAACCCCATTGCTCAGTTGACCTTCCCTCTCTGTGGCCTACAGACCATAGCTACCTCCAGAAGGTCACCACATCAAGACAGGTCAGCTGTTTCAAGAGCATCACTGCCACCTTTCAAAGTGTCTGAGAGATGATGTTTGACCTAAGCCACCTTGGCTGGCACTCCCCACTGTAGGAGAAGGGACAGAGGATTTGCTGGACCGTACCTAGAGAGCAGGGCCCAAACCACCTCATACTGCCACTTTTTCGCTTTTCTTGTCCTCACCCCTATCAAGGACTAAGGGGGTCCAGCCTCTCGATAGTCCCCTCGCAGGGTCCGGGACGAATCTACAACCAGCTGATAATTAATCTTTGATGAAAACAAATGAATCTATGTACACGAAACTCCTTAGTTCATACACTTTATTATTCTGTGATGGTTCTCTCTCTACACAGCTTCTATTCTGCTCTCATGTCTAGCTCCTTTCTTGCCTGGTTTCTCTATTTATCTACTGTCCCCTCTAGGTTCTATCTTAATTCCTTCATCTAGTTCTGTCCCTTCTAGGTTCTCATCCATCTAATTCTTTCCCATCTCAGCTCCTCTCCCATCTCCTTCTCTCTCATCTGGCTCTTCCTCATCTTGGTCTTCCCCATCTGGCTCTTCCTCATCTTCCATCTCGTTCCTCTAGTACTCTCTTCTAGTCCTTCAATCTAGTTCTTCCCCATCTCAGTTTGTTCCTCTCAAGTTCTTACCCATCTAGTTCTTCCATTCTCTTTTCTCTTCTCTGTCCTCTGCCCTGGAAGTCCCAGTATATAAAAGGGAGGGTCCGAGCTAAATTGTAAAGCTATTACTTAATGTCCACCTGACCTAGGCGGAGTCCCTTATGGAATCTAAGTCAGGAGACTTGCATGTGGGCTGTTATTGTTAGTCCTCAGAAGTTGGGCGCCCACCTGGGTGGTGTTTCCTGTAGTCCTTGAAAGTGGCTAAGGGAGATATCTGATTCCAGAGAAAGCCTTTCCTGAGGCTGTTCTCCAAATCCCTGGATTGTGTATGTCCAGAGAGTGATCAGTCCGCACTGTTAGCCCTTCTTAGGGAAAAGTCACTTGGGAAAACTATGAAGGCACATATGATTTTCATAACAGAAAACAGCTGATATATAACAAGCCAAGTAACACCAAAAACTCCTTGGGATTTGGCTTCCTCTGGAGGAATTCCCTGATTCCTCCAGGTAGTGACTTTGCCATAACCAGCTGAGTTCTTATGATATATTCCTGTGGCCCGCAACACACCCCGACACATCCTCCCTCCAAAAATTCTGGTCCTAGATCGCAGGAGGCTTAGCAGCCAGGTAGAGAGCAGGCAGTACAGGAAGGCAGTGATTGGCAGAGAGTGGGGTAGTTGAGGAGCCTAGGCCCCAGTCTTGATGTTGGGAAGCAGAGGAACAGTTCGTTCCTCATACGCTCCAGAAATTTATTCTCCTAAATTCCAGCTCAGAGACGTACAACACAGAGGTAAGCAATCATCCTAACTCTGATCTGGGTTAGGGGAAGGGGTGGTGGCCTTGTGACAAGCAGCTATTTCTGCATCCCCTTCTAGTTCCCAGGGACATTTAGTGTCCGGAAATGATGCTGAGAAATTGCATAGGACTTTATAAAGCAGAATCCACCTGTAACACAACATACAATGAAGAACTCTGAACATTTTGTCTTTTTAGACCCGTGGCTGACCTATCCTAGACATCAGGACACAGCCTGCCTGCTTAGCCCTTCGGTGGCTCCCAGCACTGGAAGGAACAGTGAGGACTCCAGAGCAAGGCAGGCTTGCAGGGGTGTGGAGATCTTCCCCACAGGGGCTCCTGGATGCTGTTAGTGACTGTCTTGGCAGCTTGATGGATAAAATTTCCACCTAGAAGACATCAGCCCTGGATGCTGCTTGCTTGTATTTGGACATATGCTCTTGCCTCCCTGCTCCCAGAGCCTCCTACAGTCCTGAGTACAGCATTCTTTTGGGCTCTCTCTAGAGAGGCATTGCTATGCTCCAAATGCAGTCATTTGCAGCATAATTAATTATTTATTGTCAAATACTAGCAATATTAATACCAGCTCTAAGACAGCCACAAGCTCCAGAAAGCAGTCATTGCAATAGGAAGCCCAGGGCAAAGACAACAGAGGCCACTTTGCTTTTCAAATGTTCAAGAAGCCACATGGGACTTCAGTATTAAAAGCCTTTGATTAATGTAGAAAAGAGAGCTTTGAATGACTAGGGGCTTGGGGGTGTAACTCACTTAGAAGAGTGCTTGCCAAGGCCTGCACAAAGATCTGGGCTTGACACCCACATAAACCAAGTGTGACTGTGCATGCTGTCATCTAGCACGTCAGAGGTAGAGGCAGGAAGGTGATGCGTTTGAGGGAAGCCGGGCCTACGTGAGACTCTTGTCTCCAAAACAATAATATTTCAAACAAAGCGACAATTAGAAGATTTTTTTTTTCTTTTTGAGACAGGGTTTCACTATGGAGTCTAAACTGGCCTCAGACTTGAAATCCTTTTGCCTCAGTCTCTGAGGGCTGGGATTACAGGTGTACACCATAGCTGGCTAGTACTAAAGCTATTATCTAGGTATTTGGATGTTCATATTCCCAAGGAAATTGGACTCTAATTGTCGCCAAAATACATTTTTACTTAATTTCCAAATATGCCTATTAAGGGAAGAGTTCTTAATCAGCGGTCCCTTTCCAAAACTGGTAGCAATAAAGGCAGAAGTTAAGACGACAGTGGATAGACCCCTAGGATGGCAAAGTGGCTCACCAGGTCTTTGAGTCACTGCCTGCTGGTGGCTTTCTAGAGACATAGGTGGGGACAGGCTCCCGAGCAAGTCCATGGTCAGTGGGAGAGCATCCAAGACCAGAAGGAGCGCCCTCCCAGCTCCACGCTGCCTGACTCGTCCCCTGTCAATCCCAGCTCAAGGTTCACTTCTGAAGAGGACGTCGGGTCGAGTCAAAGTATCTTCATTACTTATAAGAGCAATCCCTCATGACAGGAAAACAGATTAAAGTCAAGAGCTGAGCCGCACACACTGACTGACTTGCCTCCACACCAGGTCCTTGAATTCCCTTTCTGAAAGGCCCAGGAATGGCAAACGGTAATGTTGTAAGAAGTTAAAATGAGCAGCTAACCAAGGCGACTTTTGAATTTCAGCAGCTCGAGTCCACAGAAGTCTGACTGCATGAAGAACTAGTGTTTGCCATCGAAGGGACAACATACATCTACGTAGAGCGACAACAGACAGAATGTACACTCCAGCCCTGCTTCGGGCTTCTGTGAAGTGTCTTATCTCCTTTTATGGACAAAGCAGATAAAACTCGGAGCGCTGGCTGGCTCCACTTCCGTTTTCAACAGCCTCTCCTGTCTGCCATGGCTCTCTCTGCTCAAACTCAAGGCAGTGCTCTGCTGAGATCCAGCCTGTATGGAGGGCTCCCACTTCCCATCTGAGCAGGTCATGTATGTGGGCAGGGGACACACACCCCTTTATCATGAAGTCTGAACTCAGCTAAGCTCTCTTTAAACGTTCTCAGAGCTGATCATGCAGTTTCATCCCAAGTGGGTAAGCTGAGTAAGCTTCCCACAGCCCGGCAGGGCCCCCTGCATCTTACCCTGTGTGTCAGCCTGCCCCATGCTGAGAAATCGCAGCTGGAATGCAGCAGCTGGCTGCCAACTCCCTGCTTTTGCCCTCACTGTCCAGTCTCTTCTCAACATAGGTGTTAAAGTAATTGTTAAAGTACCAGTTGGGTGATTTGACTCTGCCTTTGGCTCCTCAGACTTCCCAGAATAGGAGTCAAATATTAATTTAACAATACCATTATAATTATGAACAATCAATATCTACTAAAATAATTATAAATATCAATACTGTGTGTGTGTGTACACACACACACACTCACACTTCTTTTCTTGGTTACTGCTCTTCATTTCTCCACACACTTGCCCACCCCTGTGTTGTGTTGGTGGAGTGTACATCTCGTGTGTCATCTTTCTCCCCCCAGGAGCAGAGGACTTGGATTCAGTTACTGATCTGTTTTCAAACGCATAGACTAGAGGCCAGGACATAGTGGACATTCAGTATGGCAGGGCTGGAGAAGCGGCACAGCCATTGAGAGATAGCACACTGTGCTCTTGGGGGAGTTTGATTCACAACCACCTGTAACTCCAGCTGCAGCACATCCAGGCACCTGCACACACACACACACACACACACACACACACACACACACACGCAGAGACATCCACGAAGACATGTAATTTAAAAATACTGAAAAGGTAACATTTAATTACAATGGATGGTTTTAGTGAGTTTGCTGACTTTAGAAAGTCAGCAATAGTCCCAGCTGTACTGAGAGGTTTCTCTGCCCCAGGTGAGTTGAATGTTTAACTCTCAACACAGGACCTGATTTCCAGAGATGGTGAAAAGTCACTGGGCCCTCGCCTGGAAGCAAGGTTTGCCGAAGGTTTGTTTGACAAACATGTGATCGCACAGACCCACATTAAAAAACACACAGACCTGTTGGCTCCCCAAGTTAGAGATGAACAATAAATAATCTTAGTATCGCGCACAAAGGAAGACACAGATAAAGCAAAAGTTGGTTGGGAGGAAACTCTTTTATAAAAAGAAAGTGACAGACAGACAACACTGGCGAGCACCCAGGGGCCAAAATGGCTCCCTATCTTTTCCATCTGACTCAGGTGGCATCTGCGTCTCATCCCATTGGTGGGAGTTGACTTCACAGTCTGACACAGTTGACCAAACAGCACAGAGGGAGGGGAAGGTTCAGGAAATGTGAGTCCTTGCAGGGCTAACTACCTTTGATAGGAAAATAAACACTCACACCAAGAATAAGGATCCCCTAAGTTTCTTATTACTTTGTTCACCCAGCTCTATCTAGTTTCCTTCTGTTGGAAACTATTCTGTCAGGAGATTATGGTTAGTACAAATTCCCCGTCCATTTGGGGATATTATGGTTGTCATTTAATACTTTACACAATGTTCTGTGAGAAGAACCCAGAGAACGTTTCTTTTAGCGTCCTTCCAGGAAAACTCTTTGAGCAACTGGATCATCTTCATGCTCACACTGCCCGGTGAACTTGAGGCAGATTTGGGACTCCTCGCCTGGTATGAGTCCAGGTTGTCTTAGTCAGGGTTTCTATTGCTTTCATAAAACACCATGACCAAAAGGCAAATTGGGGAGGAAAGGGTTCATTCAGCTTACACCTCCGTATCACTTTGCTTATCTTCAAAGGAAGTCAGGACAGGAACTCAAGCAAGGCAGGGACCTGGAGGCAGGAGTCGATGCAGAGTCCATGGGGTGACAGGGAGGAGGGGGCTGTGCCGTGTACTGACTTGCTTATCATGGCTTGCTCAGCCTGATAGAGCCCAGGACTACCTGCCCAGCGATAGTACCTCCCACAATGGGTTGGGTCCTCAGTCAATCACCCATCAATCACTGATTAAGAAAACACTCTAGGGACTGGAGAGATGGCTCAGCGGTTAAGAGCACTGACTGCTCTTCCAGAGGTCCTGAGTTCAATTCTCAGCACCCACATGGCAATTAGCAACTGTCTGTAACTCCAAGGTCTGACACCCTCAAATAGACATACATATAGGCAAAAGAACAATGCACATAAAATAAAAATAAATAAATTATATTAAAAAGTTGAAAAAGGAAACTATGTTTAGCCATGGGTGTTGGGTCCCCAGGAACTAGAGTTACAGACAGTTGTGAGCTGCCCTGTCTCAACAAATAAATACATAAATAAACAAATCTTTAGAAAAAGAAAACACTGCAGGCTTGCCTACAGCCTGGTCATAGGGAGGCATTTTCTTAATTGAGGTTCCTGCTTTCAGGTGACTCTAGCTGTGTCAAGTTGACATTAAACTAGCCAGGACTTGGGTCATTTTGTGAACTCAGGCAGCGATTCAAAGTGACTCTTTCTGTAATTTGCTCCCCCCCCCCCCCCCCGCAGCTGAGGGCCAAACCCAGGGCCTTGCACTTGCTAGGTAAGCGCTCTACCACTGAGCTAAATCCCCAACCCCCAAAGTGGCTCATTCTAAGCCACTGCCTGCTCATATTAATTTCCATCCATGGAAGACAAATTACATAGCGACAATGAACTGCACAGGACGGAGCTGGACTGCCCTGTATTCTGAGCTGATGGTCTTCCCACTTTACGATAGCAACCATGTACTCAGTTTATAGAATTGCGGTGGCAGTCAACAAACAGTGCCACCTTTGGTTTTCTTTTTCATGGTCTTCACTTGGCTTTACAAAGAAAACAACTTGATAATTGTAAATTCCAGATGTTGCGGAAATTTTATTGGCTCAGAAAATCATTCTACAGCAACTAATAGGTTTCTCTTCAGCCTGATTTCTTATTTGTGTGTGCGCGCGCACACGTGCATGCGTACACACATATACTTCTGTTGTTGTATTGAACGCGTTAAACACGTTCATCTTTGGTCGTGTTTGAGAGTTGGCTGGCACAGATGAGGGGGTGAATGAATAAGCAGTAAATGCACAGACAGGAGGCAAAGGGCATCCCCCTTGTCATGTGACCTCTCAATCCACAGGGCGCCAAACGCGCATCCTGCCAGCACCCTGCATGCTGTCTGCTCCGCGTACAGTTTGTAATCTATTTGTCCCATCTTTTTGAATCCTTTCAGGAGACTTCTGAAGTGTGGCTGAGGGGCCCCCACCCTTGTGCTGTAAGCTTAGAGAATTTAAGTGAGTTGTCTAAGGCAGAACACTTACAGGGGAGAAGTTGCAATTTTAACATAGCTACAAGACGAATTTTGCCTTTGAAACTAATTCCTTTCCTCTCACGCTATCTTCTGAATCTCCGGGTTTTGAGCGCGCTATTTCACAGAGCTGTTTTGTCTGTTTTGCTAATAAGAAATACGGAGGGTCTGGTTACTACATTGGCTTTCCTGACAGCCTTCATATTACCAGTAGTCCTAGTACAGCTGGGCCCTGGCTGGTCCTTGCTGTTAGCATCCATAGAAACAGGGTTGGTTTGACCAGCACATGGTGAAGAGATGCGTCACGGATAGCCTCCTTTTGATCCGTTTCTATTGCATAATAATTCTTATTGTGCAACAGCCTGACGGTGGGAACTTGTTTCATGACTCAGTAGTTTCCTCTAGCTTTAAACTGAGCTGGAGATACTCAGCCCTCTTCTTATTTATCTGTTACTAAATATACCCTGAGGGACGGAGTTCTGTGTTCAGGGAATGTGGGTTGGTGTAGAGGACAATGAAGAAGGAGCTAGCACTTACTGAGATCCCCAGACTCACAGATCCATTCCACCAAGGTCTCAGGAGCCTGTCTCAGCCATTAGAGACTGGTCGTGAAAATCTCCACATCCGTGTGCTGGCCGCTGAAGTGACGAGAACCAGGAGATGGCATCTGTGTCCAGCACCTGAACCTTTTCTAATTCACTTAATATTTTCCTACAGACCCACTTACTAACTAATTCAGGTTTCACAGGCCAGTCAGTCCTGCCCCGACTTTTAATTCTGTCATAGGACAACAGTAGCAGAAGGAAACACTGAACTGTTTGTGGTGGCCATACACATTGAAATTTGAGGTTCAGAAAATATCTGATGTTGTGAAATATTAGCCTTTAATTTTTAAATATTTTTAAATTTAATTTTTAAAATTTTACATGCACTGGTGTTTAGCCATAGGTGTTGGGTCCCCTGGAACTGGAGTTACAGACAGTTGTGAACTGCCATGTGGGTGCTGGGAATTGAACCCACATCCTCTAGAAGAGCAGTCAGTGCTCTTAACTGCTGAGCCATCTCTCAAACCCCTTAAATATTTATTTATATATATTTGTTTATTTATTGACAAGTTTTCACTGTGTAGACCAGGCTGACTGACCTCAAATTCACAGCGATTGCCCTGACTCTGCCTCTAAGTGCTGGGATTAAAGGTGTGCACCGTGACACCTGGCCTAATTCTTATTATCTACTATTTATTTAACACTGTTTTATTTTGAGGCAGTCTCAATTTGTAGTTCAGGCTAGCCTTGACCTCATGATCTTCCTATCTCAGCCCGCAAACCCTGGCATTCCAGATATATGCCACCTCGCCTTGTGTGTTGTATGTGTATATTCTTCCCACATTAACAATGGAGGTGGTACTCTTAAGTTGCAATAACAGCTGCTCCACATAACATTAAAATGTTTTGCTTTTCATTGTGGTTCACTGAATCCTTGGATTCTACACACAGACCTGTTGAAAAACTTCTAATGCTAAAAGCTCCTTAAAGTCAGAGATGGGGCTTAACAAGGTGGTATTAAATTCTTCCTTAATGCTTCAAGGTCACAAGTGGCTAAAGCCCACCCTTGCCATCAACAATCCTAGGCAGGAAGAGTGATGCTTGCCCACTGACTGGCCTCCAATGGTCAAGGACCACTTACTTGGCTTCAGACTCTCTTTCACAGGATGAGGGCAGAAATACAATGCTTGCCTTCAGATGCTGCAGATGGGGGAACAGTCCTTAAGTCCTCAGCAGGGTCTGGGGGACAGCAGAGCGTGTGATGACCAACAGTACATTCAGTGCCGAGATCTTTGCTTTCTTCCCTCTCAGAGACTTTTAGCTTTCTCTTGCTTTCTCTTCTATCTCCCTCCCTACAGGGAGGACAGGAAGTCAACCCCAAGAGTCCATTTACCATCCTGTGAAAAGCAAAATAACTCCAGTCTTTTTGAAAATTAAGACTTCAGAACTCCTCAGCTGTCTGTGTCAGAACGTCCTTCCCTTTCTTAATGGTTAGGATTCTGTCAGCCAGGGCAGAAGGGCTTACTTACCTAACACCAATACACTTTTTATAGTTAAGTCTTCCAAATGTCCTTCAAATCCAGATCTCCTCAATGAGATTCTACGCAGGAGACAGTCAGGGGTGGGCAGTCCTGCATAGAAGCACAAAGATCAGGCAAGAGGACTTAGAATTCAAGTGGACATCAATGCAGGGCAAGACAGAACAAAATGTTTTCAACCCATTGTGGGCAGACTTTTCTCTGTGTCTCAGCAGCCGTTCCCAAATAACCACACTGAGACTTATTATTAATTATAAATGCTCGGCCCGTAGCTTAGGCTCGTTTTTAGCTAGCTCTTATAACTTAAACGAACCCATTTCTGTTCACCTATGTGCTGCCCCAGGCTTGTTTACCTCACATACATGCTCCCCATCCTGCCCGCTCTGTGTCTCATAGCATCTCCCCCAACTCCACTCTTCCTCCCAGCGGTCTCCTAGTGTCGCTCTCCCACCCAATCTCCTCCGGCCCAGCCATAGGCCAGTCAGTTCTTGATTAACCCATGAGAGTAATGCACACTTACAGTGTACAAAAAGATGATTATTCCCCAGTCACCCATAGCACTTGAATCCCAAAGAAAGGAAGGAAAAGGACTCTGGCTGCTAAAAATGGTGTGAAGTAATGAGAACAGATGGCAGTAGCTGAAACCCCATAGCCTGTGGGAGACTGGAGGACAGAGAGGTGGGGTCCCCTAGAGGCAGGGGGAGAAGGGGAGAGGTGGGCCTCCGGGGATAGGGGCGTAAGGAACAAGCCACCGTCACACCTGGCTGGAAACTTCCAGGGCTGCACACACACAGGAAACTGAGGGGACTGTTGCTTCGTCACTGTCCCCCTGAGGTGGATACGTTCCCACCGTCCCTCCCTGCTCTTATCTGTGTCCTCTTCTGTCCCCTACTGTGCAGAAACCCGAAGCACTGCTCACTCTCTGAAAAAGATATGAGAAAAAAACAAAACAAACCACACAAAATGAGAAGTCACTTCCCTCCCTATCCTAGACCAAAGAAGGTGATGGTCTGGCTGAGATCCCCCGCTGGAGGGGGTCGTGGGGGGTCCTGGAGTGACTTGGAGAGAGTTCACAGGAGTATGAAGCGTGAATAGCGGTGCGTGGGTCCAAAGTTTTGAAAAGTAATACCGAGGCATGTGAAAAGTCAGGAAACCATGAGAGCACAGAAAGAAGATGGAGCCCTTCCTCAGCTGGAAACCAGCCATTCTAGCACAACTGGTCAGTGCTGCGAAGACTGCCTACACAGACTTTTTTTTTTTTTCCGAGACAATGTTTCTCTGTGTAGCTTTGGAGCCTGTCCTGGATCTCACTCTGTAGACCAGGCTGCCCTCAAACTCACAGAGATCCACCTACCTCTGCCTCCCGAGTGCTGGGATTAAAGGCGTGCGCCACCACCACCTGGCGACAATATTTTTTTTAAAGAATGTTAAAATAACAACAAGCTTACACCTGGCTGGAAGTACAGAAAACCCCACCAACACATGGTTGAGCAAGTGTCTCTGTGGAAGGATGAAGTGTCCTTTGGGTATCTGCCTGAGAGTGGTGTAGTGGATCTAGAGGTTGATGGATTCCCATCTTCCTCGGGAACCAGCACACTGATTGCCATGGTGGCTGTACAAGTTTGCACTCCCACTAGCAATGGATGAGTGTTCCCCTTACTCCACATCCTCGACATCATGTGCTGTCATTTGTTTTATTGGTCTTAGCCATTCTGATGGGCATAAGATGAAATCTCAAAGTAGTTTTGATTTATGTTTCTCTGATGACTAAGAATGATACATATTTGAAAAAAAACAGGAGTGAAAGAAGAATCTATAAAGGAAAACCTATAAAAATCTACAAGGAATTGATGAATCTATTTTATATATAAGAATCTATGAAGGGATTAGTAGCTCATTTTTGGTCCGAAACAAAACAGTTCTGAGTACAATTAAATAGTGACATCCAACACCAGGGAAAATAAACATCAACTCAGCACGCTTTCCTAACAGAGTAGGATTAACGAATGCAGGTGACTAGAGACATTTTCAGACCAAGATGCGGCACCCTCTGAAGTAAGTGCTTCAGCAAGCGTGCAGTGGTGCATCCGGTGCAGCTGGACCGACGGGTTGCATCAGCATTCACTTCCAAACATCGTGATTTGTGAGGCACTTTGAAAATGAAGCAGAGTGTGGTGCAAGCATACACAGAGACGTGCAAAGACACAGGACAAAGTGGCCGTCTGCACAGCTGCTGTTTGGAGGAGTGCAATGAGAAAAAGCCTCAGCACTCACCAGTAAGGGAATTTATTTGAGCTGCGATACAAAGTGAACATAGTTCTGTAGGAGGCAGATTTCCCCACCATTAACAACCTCAGTGCATTGTAGCAATGAACATGGATTGCTCAATAACTCCATCTCAGGGAAGGAGCCAGTGAATAAGCAGGGACACGAAACATGATTTCACGATTGCATAGTAAAACAGGCACAGTGGAGAACAATGAGAAAAGACTTACCATTTGCAGAAAACCAAATCAAGACAAAAAGATTCATCACCTAATTGCTGTATATCCTTGAAGCTGGTGAAGATGGCTCCATTCATTCATGGGCTAGGGATAAGGGTAAAAATATTTTGCTGTATGCCTTCCATATCCTTTGAGTTGTATGTCATTTGAATATATTGCATAAGATAAACATTAAAACAAGGTAAGTGTTGTTTAGGTGGAAGCTAGAGATAGTAACTTTGCAATGATTATGCAAGAATAGATGTTAAGATTTAAGGAGGTTTTAGGCTGATAGCCCAATCTGAAGAGTGTTTGCCTTGCAAACATAAAGACCTGAGTTTGATTCTTCAAAACCCATGTAAAAACTGGCCAGTGCTTGTAACCCCAGCAGAGGATGTGTAGGCAGCAATAGGTAGATCCCTTGAGGCTATTGGTTCTTCATCTCAGCCTACCAGATAAACTCCAGGCCAATAAGAGACTCTTGTCTCCAAAACAAGGTGGAATACACCTGAAGATTGACTGCTGAGATTGTCCTCTACACATGTGCTCACATATGTACACACATGCATGCACACACATAATCCTGCACAAACACTCACAGAGACAAAAAGACTTATCAAGGAACTACTAAAAGATATGAACTTCCATGTGCAATTAAAATGGTGCAGGATACTAGGATGGATTAAAAAATGTTCTCTTGAGCATCTGTCCATCCGTCTGTCTGTCTGTCTATATGTGTATATACATATATAATTACAGTTTGGATGTGGTATGTCCCCTGCAGGTTCATGTGTTTGAATACCTAGTTCCAAGCTGATGGCACTACTTTGGGAGTCTGTGGAGCCTTTGCGACATATGGCCTGAGGGGGTTTGCTAGAAGCAGGCCACCTTCAAGGGTGATAGCCCAGTCCTGAATCTGGCCCAGCTTTCTCTGTTTGCTGATCTGACAGCATATGAGCTACAACCACAAGTTTCATGTGTTGCCCCAGCTGCCAAGTCCTCCCCCTCATGATGCACCGGCCCTCTGTGAGCCAAAACAGACCACTCCTCCCTTAAGTGGCTTAATTAAATATTAAAAGCTTAATATTAGTAGGCTTAATAGTAATATTCATAGGCTTAACCTATTAAAAGCATGTCTATTTTCTTTTCTGTGAACTATATTTCTATATAATTAGGTCCCTTTTCTATTGCATTGTTAATTTAATTTTTATGTATTTTTATTCTATGCATATAGATGTATTTCCCACATGTATATCTGTGCACCCTGTGCATGCCTGGTGAGCCCAGAAGAGGGCGTCAGAGCCCCCCACCCAACTAGTTGTAAACTGCTCTGTGGGTGCTGGGATCAAACTCAGGTCCTTGGGAAGGGCTGACATTGCCCTTAACCACTGAGCCATCTCTTTATCCCCATATCGTTGTTTTTTAATCATTATATATAGGAGATCATTTTTACTTTAGGGTGATAAATGTTTGCCCATGACACAAGTTGCAGATACTTTTCTCTGGTTTGCTGCAGAAGGTTTTATATAAGATAGGCACATTTTTCATTTATTTTTGCTGTGTGAGACCTTTTCCACTCCACAACTGCATGAGAATTACAAACACGTTCTCCTGGTGCTTCCTGGAGGTCCTGTAGGAATATAATTATCCCAGGCATGTGTTCAGGAAGAATAATAATGGCATACCCATATGCCAGCCAGCAAGCCTAATGTGAGTTCTACAAGAGGTATTATATTTCCACAGAAAATCTAATTTCCCCTTAATCATTCCTTAGTATCCTATGTAGTCAGCGCAATGTAAAAATGTCCTTAACGATGATTTTGAAAATTGTGTCTCATATCCCACTACAGAGGAGGACACTGGCACACATTGGTAGTGGAGTTACAACTGAAATCGAGAACGTCTGGGTGTCGCAACCTCAACCTTGGCTTCTACAGGTGTGGTTTGTACAACCTACAACTAGTGTCTGTTTTTTTCCAGCTTTATTAAGTGTGCTAGTCAGGGTTCTCTAGAGTAACAGAATCTGTAGAAGTCTCAGCTGGTCTTCAGTATACGCTGGAATCCCAGAGAAGCAGGCTCTGGTGTCAGTGAAGGAGTAGACTTGCTAACAAGGTGAGGGCAGACAGGCAAACGAGCGAAAGCTTCCTTCTCCGCGACCTTGTGCAGGCTTCCATCAGAAGGTGTGGCCCAGATTGGAGGCAGGTCTTCCCACCTCAAAAGATCTGGATTAAAGGTGTGTCTTTTTACCAGATTAGATCCAAATTAGAAGTGGATCTTCCCACTTCAAATTAAGCAGAAATTCCTCACAGGTGCACCCCATTATTGGTTTTAGTTAATTCCAGATGTAGTCAAGTTGACAGCCAAGAATAGCCATCACATTAAGGTAATCCACAAATACAATTTCATAAATTTAAATGTCAAAACTTTAGAAGTTGTGCCTGGCATACCTTTAATCCTGTACTAGGAAAGCAGAAGCAGCTGGATCTCTCTGAGTTCAAGGCTGGCCTGATCTACCTAGTGAGTTCCAGGCCAGCCAGAGCTATGTAGTGAGAGACCTTGTCTTAAACCATATCTCCATCTCTCAAAAAACTGTATAATTTCCAATGGGATGATTTGACATATGTAAGTATTACAAAGTGATCATCATAATCAAGTTAGTTTGCTATCAATCAGGTTACCTGGTCACCATTATTGAAATGAGGTGGTAAAATAAATACAAGGTCTTTTTTTCTTCTTTCTTTCTTTTTTTTTCCCCCCCGGAGCTGAGGATCGAATCCAGGGCCTTGTGCTTGCTAGGCAAGCACTCTACCACTGAACTAAATCCCCAATCCTTCCATTTTTTTTTTTAGTAATATTCAATTTAACAAAAAAACAAAAACAAAAAGCAGGGTTATTAAGTGTAGCCTCTGTGAAAGTGTATACCCTTGAACATCTTCATAATTCCCCCACTCCCAACCTTTCATATAAGTTTGATATTTTTTTCCACGTGGGTGCTATCCCGTAGTATATATAATTTTGGTCAGCATCTGCTTGGTGTCGCTTAGCATAACCGCCACTCCAGGCTCATCTCTGCTCTCACACTTGATGGGATTTCCTTCTTCTCAAAGCTGAGTATCATACCTCGGATTTACCAGTCCGTCAGTTTCTGTGTCCTCTCACCTGTCTTTGGTGCTTCGGCTGCTTCTCTGTCTTCGCTGTTATTTCTTTGCTCTTCTTCTTTGTGGTCCTGGAGATGGAACTCAGGTCCTGAAGCATGTGAGGCAACTGCTCTTCGGTTGAGTTCCGTCCTCCACTCCGCCTTGGCTGTCATGAGTGTGCTGCAGTAAACATGGCGGTGTGGGCATGGATGGCGGTGGTGGCCCACGCCTTTCATCCCAGCACTGGGAGGCAGAGGCGGGGGGATCTCTGTGAGTTCGAGGCCAGCCTGGTTTACAGGACAGCCAGGGCTACACAGACAAACCCTGTCTCTTGAAAAAATAAATAAATAAATAAACATGGAGGTGCAGATCCTGATTTTGTTTCCTTCAGCTATGCACATCCAGAAGCAGCATCGCTGGGAGAAATGGCCGTACAATTTTCTATCATGGCTGAGCTAACTTACGTTCTCACCAGCAATGAGTCAGATTCTCTCTCTCTCTCTCTTTTTGAAAGATTGATTTATTTATTATGTACACAGAAGAGGGCACCAGATCTCGTTACAGATGGTTGTGAGCCACCATGTGGTTGCTGGGAATTGAACTCAGGATCTCTGGAAGAGCAGTCGGTGCTCTTAACCTCTGAGCCACCTCTCCAGCCCGAGTCAGATTCTCTTTTCTCCTTGTCCTCATCAATCCTTTCTTTGGTCTTTTATTATTATTATTATTTTATCATCATCATCATCATCGTTAGATTTATTTCAATTTTAATCATGCGTTTGTGTCCATCAGACATGGGGGTAATCTCTGAGGCCTGAGGTGACAGGTCCCCTGCTGCTGGAGTTACAGGTAGTTGTGAGTGCTGAGACATGGGTGCTGAGATTTGAACTTGGATCCTTCTGGAAGAGAAATACACGTTTCTTAACTCCTGTACCATTTTCCCAGCCCCTTAATATCATTTTTAAGTCTAGGTATGTTTTGTCTGCATATATATCTGGGTACCACATTCCTGCCTGGTGTCTGAGCAGGCCAGAGCGGGGCAGTTGACGGCCTGGGAGTGGAGTTACAGACAGCTGTGAGATGCTGTGTAGGTGCTGGCAATGAAACCTCTGGAGGAGCTGTTAGGGCTCTTAACCACTGAGCCATCTCTCTAGTTCCTCTCCTATCTTTTTTATAATCGCTATTCTAACAGGTGCCAGGGATATATTGAAGTTCTGTTTCTGCGTTTCCCTGATAATTTATGAGTCTGAATATACATTCTCCCTCTCTCTCCATTTGCATGTCTTTTGAAAAACATCTATTCAGTCAGAATTAAAAACCTGATTTCTTTTGTTTTTTCCTCTTTGTTGAGTTATATTTTGTCCCTTATATTTTGGCTATTAATCCCTTTATAGATACAAATTTACCGGGATTAGAAATGTTATTAACTTGCTGGGCGGTGGTGGCACATGCCTGTAATCCCGGCATTCGGGAGGCAGAGGCAGGCGGATCTCTGTGAGTTGGAGGCCAGCCTGGGCTACAGAGTGAGTTATAGGAAAGGCGCCAAAGCTACACAGAGAAACCCTGTCTCGGAAAACCAAAAAAAAAAAAAAAAAAAAAAAAAAATGTTATTAACTTTTAAAAAGATTACAATATCAGAGCAGCAATGCCTTACCCCATCCCCTGCCCCAAAAGCTGAACCCACCAAAGGAGTTGCTATGAAACAGTTGACGGATGGCATCTGTCCCTTTGTCTAATGACAGTGATACTTAATGCTGAACAATTACCAAGTGTCTCCACCTAGGTCTCTCTTGCCAGCTGCCTTTGTTTCTCTTCCTGTTGCTGTGATGAAATCCTCTAACACAAGCCACCAAGAAAAGAAAGGATCCACTCTGGCTCACGGTTCAAGGGTACAGTCCATCGTGGTGAGGTCAAGGCAGCAGGAACTTGAAGCAGCTGGTCATATCTCACCCACAGTCAGGAACAGAGAGGTATAAACGCTGCTCAGCTCCCCTTTTCTGTTTTACACTCCAGGATCCCAGCCAGGGTAACGGTGCCACCTATAGTGGACCTGTCTTCCTCACTCAATCAAGGCAACGAAGATAATCCTCCAAAAGCATGCCTACAGGTCCACCTACCAGGTATTTAAATTTTATTTATGTGTTATTTTGTGGTGATATTTTATTTGTGCTCTAATAAATAAAGCTTGCTTGGGAATCAGAGGAAAAAGCCAGCCACTATATTAAACATAGAGGTCAAGTAGTGGTAGCACATGCTTTTAATCCTAGCATTCGGAAGGCGGAGATTCACCCGGATCTCTGTGAGTTCAAGGCCACACTGAGAACAGAGCCAGGAGTGGTAGCACACACCTTAAATCCCAGCACTAGTCAACCATAGAGGTCTGGAGGTCTGTACAGACAGACAAGAATTGATAGAGCTGGGAGGAAAGAGGAAGTGATGTAGCTGGTCGGAGAGAGGAAGTAAGATGGCAGGGCACAGAAAGGTATACAAGGCATGAGTATACAGGAAGTAGCTCTCTTGGTCTTAGGATTTGCTAGCAGTAAGAACTTGTGACTGGCTTGTTCTGTTTCTCTGATCTTCTCTGATTTCTCAGCTTTCACCCCAATATCTGGCTCCATTTTTATTTATTTTTTATTAATAAGACCATTTGGCGTAAGACTCGTGTTGCATTATTTTTATGTGTATGGGTGTTTTACCAGCATGTATGTTTGTTTATGCACCACGTGCGTGAAGAAGAGAGAGCATTGGATCTCTGGACTGGAGTTACAGACAGTTGTGCGCTGCCATGTGGATATTGAGAATCAAACTCCAGGCCTTCTGGAAGAGCAGCCAGTGCTCTTAACTGCTAAGACAATGCTCCAGTCTTTCCAGATGATTCTTGAGCTCATCAAGTTGACAACTGAGATTAATCATCATATCATCTTTACCCATGAGGTATTATAGATAAATAAAAATAAAAAGGGAAAGTTTACTTACATACATTATTCTGTGTGGTATTATATTAATAAAAGATTGGAAGCAATTGGAATGGGTCTTTTAACTATAGAATGTGAAAGCCGCTACACAGCAGGTTGTACAGTGTGATGCCATTTGTGAGCAAATGCATAACATTTCAATGCCCTCATCCCTTTGCATATTTTATATTCATATAGTGTTATATTCCATAGTTTTCATTACTGGGACAACAGGATTTTCCCAAATAAAATGTAAATGTTCATGAGTTCAGCAAGCCAGCCTCATCTACAAGGCCAACACATATATACCCACCCATACGTATATATAGCACACAGACACACATATACACCACACATACACACACTTATGTACAAAAGTGAGACAAACCCATCTTTACTTCAATCTCTTGGTGCCTTATCAACAAAACCTGGGGTCACAGCTGTGGGTTTCACAACAGAGGACAAACCCTCTGAAGGAAGGATGGCTTCTGATTCCACCACTCCAGCCTCTGCCAAAGCTTTCTGTCAGATGCCCGTATCTTGTTCATACACTTCTTTTGCTGATCCTCACGACAACAAACACATCCAGTTTTGTTCTCGGACACTTATGCAATCAGTTAAAAGGCATCTCTAAGAACCTAGGAGGGTGTGGGGACTGGAGAGACAGCAAGTGGGTCGCATTTCCAGCTGACATCTGTATCTCCAGTTCCAGGGGGAAATCCAATGCCCCCTTCTGGCCTCCACAGGTAATGCACACATGTGGTTCATAGATATACAGGCAGGTAAAACACCCATACATAGAAAAGTGGATAAGTCTTAAAAACAAAACAGAACAACAACAACAACAACAAACAAACCAAAAACATAGGGGAATGGCAAATCATCTTCTTTGGAGAAGTGAAACCCAGTGGGGATTTCTAAATACACTCCCCCAGGGTAGATATAAATGACTAAGCCTGTATGAGACAGTCAGTCCATTGGTTCTTTCTGCTTCTTCTACAGGAAGTCTCCTTCCATCAACTTACAAGCTATAGAAGTCTGTCTATTACATCCACATATAATAGACATATTATATATGTGGCGTATAGCACTGGACATGTTGATTCATTCCCGTGTGTGTGTGTGTGTGTGTGTGTGTGTGTGTGTGTTATTTTTATGCAAGTGTGTAGGTACATGTGTACATGTGTGCCCATAGAAACAAGAAGTTGATATCAATTTTCTTCCTCAATCACTCTCTATCTTATTTTGGGGGGCCAGGTATCTTACTGAACCCAAAGCTCACCAATTTGGATGGACTGGCTGTTGTACACTGAGCCCCCAGATTCTCCGATTTCTACCCACTAACACTGGGATTGCAGATAGACGGGACACGCCTGGCTTTTATGTGGGTGCTGGGGATCTGAACGTAGGTCCTCATACTTAAACAGCAAATATTTTGCCCAATGAGCTATCTGCCCTCCCGTCAACCTTTCTTTTTAACTGAATTCGGTTGGCGTTTATCCAGTTATTGTTTTAAAAAGTTTATTTACTATTACTGTTGTGTGTTTGCATGAGTGATGTGGGGGTACACAAGCCACAGCATGCGTGTAGAGGTCAGAGGACAACTTTGTACAGTCAGTGCTCTCCTTCCACCTTCATGTGGTTTGGGGGGGATCAAATTCAGGGTTCCAGGCTTGTGTGGCAAGTGCTTTTACAGGCTGAGCTGTCACATGGCCCAAGCTTTAAGACTACAGAAACCAACTAGAAACGGTCTGAGCCCCTCACATCCCCATCGAGCCAGAAAGTCAAACTGGGATTCTCACTCACGCTTCTCAATCTGTCCGTACTGGCTAACAGGAAATACAGGGCACAGAGGAACCAGCTAAACACGCCATAAGCAAGCAGTGAATGGATTCCAAACAGTGGGCTTGAAGCAGCAAATTACAAGAAAAAATGTAAAATAAGATGAAGAATTTCTATATTGAATGGGCTTCAGGAAGCTGCTCACTCAACTGCAGTGAGTGGACAGTACCTGAACCCTGATTCATCAATCAGACAAATGGGAAATCCCACACTGACTGGGTCATTTTGCTGATATTAAGAAGTGTCTTAGTTTGGGATCCTGTTTCTGTGAAGAGATAACATGACCACAGCAACCCTTATAAAGGAAAACATTTAATTAGGGCTGGCTTACAGTTCAGAGGTTTAGTCCATTGTCGTCTTGGCAGGGGACGCGCACACACAAGTCCTTGTCTGCTACAGACTCACACTAAAGTATTTAGAGGTACAATGACAGGTCTGGGACTTGCATCAGAAATGTTCTGTGGTAAAATGAAGAACAGGGAAACAACAGGGGTCACAAGACTGGCCATGAACTGAGGTATGCCTATTGTCAGGGGATGGGTGCTGTTATTTTAGCTTTAAATTCTCCGTAGTATAAATCTATAAAGTGCGTTCTCACAGGAAGAAAGACGGGTGGAGGGGAGAGACCCAAATTACCGATGGTTCTGGTCAGGAGTCTGTGCCTAGAGTAAGTTGGAAGGGAAGGGCAGTGGGGAACTGCATGGGGAAAACTAATTTGTGGCCAGCACATGCTTGTTTCAGTTTGACGTCTAGTGGAAAGTCCATTAAGAAACTGCTGACACCAATATCAGGACTCGGTAGGGGAGTTTGGAAACCTAGAGCAGTTATAGCCAGGGGACAGACAGCAGCCAAGGGTCAGAAAGGGAAATAGAGGAAACCATCGGAGCCCTGAGCCCACAGACTAACCTCAGCTTGTGGCCACATTTGACTGTTGTTATGTTAAACCCAGGAATCCATATTAGAGATGCTCCTATATTTCACTTACACCAACTAGGGACTCTTTAAAATTGTTCTTCTTTCCTTGAAGGTAGACAGTGTACAGACAGCAGATTAAAAGACAATCAGGCTTGTCCATCTCTGTAACTTGCAGCCCTAACTTGCCTTTGGAAATTGCACAACGCTGTGTTGAAATGGTTTTAACAGCTGGTAGGACCTACACAGCTGGCTTTGGGGCTGGGTGCCCAACTCCATTCTGCAGGGGGGTTGGCTGGGTGCTAAAGAGGCTTCACTGGCCCCACATGAGAGATCCCAGGCAGCTTTGCTCCTCAAATTTTGGCAAGCCTCACATTTGCTGACTCTGTTCTCCAACGTCTGGACCATGCCTGGATCATGGTGGCGTTTCTCATGTATCCAGTTCGTCTGTTTGTTTTTGTTTTTAATCTATGGATTGATGTGCATGGTCATCATGCATTGCGCCCATGGAGAAGTCTATAGACGTGATGCCATTTCCTACCTGACCTGCTGTGGTGAGTACTTTTGGTTGTCAACTTGACTACATCTGTAATTAACTAAAAACCCAAGCATCTGGGCACACTTTGTGGGGGAATTTTAGTTAACTAGATCATTTGAAGCAGGAAGACCCACCTTCAATCTATATCACTTGAGGTGGGAAGACCCACCCTAAATCTGGGCCACACCTTCCCATGGCAGCCTGTATAGACGAGGAAGAAAGAATCCTTTGCTCTTATCCTGCTTGCCTTCATTCTCACTGGCAAATTCACATATCCCACTGCTGAGACATTCTTCTCAATGGAATTAGAGCCCACTTCTTTGGGATCCTGATGTATACTAATGTCACCTGAGACATCCAGCCTTGTGGACCCAACCGCTACTGGTTCCTAAGACCTTCCATCGGGAGACTAATTGACCTGCTGTGGAGTGTTCGGTGTTGGGGATTGAACCTAGGGCCTCGTGCATGCTAGCTAAGCACTCCACACACAGAGCTGCATCCCGAGGCCTAACATCTTTCCTTTACTAGTTGAATTACTGCCTGTTCTGGTAAAAAGACTAGAACAAAGAGGTGTGGGGATGGCTCGCCACTTATGAGCACTGGCTGCTCCTGCAGGGCATCCGGGTTTGGCTCTCAGCATCTACCTCATGGTTCATAACCACCTGAAACTCCATTTTCAGGGGACATGACACCCTTTTGTGGTATCTACAGGTACTGTGCACATACGAAGCATGTGCATACAAGCAGGCAAGCCTTCACATACATAAAATACTGAGTAAAATGTTTTTTGTTTTTTATTTTTAAAGAGAATGATGGAAGAACAAAACAATGCAAATAACGTCACAGAGTCATTTTGTTTGAAGCATGAATGTTACATGTTTGAGCTCGACAATCTTGATAGAGCCATATTCAAAATGGGGGTCTCACCTGCAACAAGGGAGTGACCTGAGACCATATCGTAAAATTTCTTCCTCCTCCTCCTCCTCTGTCTCCTTTGTCTCTGTCTCTCTCACACACACATCAGTGTAATAAAAATTTAAAAACAACAAACTTATCTCCTGTATTCATAGATTACCTTAGGTTCACTCTTGAAGTGGTACAGTCTGTGGTTTGGACAAATACACGACATGTGTCTATCATAATAGAATCCAAACAAAAGACTTTCACTGTCCTAAAGCCCTTTCTCTGGCCTCTGCCTATTCATCCCTCCCTCCGTGACAATGCTTAGCAACCACTGATTTGTACATTTTGGGTGCTAATGACTGTAAGCTCATCTGTCATAACACACATGCTCTCCAGGGGAAGGTATTAAGTGTGGAGGTAGGTGTACACAGGGGCAAGGAGTCTCGGCATGTATGCTCTCCTTAATTTTACTGTGAAATTAAAACTGCCCTAAAAAAGACTGCCCCCCAAGAAACCCCAAAAACCAACCAGCCAAACAAGCAAAAAACAAAAAAATTGACAAAACCAAAGCTTTGTGAGGTTAAGCAGCCTGTCCAAGCTGGCCCATAGCAGGCTAAGCTGGACACTCAGGAACCTTGTTTCAAGCTGTGTGCACCCTGTGGTGGTATTACCATATATTCTGTAGTAAGGAGGAATAAATACCATGGCACATTGTTTCTTAGAAATGAGGTAAGAGCCATTGGTTTACGGAGGTGGTGGGAATGGTGGTGGGGTGCCTGCCCTGAAGTCTCCTCTACGTGTTTTTCACAACCCCCAAATCATGTCTACATCTTCGCTGATGTTCAGTTCCAGGTTTGGGAGATTCTGTCTCAGATTGGGCTCCTTTTCCGAGAATTTCCTACTTGTGACGTATCCCTGAGCAGACAGAAGCCCTCCCCAGGTTTCTACATGACTTGCATAGAAACCCTAGGACCGCAGTGGAGAGCAGAGTGACCATGAGCCCTCCACTAGACTGCACCCCACCACAGCACGACTGGGTCTCTACCAGCTTACTACTTCCAGACAGCCTCTGATGTGGTTCACCACACACACAACAGCTGGTAGACGCGCTCATGGTTGTTCCTTGAGGTCCTGCCGCATTAACATGGTACTAGAGCAAACCAGCAATAAACTGTTTCAAATTGAAGAGTCTGAGTTGTTTGATTTTCGTGGTTAGAGAGACAAACACGTGAATTTCAACACATACTTAGTTATCTTAGTCAGGGTTTCTATTCCTGTAAAGAGACATCGTGACCACGGTAACTCTTATAAGGAAAACATTTATGAGGTGGCTAGCTTATAGTTCAGAGGTTCAGTCCATCATCATGGCAGGGAGCATGGCAGTGTGCAGGCAGACACGGTGCTGGAGAAGTAGCTGAGAGTCCTATATCTTGCAGGCAACAGGAAATGGTCTGAAACACTGGGCAGTATCCGGGGCAAGAGAGACCTCAAAGCCTGCCCCCACAATGACACACTTAACACCTAACACCTCCAACAAGGCCACACCTACTCCAACAAAACCACGCCTCCTAATAGTGCCACTCCCTTTGGGGGGCATTTTCTTTCAAACCATCCCAACGGTGTCAATGCAAAGTAGCTTACACCTCAAGAGGAGTAAGAGAGTTTACTCAGGATCTGATGAGTGACCACGGTTCAGGAACATGGGTTCATGTTATACCAATACCATGTTCCAACATGGAACTGGTTACATGGGCTTTTTTTAATTCATGACAGATGAAAGTCATGAGTCTAAGCATTTACCAAATGCACTGGTGGGGACCACAGGACAATCTCTGCCATAGGTCTGGGTGCTAGCTGATGATGTGCTTAGCTTTGAATTGGTAGAAGTTGGGTATCTGCTAAGAAGACATTTGGAAGTGTACCCTGAAAGTCAAAAGGATGCTAGGGTGGGCCATGGCTTGGGAAGCAGAGGCAGGTGGCTCTCTTGGAGAGTTGGAGGACAGTTTTGTTTATACAGATAGTTCCAGAACAGCCAGGCCTACACAGTGAGACCCTGTCTCAACCTCCCCACCACTCCACACAAAACAAAAGGATGCAAAGGGCTATCAAAAGGACTAAAGCTAGCCCAAGATAATTTGGTACTGTATTTATAACATTCTGACTCTCCACAAACAAGATTCGAATCACTTATTCAGTCTAGTAGAATTTCCAATATAGGTGGGTTCATTTTTTCCTTCAGGGAATTAAAAATTACAGTAGCTAGGCCGATTTTTTTTCTTAGCACCTGTACAATATTATTAAAACTTAAAAATCTTAGGTTTAAAAAAAGCCTTAGCAGTTCATGTGGTTTGTTTATTTTACTTTATAAGTAACTGACAGAAACACAGGTATAAATGTTGTTATAAAGCTGTTATCCTAGACACAACACCCTGGAACTTAGGAACTATATTGTTTTTCTGCCGATTTCAATTACACATAGAAAGACTCACACAGAAGACATGTGTATGCAAATTAAGGCAAATTATTTACAATCTACTTTTTGAATTAAAAAAAAATCTTTATTTAAAAAATTCAGATAATGCCCAGACTTAACATTTTCATAGAGATGTTAGTTTGTTGGGTTTGGTCGTGTTTTCTTTATTCACTTTTTGGGCCAAAAATATAAAACTCCAAGGAAGGGAGAGCTGTTGAAAATATGCAAACACTTGTGGTGATTATCCAAATTACTTGGTCCTCAAGATTATTGCTTTAAAAATCAAGTTCAGCCTGGCATGGTGGGCCACACTGTTAATCCCAGCACTCTGTAGGCAGAGGCAAGCGGATCTCTGAGCTTTCCAGGCCAGACTGTCTCACTACAGAGTGAGTTGGATCCAGGACAACTAGGGCTGTTACAAAGAGAAACCCTGTCTCAAAACCCCAAACCCCAAACAAACAAACAAAAAAAAGTTCAGTTTAATTGAGATAAATGTAATCATGTCCAATGCTGGAATGTTTTATTCTGCTCTTGGCTGCAGGTTATACTTTTGTGGCTGGAAAAAATGTTCTTCAATGGCACCGACTAGCTCATCTAGCTCCTTTTTCAACTGCTCCAGATCACTGAAAAATATAAGGGGGGGGGGGGAATTCAGATTAATGGATTATTCCAATGCAAAACAAGTACACATATTTGATATTTTTTGAGACAGTCTCACTAGGTAACTATTTATACCAGGCAGCCTCAAACTCACAGAGACCAGCTGCTTCTGCCTCCCAAAGGCATGCATTAGCATGCTCAGCCTTGATTTGGTTTTGAGGCAGGCTCTTATTATGTATCCCAGGCTGTCTTTGAAATCACAACAATCCTCTGACCTCAGCCTTCTGAGTGCTGGGATTAGGGATGGCAAGTATGAGCCACTATTCCCAGCTTCAAAGCAAAATTAGAAACTTAAAACATGTATAAGTGTATTTTAAAGATTTCATTTTTAATTATGTGCAAGTGTACATGTAAACGCAGTTGCCTGCGGAGCTGGAGTTACATGTGGTTGGGAGTCATCCAACCCTAGTAATAGGAAAAGAATTAGGATCCTCTGCAAGAGTCGCTGAACCCTTCGAACTGTATTTTCATATGCTCCCTTCATGGACCTCGTGAGACAGAAACTAAACTTCAAGAGGGTGGAATTCAGAAAAGAACAGAACTCCGTGAACTTTTGCGTGGGAACACATTTGTTGACTTAGGGAGGAAAAAAAGTCCCAGGAGGCAACATGTATTCTTTTCCCTAAAGGTTTTCCAAACCAAGGTCTTCACAATAAACAAAATCACTCTTTGCTCTTCTGCTAAGAATTTGAAGAACCACAATTTTAGCCCTAGCATCCCCAGGGATCTCCACTGTCTGTATCTAATAACACAGAGAAAGCGTTCCTGATTTCTTTCCCTTCTGCTTCAATCCCCCTCGACTTTGACCACATCTCTGTGAAGTCCTCAGTCTGCCTGGCAAGCTGTTCCTGATCCTGTTTGTCCTCAGCTCACAGAAGTCAAGTTGTCTTCTCAGGAAGGGCCCAGACAGAAGCCTCTTTGCGTTTCAAGAAACATTCTTTCTTTCTTTCTTTCTCTCTCTCTCTCTCTCTCTCTCTCTCTCTCTCTCTTTCTTCCCTCCCTCCCTCCCTCCCTCCCTCCCTCCACTCCCCTCCCTCTCTTTTGAGACAGGGTTCTTCTGTGTAGTTTTGGAGCCTGTCCTGGATCTTGCTCTGTAGCCCAGGCTGGCCTTGAACTCACAGAGATCCACCTGGCTCTGCCTCCAGAGTGCTGGGATTAAAGTTGTGTACCACCACCGCCCGGCCAACTACATGTCTTTCAATCAAATACGTTAAAACTCATGTTTAACATGGAATTCAAAGTCTTTCTATCAAATCCTTTAAAACTTGTGTTTAACAAGGATTTCATATCTTCACACACACACACACACACACACACACACACACACACACACACACACCTTGGAAAACCTTTCTGCAAATATCTTAATGCCCCACCCCATGCAGTAAGACCCTGTTTACACAAAGGCCTACAGCATTCCCTGCTTAAGTGAATTAAGCAGATAACCCTGTCCTTTCCTTCATCTCCTTCACATCCATTCTTTTAAATCTAGCCAGACTCCAGCCCAGGGGGAGAAGACAGTTACACTTCTGTTCTCTCTACACTCGCCCTTCTGAGGGCACCCTCGTGATCAAGGGTCAAATCTGCCCTGGCAGTTGCTTCAGTTGGAGTGGTGGTCCTTTTCTTTTTCTTTTTCTTTCTAACAGGTAGGAAATGGGAGCCATGATGTTGAGCCATGTTATTGCTCTACCACCACCACCAAAACAAAAACAAAACAAAATAACAAAACAAACAAAAAAGCAAAAACAAACAAACAAACAAACACACAGATAAAAGATAAACAAAACTCTAGGGAAACTGATCCCTTTAAGAAAGCCGAGTTTTCAAGCATGTAGGAAGCACTTATTTGTATATACCAGATCCATGAGTGAAAACAACACATAAGCCGAACTCTCAGTGAAATGGCTTTCTAGCAGCTTAGACAGTCTAATGTGCATTACCATACAGTTGGATTTGGAAATTAACCCTTCACACACTTTCTATTCCTTCATTCTTGACCACCTGCAACACTTACAAGCAGCTTATCCAAAGGAAATGACAATTCCTGCGATCAGTTAAGATCCTTTTGATATTGCAACTGGCAATATTATTAATAAAGGCAACCCATTTATTACAGACATTAATTCTGGCTCTATCAATTATGTACACTTGGGCAAGTGGCTTGGGCTCTCTAAGACCCACATTCTTCATCTGTAAAATTGGGATAAAGACTTTACCTTCTCAAGAGTGTTATTGTCCATAGTGAGATATACTGTATAAAGTCAATTAGTTCAGAGCCCAGCCCAAAGACCTCAATAAGAAGAGCTATCCTTATAGTTATTTTTATTCCTATTAACAACATATACAGTAATTATGACTCATACATGTGAATTACACTGGTCTCTTTGTCCTCCACAAATGTGCTTTGAAGAAAAGAACTCTCAGGAAGGCAAATATGGTCATAAAATTAGTTAAAAGTGAAGCGTAAAACTCAATCTCAGTGAATTTGCCAATTACTAACTTCCTTATAAATCTTTTAGTTCCTAAGACACATTTTTACATTGATTCCTTCACTTAATGAGTTAATGTTCCCAAGGTGTATGTTTGGGGGGGCACTCGTACGGCCCTATAGGATTTAGTGATGTAATAATCATTAAAAATACAGTTTGATCTTAAGATTCCCCATCTTAATCCTAAATGATCCATTTTGACACTTCAAGTGTGACATTATTGAATAATATTTTATATTTTAAAAACAAGGACACACCTCCTGGGTATGTAAACTTGGGTTAGGAATCCTTATTTTCTTCCTAAGTTTAAATTCAGTGGGTCACTTTATGGAAATGGATATTTCATAATCAGTCAGTGGCGTCTCTCTGACCATGCCAAAAATCAATGTAAAATAAATGACAACCAAAGTAATCTGATTTCTTTCTTTCTTTCTTTCTTTCTTTCTTTCTTTCTTTTTTTATTTGTTTGTTTATTATGTGTACAGTGTTCTGCCTGCATGCCAGAAGAGGGCATCAGATCTCACTACAGATGGCTGTGAGCCACCATGTGGTTGCTGGGAATTGAACTCAGGACCTCTGTAAGAACAGACAGTGCTCTTAACCTCTGAGCCATCTCTCCAGCCCCTGTAATCTGATTTCTTAATGAAATCCTGAATTGGGGGAAAAAACAACAACAGCTATTTTGAGGACTTTGGGGGCATGCATGAATTCACGTTGACCAGGCGAGGCTTTCAAACAATCCCTGGTTCTTCAAATACTAATTTTGGCGTTGCTGTGATTTCAGAGATATGACAGCCACTTACAAATAGTTTACTTTAAATCAAGACAATTATCCTTGGTGACCTGGATGGATAAGATTCAAAAGAACAATTTTTTTTTTTTTTTTTCCTGAGGAATTTAATCCACACCTACAACTTCACTCCATGCCCAAGAACTCCAGCCTGCCTCCTCACCGTCCTGGGCACTGTCACATGAGCCCACTCCCACCTTCCATTCTGTGCAGTCCACGGGCTCTGCTTCTCTGATGCAACTGTTTGAAAACAACCAGGAACTAATGGTCTGCTTTTGTGAATAAAGTTTTATTGGGACACAGTATGTCCATTCATTAGCACATATATGGCTGTTTCTGCACTTCAGCAGGAGAGCTGAGTAGCTGCAACAGAATCGTAGGGCCTGCAAACACTAAGACATTTGCTATTTGTCCGTACATACTTGCCAACCTAGGTGAAGAACTGGAGGGCTCAGTTAATTATCATTTTAGTGGGGAAAAACATCTCCGATAAAAACATTTTTCTTAAATTGCAGGACCTAGACTTGAAAGGCTTTTTGATTCTAACCAATTCATAAGTTAGATAATTCTATTAATAAATGAAATGCATGGTATGAAGTCTATTAATATTTAAGCTTATCTTAGCTGTTTTTATTGCTGTTGCATGTTAGTAGGCTGATGTCCTGTTGAGCTGTGACATTATGCTCAACCTAGAACCCAATGTCCCTTTATAAAGCAGAGCCACCTGTCACTGATGTTAACACAAGGACAATTTTTAAAAGCTCCCCCCAATTTATAAAGGTTTGAAATGAAGTCTATTCTAAAAAGTCACATGATAGTGTGAAAAGCACAGAGCCAGACATGTTAAACAGCATTACTATTATTATAAGGAAAACTACTTTGAAACATTACGTACATTTCACAGGCTATGAAAAGAGAAAGGGCTTTTGAAAGAATGATGTAACAAAATATGGTAAGTGGGGATGAAATCACAGAGATGACCATGGAAAACCCGCCTCAATATAGTGCAAATAGCTCATTACTTAGCCATATAGAAATATTGATACCTGAACACTAGTAATGGAATATTGGCAACCTAGAATTCTTAAAAAAAAAAAAAAAAAAAAAAAAAAAAAGAGCTGCTTTCTATTTGCCTATAGGTTGAAATTTTGCTCAAAATCAACTTTTTTCAAAATATCAAATTTTAAAAATATGTTTAGTTCCATAAAAATGTACCATTTGAATTGAGATATGCTGTGTGACTATGTTTCGTGTGTATTTGGATGCTTTGAGTCTTTAAAGGATAATGGGAGCTATTTCGTTGCTAATTTTTTCTGCAGGGATTCTATGTTGTGATGACGGTATTTGGGGGATGCACTAAGTTAAATGAAATAAAGTAGTGGAATTTATCTCAGCAGTCCTCTTTCGAGCTTCTCAAATGTGGTTGGTCGACATTCTTAAACTGCAGCCGTGGCTTTATGTATAGTTTTTACCAAAGCACTGGCTACATTCACCTTTAAAGGCACTGTTCTGGTTCTCAGCCACATCCTGGTCAACAAAATGCCAGCAACTCAGCACCAATTAGCTATGGCTTGTGGCATTTACATGTGCTAAAGACGTGCACCAAGGGATATCAAGTTCAAAACAATACAATGACTCCCAACTCAACTGTGTGCTGAAGTCACAGGCACAGCCTGGAGCATCCAGTCCACCATCTCCAGGTGAGCAAGCATGATATTTGATCTGGTTCCTTCTCTGCCCTGGGACCCAGCTCAGACTGCAGCAGAGCCTCAGGTATTTACTGAGTACATGCGGAATGGATTTTAATTAATTTTATCACAGGAGTAAAAAAGGAAAATCCATTGGCACTAATCACCAATAAAAATACTTGGAGAAGCCAGGCAGTGGTGGTGCATGCCTTTAATCCCAGCACTCGGGAGGCAGAGGCAGGTGGATCTTTGTGAGTTCAAGGCCAGCCTGGTCTACAGAGCGAGGACAGACACCAAAACTACATAGAGAAACCCTGTCTCAAAAAAAAAAAAAAAAAAAAAAAAATGGAAAAAGCAAGTTTTATCATTATCAGTGAGATGAGGAATGTCATTTTCCCATACAGAGAGGGGGAAGAGTTGAAAAATATGAGCCTGCTTACCTGAAGAGACTCATAAAAAGTTTTTTTGTTTTGTTTTTTGAAGATTTATTTACAGTTTTTTATTTATGTGTATATGTAGGTGGAGAGCTTCTCTCCAGGTGCCACCAAACCCCCGCGTATAAAATAATCATACGGACACATATTATTTAAACTGCTTGGCCATTAGCTAAGGCCTACCATTATCTAGCTCTTACTCTTATATTTAGCCCATTTCTATTAATCTATACTTTGCCACGTGGCTCGTGGCTTGTCATGGCGGCGAGCTGGCAGTGTCTCCACCCAGCCTTCCACTTCCCAGAATTCTCTTCTTTCTTGTCCCGCCTATACTTCCTGCCTGGCCACTGGCCAAACAGCATTTTATTTATACAGAGCGATATCCACAGCATGTATGTGTTTATATGTCACATGTATGTAGGTGTCCATGGAGGCCAGAAGAGGACATCAGATCCTTTGGAGTTGGTGTTAAAGGCAGTTGTGAGCTGCTTGATATGGACATGGATGTTGGGAACCCAAACTCAGGTTTTCTGGAAGAGCAGCAAGTGCTCTTAACCACTGAGCTAGCTCTCCAGCTAAAAAGGTTTTTTGTTTGTTTGGTGTGTATGTTTTAATTTAAAAAAATGTTTTTTAGTGTGTTCACTCTAGCAGAGGGTCAGAATTTAGTTTCTAGTACCCACATAGGGCAGCTGGCATCTGTAATGCCAGCTCCAGCGATTCCATGCTTCTGGCCCCCAAGGGTACCTGCACTCAAGTGCACAGCCTGTCCCTTCCTCCATATACATAATTAAAAAAAAAAAAAGAAAATCTTAAAAGAAAATAAAAAACAAAAATAAAACCTTGACTCCCAGGTCATACTCCATTATAATTAAAAATCAGAACATACTGGTAAGACCTAGGTATCAGGTTTAGAAAACTCTCCAGATTATGTGTAGTTTAAGAATCACTGTTAACCCCTTACCCCTCTTTAAAAAAATGTATAAATTTATTTTATTTTTTTCATTTTTGGTTTTTCAAGACAGAATTTCTCTGTGTATCCCTGGCTGTCCTGGAACTCACTTTGTAGACCAGACTGGCCTTGAACTCACAGAGATCTGCCTGCCTCTGCCTCCTGAGTGCTGGGATTAAAGGCGTGTACCACCACACCAGCTATTTTTTTTTTTTTAATTTTTAAGGAGTTTTTGATAACATGATATCACCACAGTTTCTAACTAAGCTACATGTGAGAACTTTTACTTCACACTTGATCAGAAGTAACACATCTCAGGAATTAGAGTCACAGCAGCTACCATCCATGTCATACCTGTTGCCAGGGGGAGCACACAGCTCGGCATAGTACTTGATTTTGGGCTCTGTGCCACTGGTCCTCATGGTCGCCACACCTCCATTAACAAAGGTAAAGGTGATCATTTGACTGCTCTTACTGGTAGGAAGAACCTGGAGATTAATTTGTACATGTCACACACTTAAGCAGTAACAAGCTCTTCTGACCCAGTGAATACTGTCCCAAATAAGCAAGAAAATTAATACCAGATGAGTACATTGGCTACAAGGACATTCCTCAGAAGATCAGAGAATGTGATTCCTAGTAATGTGTAAACACTAAGTAATTTCACAGACTAGCTTTCTACTTCCATAAATTTATTAGACATTATCAAGCTTTCATTCAAATTAAAACACATTGTTTCAGCTTAATAATGTACTACAGAAAATTGGATCATACCTCAATATTGTAAACTGAAATTTTGGCAAAAAGGGATTCATAAGGAGTTTTTGTTTGTTTTCTGGTACAAAACTGACAGGTGTTATCATAATTGTTAATGTCAGAACATCACTAAAGTTACCCATAGATGTGTTTCACAGGCATACACACAGGGGCAAAGAGGAAAAGAAACGGTAACACTTGATGAGGCAGTCACTCAATCGTGGAAGACAGGAAACAGATAAAGATTTAGAAATGGTGTGATGAAACATGTGACCATGGGGTCCCAGTACCGGAGCGGGGGAGACAGAAACAGGAAACAGAGACACTGCTCTGCAGAAGTCCAACTGGGCTCAAGAATTAGAGGTACCAGGTATGCCAAGGGCTGGTGCAAGGCAGGGATGAAACAGAAACAGGATTGAAGAGAAGCTACCAGATGCTCCAAGACATTCCCTCCTCACCTCTGGAGTCAGGGGCTCCAGCTCTTCTCTGCCTGCAGGGAATTCTTAAAGTCTCTGGAGTTTAAACTAAAAAGGCTCAGAAAACTAGGATCACCAGGTACCATAGAGTGTACAAGATGATGGGACACACTGAGACATCACAGACCTGCCCCTAGCCACACCTCTAGGGCCTTGACAAGCCAATTTACATCCCCTAGGAAACCAGCTAGAATTAGGCTCTGAACCAGCCCAGTAGCTTCAAAATGAAGGTCAATCTTTGAATTAACTGTCTTGCTACATAAGTCCCCGGAAGTGCATTCATTGGTCATTTGTCATGCACACACAGGACTTATAAGACGTTAAGTATGCAAAGGATACTGAGGGACCCCTAGGGAAAGACAGTGGGTAAGTAACAAGTCCAAAACAAATAGGAAAAACAACAACAACAAAAAAATAAACAACAAAAACCAAAATCGGGGGCAATAAAGGATATAGGGATTAAAAAAAAAAAAAAAAAAAAAAAACCTCTTCGTTTTTAAAAAGAATCTTTAAGAAGGTACAGTCTACAAAAACAATAATAGGATGCCATTCTGGGAAAAAAAAATAGAATAAGAATTGAAATGAAGCCGGGCGGCGGTGGTGGTGCACGCCTTTAATCCCAGCACTCGGGAGGCAGAGCCAGGGGGATCTCTGTTCAAGGCCAGCCTGGTCTCCAAAGCAGATCCAGGAAAGGCACAAAACTACACAGAGAAACCCTGTCTCGAAAAACAAACAAACAAACAAACAAACAAACAAAAACCCAAAAAACTGAAATGAACAGTCAACAGGAACGCTAAAAGGTAGAAGTTGAGAAAAACCCCTCGAAAAAGGAGTAGAGTGGGACAAAAAGAAACACAGAGGGAAGGGCATCTATCCTGGAGAGCCAGTGTCTACCCAGGAACTCTTCAAGAAAACAGACAACCACCTCCCTTCCTGGACACATCGCCAAGAAAGCTGACACTTGAAGAAAATGATGGAACTGACCAAAAGACCCACCATAATGACTGACTCATGGGGCTGAGTCGTGACTGGGAAAACTATAGTACACTCTGGGTATGTCTGCGAGGGCATTTCCAGATAAAGTTAGATCATAAGGACTCTGACCTATCAATGGTTTAGCGCACTGATAATGCAGACTTTAGTAGAGCCCTGAGAAGGCATGGAACTGTGGAAGGTGGGGACTACTTGGAGGAAGGGAGTCTCTGGGAGCCTGTCTCTGAAGGTACAACTTGGCCCTGGCCCCTTGCTGTATTCTTCCTGCTTCCTGTCTGTAAGGAGTAGAGTGAACAGCTTCATTCTACCATGCCCCTCTGTCAAGATTTCTACACAGCCACTGGGCTTAAGAGCAGTGAGCCACATGACCATTGGCCAAACAGTGAGTCCCAATAAACCTTCTGTCATTTAAATTGCTTCTCTCAGGTATTCTGTTGCAGTACCAAAAAGTCTGACACATCTAATAAGTAACCACCACACTGAACAAAGAAAAACACTAACACACTGAAACTGAACATTGAGTTGAGAGAGAAATTTTCTCATTGAGCGAACAAACTCAGTTGTAAAGAAATGATGAGTCAGTATGGTGTTAATTTCCTTGAAGGCATCACACATGGACTCCATTCTTCACTAAATAGATGCTGAACACAGTGCCTGGACACTGAACAATAATGGAGCAATGTAAACGGATATTCCCTGTCCCGACTGCCCAGTCCCAAATAGCCAACTCAGGGGCTGAATATGAATTATAAATGCTTAGCCGATAGTTCAGGCTTGTAGTCAAGGTGATTCATGAGGACAGATGTGATTCATGAGGACAGGCGGGGGCTACTGAATGTAGGAAGTGTATGCATGGATTCTTTATCTCCGTGGGAGAGAGAAAAGTTCTGTGGCAAACACCAGGAGAAACCATTGAGAAGAAAGTTGGTTGGTTGTCTTAGTATGGCAGTAAGGTGTCATACTTCACCATAATCATTTTAATGTAATTATCTCTTATAAATATATTGTGTTTGGGAGCTGGGGAGATGGCTCAGTGGTTCAGAGCACTGACTGCTCTCCCAGAGGTCCAGAGTTCAATTCCCAGCAACCACATGGTGGCTTACAGCCATCTGTAATGAGATCTGGTGCCCTCTTCTGGTCTACAGGGATACATGCAGACATAACACTATAAATAATAAATAAACAAATCTTAAAAAAATATATTGTGTTCATATGAAAATTTTAAAACAAAACACAAAAAGGTAAATATCAAGGAAGACATCTAATAGCTCATCTGGCTATTGCTGCTCTTCTCCTAAACTAGACACAGCCAGCCCTACACTTCTGCTACCTCTGGTTCAAAGAGAGATCCTAATGCAAACATAGGCTTTACAGTGAACAGGCCACATGCAGCCAACAGTGAACAGGCCACAAGCAGTCAGAGAACAAGGATAGACTCTTCAGAAAGCAAGTGGCTCTCTCAAAGCTGACCAGCCTCTAGTCACCTTGAATCTTATTAGATGTGCAAATTCTTTGTCCTTATCTCAGACCTACTCAATGAAGAACTCCAGGGTGGCCTTCAGCACTGTTTGCTTGTGACAGGATATCATGATAATGCCTAGGTTGGCCTCAGCCTCAGCCTTCTGATGTTCCTGCCTTGATCCCCCAAGTGTAGAGATTTAAAGTTGTACTGGTATGTGTCATCATACCTGGCTAGTACCAGTTAGTCACACACCCTCTGTGTGACTCAGATACTCTCTGGAGAGACATGTGCTGATGGAGAGGAAAATCGGGGTCCAGAGTCAAAAGGTTTCAACTCCACCTGGACCCTCACCAGTTAGTGCCCTTCTGAGTCACAATTTCCTTGCGTGTGAGAGAATAGTTCTGGATGTCATTTATCACCAGATGACTTCTGAGGTCCCCTGCATTCTCGCCCATGATTCCTAGTTTTCCCACATAGCTTATTTCATTTATTTATTCTGCTTTTCAATGCTAGTGGTCTAGCCCAAGCTAGGCAAGCGGTCTACCCCGGAGCTACATACCACCAGCCCTAATTTTCCAGGTATTTTATTACAGTAACACTTAAGTGCCCCAAGTCAGCTTCAACCGACCATGTGACTAAATGAATCTCTTCAACCTTGGAAACGGTAAACACAAAATAAAGTAAACATGACTTACAGCTTTCTTATCAGGTCGACTGTCATCATAGCCGGTTGTAAGGTCCCTGATAGCAGAGATTTCAAATTTGCCACATGTTTTGGGATAATTATTCTGCCCGTCATAGTTTCTTAGGTTTCCAAATAATTTTTGAATGGTGCCTTGATCATGGCAGATAAAATATGAAGCTTTGGTAATATGATAGCCATACCTATACAAAAAAAAAAAAAATCCCCCACAAATTTAAGCAAAATGAGCCACAAAAATTCTGTAGACTGTATGCAAGATATGTACCAGCTAGCACATTCTAAAATACATGAAACAGGTATCCCTAACCAACTTCAAAAGAAGAATCTAACATTAAGAAAGAGGTTGGTTCTGGCAAGATGGTTCAGATGGTAAGGGCACTTGCTACCAAGCCTGATGACCTGGATTGATCCTCAGAACCTACAATGGTAGGAGAGAAACAATCCCTCTCAGTTGTCCTCGGACCTCATGTATGTGTTTGGTAGCATGTGCTCACCCACCCACATGCATACATACATATATACACACACACACAACAAACAAACAAACAAATAAATAAATGAATGAATGAATAAATAAATAAATAAATGATTTTTAAAAAAAAGAAAAGAAAAGGAAAAAGGGGCTGGAGAGATAGTTCAGTGATTAAGAGCGTAAGCTGCTCTTCCAGGGGACCCAGGTTCAAATCTCGGCACCCCATGGCGGTTCATTCCCATCTGCAATACCACTTTCAGGGGGATTCGATGGCCTCTTCTGGCCTCTGTGGGTACCTGGCACACACATGGTGCACGGACACATGCAGTCAAAACACCCACACACATGAAATCAAAGTGAATACATTTAAAAAGAAAATGAAAAAGAGGTCCAGGGTAGAAGAGACAGCCCAGTCAGTGAAGTCCTTGCCTTCCAAGCCTGAGAATCTGATTAATCAATCCCCAGAACCCAAATGGAAAAAGATGGGCATGGAGGTGCATGCTTGTGGTCCCAGCACTCAGGAGACAGAGACGGGCGGATCCCTGGGGCTTGATGGCCAGTCACTGTGCTTACTTGTGAAACACCAGGCTAAGGCAGAACAGCGTCAGTAATGGTCACTGCCCAAGGAAGGAGAGCTGAGGTTGTTCCCTGAACAACACCCACACACAGTGAGAATATGAATCAGTCATCTGCCCTAGATCAGGCTGTTCAGGTAAGTTATGGCTTTCCAGAACACGGCCGTGCCGCACGGGTTCCCGTTCCTGCCGCCCGTGCACCTTCCGCACCACACCGGCACAGTTCAGTGCGTGCTACAAAGACTGATCCCGGTATGGAGGCGTTTAATCCTTTTATGACTCTGACCACTTAAAGTCACACTCTTCAATCAAGCCGTGTGTGCAACGTTCTCATGCGTTAGAATCCACGCAACCGCAAATGACCATTACTAATTGTGGGGACACATGAAATGGAAAAGGTGGATCTTGGTTTTCATAAGAAACAGAATACCGTCACCAAAATATGGCCAACATTCCTTCAGCAGTCCATAGACCAGTGGTTCTCACCCGTGGGTCATGACCCCTTTGGGGGTCGCCTATCAGATATTCTGTATAACAGATACTTACATTACAAATCACAACAGTAGCAAAATGACAGTTATGAAGTAGCAATGAAATAATATCATGGTTGGGGGGGTCACCACAGCATGAGGAAGGCTGAGAACCACTGCCGTCGACACTTACTCCACATAGATGGCCTTTAGCTGCTGGGACAAAGACAAATTCTTGGTCGCTAGAAAGCTCGCCAGCTCTGCGCTGATGACCGCCGCGCTGACTCCATCCTTGTCCAGAACGAAGGGACAGCACATGTACCCTGCAGACAGAGCAGCAGACACACAGCCGTAGGAGTGGATTCTGGCACCGCACTAGAACAGGCCCAGAGTGCAGGCCTGCTGGCTACGGCATGTTAGGGTCTAGTCTGGAGCACACATGTGATTTTCATTTATCTCTGTGCTTGAGAATTTGGATATGAATGCAGTTCCATACTACGGTGCTTATTGTATCTGCTCTACACATAGAAGGTCCTGGGTTTGAGCCCCCAGGGGACCAGAGTATGGACCGGCTTACACTGAGCCGAGAGTGGTGATGTGTGCTAGCACTTGGGAGATGGAGGCAAGAGATCAGGAGGTCAATGTTATCCTTGGCTATAGAGTTGGAGGCCAGTCTGGGTCACATAAGATCCTGTCTCAACAGTTGTTTAGCTTGAACTGTTTAGGGACCCCCAGGCAGTGGGATGGGGATCCATCCTTGGTACATGAGCCGGCGTTTTGGAACCTAGTGCCTATGGTGGGACACTTTGCACAGCCTTGGTGCAGGGAGGAGGGGCTTGGACCTGCCTCATCTGAATGTACCAGGTTCTGCTGACGCCCTATGGGAGACCTTGCCTTGGAGGAGGTGGGAATGGGAGGTGGGTTGGGAGGGAAGGCTGCGGGGCAGGAGGAGGGAGGACAGGGGAATCTGTGGTTGGTATGTAAAATGAATAGAAAACTCTCTTAATAATAATAGTTTTAAAAAAGAATAGCACTGTGAATCCCATTAACATTCAATTTTATATGCTAATTTTAATAAAAATTAAAACATATAAACAAAAGTATAGAAATAAAACCTTGGCTGAGTGGTGGTGGCACATGCCTTTAATCCCAGCACTCAGGAGGCAGAGGCAGGCGGATCTCTGTGAGTTCGAGGCCAGCCTGGTCTACAGAGTGAGATCCAGGAAAGGTGCAAAGCTACACAGAGAAACCCTGTCTCAAAAAACAACAACAAAACAAAACAACAACAACAACAAAAACAATAAAAAATAAATAAATAAAAAATAAAACCTTGTTTTTCAAATGTCATAAGTTAGAAAATATGGCATCTTTAGCTAATATGTGGAATATTTGACTTGGTAGGAATAAATGTCTCCTCAAAAAAAAAAAGATCCTGTCTCAAAAACAAAACCATTTAGCCCAGTGTCTTGAACATAGCATCTTTGAGCAGCCTGTGTTGAATGGCCTGTGTGGAGATTTTTCTAGATTAACCATCATAGCTCCAGGTCAGATGGAGTTAGTTCTACTTGTTTTGGTCACTAACTATCTGCCGCTTTCCTCTGAAGCCTGTGGTTCTCAGTAGTTACATGGCACATCTTAACAGCCGGCCCCTACCCTCTTTGGCGTGGTTGCTAATTGGAGCTGCTGGAGGCTAAGGTCATTATCATATATTTCGGAGTCACTGAGTAACATCTATAATTAGTACCAGGTGAACATGTCTCCTTAACAAAAGCCATAGAATCACAACTCTGAAAACGTGACTTCTGAAAGGCAGCAGCCCTCTGGGCTAGCCCTCTGTGATGAGTTGGCTAAGCGAGTGTCTCTCCGCTTTAACGAACACATGGAACATAAAATCAGGGAGTCTCCTAAGTTAACTGCTAAGCTAACAGTTAGTGCACAAACAACAGAACGGCCTATGTCCACACCTAGCTTCCCTTCCCACTTATACAGACTGACTGACAGTTGAGGATAAGGGCTTTTCGGTAATTCTGGCTAAACTCCCAATGTCCTCTCCTATGACCATGACTGTGAGGACAGGAGATCACTTAGCTGCCTTCTGCTCCCTGGGCAGACTCAGTATACATCCTCATCAGACTTTTGGAAGAGGGTGGACTTTACCAGTGAATGAAAAAAACAGAAATCAGAAAGGAAGGACATGACCGCTCCTAGACATGGTGGAGAAGAAAGTTTATTGTAGATATGAGGGAGAGCGTAAACCAGAGGCAGGGACATTTGGGAGAGTCTAGAGTGAACATGGCCCCGAGCCAGGCCATGTAAGGAGATGGGGTTTGGGGGTGGAGGGGGGGGAGAGTAACCGAAATGGCTGGATTATATAGTAAAGGGCAGCTGGGGGAAGGGCAGCCCAGCCCCTGGACTGCAGAGGTTTAGGGTAGGGGACATAGCATGTACCCCGGAACATGTAGGGACTGAGGCATGCTGGGAGAACTTGGTGGTCAGGTCCGCTTTGATGTGTTAAATAGGCACCTTGGTTACCCATGTGTCCCAGGTTTGAGACCTAACAATCAGCTTCATAAATGTGTGGGTCCTTACACTGCCAACAGCCCTGTGCAGAACCTCACCACCATCGGATATGTGTGGCTGGCCCAATTATTTGCATGCTATCCTTTTCTTGGTTAAAAAGATAATGAGATTCCAATTCTGGAGTAGTTCAACACTTGACCCAAACAAGATAAACTGTGTGTTCCCATTTTACTGGGCTCTTTTGAACTCAGATTCAAGTCTTCCTCTCATTTGCTTATTGTATATTTTATATATACATGCATTTGTTTAATACATATATATATATGTACTCTGTGAACCTCACTATTGCTTCTTACCGATAGCTTCTTCAAATGCAAATAGGACCGTCTTCCCCTGGTCTATCAGCTGTTTGCTTCTGTTTCCCATCCACTTGAAGCCAGTTAATGTTTCCTAAAGGGATGATCCAAAAGAAAAAAAGAACTGTTTTGGTGCTGAGGATGCGGCTCAATTGGTAGAGTGCTTGTCTAGGCTGGGTTCAGTCCCTAGTACCACATACAGTGAGTGTGGTGGTGCGTGTCTGTAACCCTAGCACTGGGCAGGTGGAGGCAGGAGGATCAGAAGTTCAAGGACATCCTTGGCTACATAGGAAGTTTAAGGCCAGCCTGGGCTATATGAAACCTTGTCTCAAAATATGAAAAAAAGAAAAAAATGAAAAGAAATAGAGAAATCAAAGTCACATAAACATCTTACCTCAAAATGAAAGCCCTCCTTCAAGGCAATGGCCCGCAAGATTTTGGAGGAGACAGTGCTGGACAGCATGTATATGTCTTTGAGGGTACTTCGATCTTGGTTCTTTTCTTTCCAGGAAGTGAAGAGCCACCATCCCAGCAGGGCCCCCAGCTCATTGCCTGAGAACACTCTCCACTCACCACTGCAAGAAAACAGGCCCTTTGATCTAGCAGCCTTCAGGAAGGCACAGAAGTCCCTGGAGCTAGGCATATGAAGCTCGGCACACTTTCTATAAATCTGTCCCAGTCTTTAAATAACTGAGCTGAAATGGACCAGCCACATCGCAAACATCTGAGCCGCTTCTCTGAATCAGCCAAGGATGCTTGCATTTCCATCCTTGACAAAGCTGTAGTTTGGAAAAGTACCAGGCACTCTTATAATACGCTTTGCATAGACCACATGGTCAGACTTGTCTTCAACATTATGTCAACACCTGTCTGTTCCCCGGAAGTTTAACACTGCCTTGAAGGTCCAGGGCTTTATCAAGTCCACTGGCAGAAAATGAACTGCAAAGCCAGCATTGTGAAAAGGACTTTGTCTTCTCAGGCATGGAGACCGTCCCATACTAAATTCAATTATAAAATGTGGGGGTCGCGTAGAGTCACTTCAATCCCCAGCACTCCAGAGTGCTTTGCTCTGTGTTACATGAGTCAAGGATATGATCCCCTGCCCTTGGGCTCAGCAAACTGTCCCCTGCAACCAGAGGTTCTGTTGTAAAAACAAATATAATTACCTGGAAAACTCCCACGTGGACTCAGCCTCCCCAGAAACATATTATCGCTAAAGATGGCATTCTGTCTATTTTCCGTGACACACAGAAACGAAGCCAATCTCACCTGTCTTGCTTTTCTGCTACAGCGAGTCTGTCAGCATCTGGATCATTGGCTAAGATGACTTTGGCCTTGATTTTGTCAGCCAGCTCGAAAGATAAAGTCTGAAAACAAGGGCAGAAAATAAAAGATTACTTAAGGAAAACACGGAACACATCTTAGTGTTCACAACGTGCGTGTGTTCTTAGGAGCTAAAAAGGGCTTTCCCCCAAACTGGGGCAGCAGGTTTTGTGTTTTGTTTTGTTTTGTTACCCGAGACAGGGTTTCTCTCTGTGTAGCTTTGGATCTCGCTCTGTGGCCCAGGCTGGCCTCGAACTCACAGAGCTCCACCTGCCTCTGCCTCCCGAGTGCTGCGATCAAAGGTGTGCACCACCACCGCCCAGCTAGCTGCAGGGTTTTGTTGGTGTTGTTTTGCTTTCTGGTTTTTCGCCCGGGAGCTGGTTTTGCTCAGTTGGATTTTATTTTCTCTTTCTAGATTAGAGGTCAGACGTACAGCCAGCCCATCCCTGCCCTGTGACCGCACACAACGGTGGCAGCCTTGTGGCTGGACTGTGTGTGTCTGGCCACACAAACTAGACCAAACCAACTTTCTCTGTGTCACTATTATCTAACCTTTCAGAATGGTTTGTGAGCCATACTGTCACTAATGTTCTTTAACAATAAATAATAAAATTAAAAACCCCTCTCCATCCTATTGTTGTTACTTCTTGGCAATAAAGGAACTGTCCATTAAAATTTAATTTAATCTGAGCTGGAAAGATGGCTCTGTGATTAAGAGCTCTTCCAGAGGACCCAGGTTCAATTCCCAGGATCCACAGGGCAGCTCACAACTGTCTGTAACTCCAGCTCAACGGGGATCCAACACCCTCACATAGACAGACATGCAGAAAAAACACCAATTCACATAACATATAAATAAATAAATAAATAAATAAATAAATAAATAAATATTTTTAAAAATTAAATTAAAGAATAATTTAGATTGTAGCTTTTATATCCTCTTATAAGATGTCAAGTTTGAAAGATCCTTTAAGAAATTTATGACCATCCAATATACGTATTTCTAGAGATATAACTCGTTTTTTTTTTCAGCACAACAGAACCCCACAAAAACATAATGTACTTGATAACAATGTTAGACCAGTGGTTCTCAACTTTCCTGATGTTGTGACCCTTGAATACAGTACCTCATGTTGCGGTAACCCCCAACTATAAAATTATTTTGGTTGCTACTTCATAACTGTGATTTTGCTACTGTTATGAATCATGATGTAAATATCTGTGTTCTGATGGTCTGAGGCCACCCCTGTGAAAGGGCCAGTTGACCCCAAAGGGGTTGTGACTCACAGGTTGAGAACCACTGGTTGAGAGTACAAAAGGTCTATTATTTAACAAAAGTGGGTTACCAAGACACCTTTACCCTCCTCAGGATTCGGGTATTTGACAGTCGGAAACTCCGGGTCTGGATCTTTCTGTTGGGGAACAGCTTCTGGAGGAGCAAGGTCAAAGGCCTTGAATGCCAGCTGCACAAACTCATGACCCACACCGTGGACAGAGGTGTGCACAAACTTCACAGCGCTCTCCTTGTTCACACTCCTAAATGAGACAGACTGGAAAGTGAGAAAGGACAGAACAAGGCTCTCCAGAGGGGAGGGCTTAGGAAACAGCCAGGGCTGGGCCCTGCACACTGTAAGGAGACTCTTTAATTATGTTGATGGTGCAGCTGTGAGCCTTTCAGAGCGACCTAAGCTATGTCCTCCACACAGACTCAAAAAGGACCAATGACCTGAAAGACTCAGCATCACCAAATGCAGATGCAAAAGCTCAAAAGGCATAATTCCTCCCTTGTGATCTTAGGATAGAGTGTTCGAAAGTATGAAGAAAACCCAGAAACCAAAACTTAAAGACAACCAAATATTAACAAAATAATATATAAAGACAACAGACAAGCAAATACATCATAGAAAAGACAAAGACGTATCAAAGAAACATGAAGAGAGCTTTTCATAATGAAGGGATGTAAGGGAAGATGAGATATCACTCTCACCTAACAAATGGGAGGAAATGATAAATTTGACAATGCTGAGCACGGGTCAAACATGGGGTCCCATGTCATTACCACAGGCTGCAGGGGTGGTGCCAACTACTCTAATATTCTTGGAGGGCAGTTTGCTGATCACCTGCAACCTTGTAAATGCATATACATTATATATTACATATATTGTGATATATATTATATACTATGCAAGAAGATTTTATACACACATGCATACACACGCGTGTGCAACTACTGGTTCTCATGCTACCTTCAGTGATTAAAAAATACCACTGTCAAGAGCTAGTCTGTAATAAGCTTGAGCTAATGGCCATACAGTTCATAAATAAAAAAAAATATCTCTGTCAACTCTTTATGTTTGTAAAAGTAAGTGAGAAGGGCAGAGGGGAAGATCACAGATCTATCTTGTTTACACTACATACCTATGGGAGGAAAAAGACAACCACATTTTTAGATTCCTTTTGTAGAGAAAAACAAAATTCAATGACCTGGGAACTCAGATCTCTAGCCCATGGTCCAGGGAGACTTTTCAGCCAGTGTGGGATTGGACTCTCTGCTCCACACTAGAATTGCCAGGCCCAGGCTGTCTAACAAATACAGCACCAGACAACCCAGGTGTTCGGTTTCTGGCTGAGGGACAATGAGGGTAGTGGGACCCAAGTCCTCCCAGAGAACAATAGCACTAGCCACCATGCTCAGTACCTGGTTGTGAGTATCACGTTTACCCCAGGCTGAACAAATGGGCACAGCAGCATTGGGTGGCCACACTTGGGTACTGGGAAGTGGAACTTAAGTCCTCACACCTGTGTAGCAAGTGCTTACCCACTGAACCACATCCCCAGCCCTGAAAGTTTTTTGACTACACACACACACACACACACACACACACACACACACACACTCACTCATATATATTTACAGCACTTCAAACTGTGGCCCATGGGTTGGCCACCGGCTTTTGTAAATAAGGCCAGTTTAAAGTGGCTTCCCTGACTGGTCACCTGTGCTGTTTGCTACTAGAATAGCAATTCTAAGGGGTGAAGACAGGCTCCATGTAACTGGCAGTCACCAGGACTTGTTATCAGTGCCTTTAAGAAAAGGTGGCCAGCTCTGCTGGGGCCCTTATACATGTGGATACAATGTATCCACCAAGTAAAGGGACATAACCAAATGCAGACATAGACTCCAGCTGAGTCGCACTGGCCCAAGCGAAGCCCCATCCAGTTACCTGTGGAAACAGTATCTTTTAAGGTCTTCAAAGTAGTCCTTACTGATGGAAGCGCTAGGGTTGTGAAGCAGGGGACTGCTGTCAATCAAAGACTCGTCCCAAGCCTGTGGCCAGGGCTCTAGATTTTCTTCAATAGCTTGAGAAATGCCTCGATCGTGTGGCGAGATGATCTGGGCACCATTGTCCCAGTAGACCTAGAGAAGCCAGGAATGCATTTAGCGGGTTCAGGGTGCAGAGCACCCACTCCCAAACAGCATAGGGGTGGGGCTCCTTGTAAGAGCACTGGGCAAGAGGAGAGGGCAGGGGTGTACCTTATAGCCATTGTCCTGCTTCGGGTTGTGCGAGGCCGTGATCATGATCCCGGCACAGAGTTTCAGATGTGACACTGTGTAGGGCTGGACAGGGCAGGAGACAGTTCTTAACAAAAATCAGTCAGAATGGAAATACCTAATATACATGGTTTAGAATCACTCATCCCCCTTCACCACCCTAATATCATAACACACCACTCAGCATCCTGTGTCCCATCCAAGCAACATACAGCATCCCCCTCATCTGTGGTTTTGTTCTCTTTCAGGTCCTTGTGGTCCAGGAAGAAGAATTATCTGTCTTAACTCCTTCAGCGGAGCCCACACTCACATGACTTCACTCCAGGATACTGCTACAACTGTTGTGTTTTATTGTTAGTTACTGCTGCTAGTCCTTTATAGCCCTAACCCATAAATTAAACTGTAGGCCATGAGCTGTATCAACTTTTATATTGTCTGCAGCTGCCACCATCAGGGAATACTTCACCTGTGGCTAAGAAGAGATTATTATAATCTCATCACTCTGGGAACTCACGGGCTGCCCAAAGTCCCAGAGTGTTCATCCTCACAAAATAGGTGAACTATTTCCTAGGCATCCCCTCCTTCCGTCTTCTCTTTTATAGAGCCAGGAAAGTCTTTGAAGACAAAGACGGGCCAAGCGGGCCAAGCCTCTATTCTGTGTTAGGCTTTTAGGAGCAGTTCAGCTGAGATTCATTCCAGATGAGGACACAGAGGCTTCCAGTCTGAGGAAACAAAACCAGCTGAGGAATTGGTGAGGTGAGGTTGGATGTGGCTCATTCTGTTTCTCTGACCTTTTCAGTGTTCACCCCAATACCTGGCTCCAGGTTTGTTTTTGTTAATAAGACCTTTTAAGACTCATGGTACATCTATTCATATATATGTATAGTTTTTTCGAGACAGGGTTTCTCTGTGTAGCTTTGTGCCTTGCCTGGAACTCTCTCTGTAGACCAGGCTGGCCTTGAACTCACAGAGATCCACCTGGCTCTGCCTCCCAAGTGCTGGGATTACAGGCGTGCGCCACCACCGCCCGGCACATCTATTCATATTTAAAGCTGGTACATCAACTTGTTCAAAGACACAGTAATATAATGTTTGAGAGATTTAGACTCAAGAGATTTCTAATTGTGATAGCTGCAGTAAAGAACTACCTACCAATTTAAAAAAAAAGAACATTTTGCTAATTTGCCAAAAGATCCATAGAATTTATGGAGGTTTGAAGAAAATGATCGCCAAAGAGAATGGCACTATTAAGAGATGTGGCCTTCTTGGAGTAGGTGTGGTCTTATTGGAGGCAGTGTGCCACTGTGAAGGCGGGCTTTGAAGTTTCCTATGCTCAAGCCACACCTAGTCTCCCAGTTCACTTCCTGTTGCCTGTGAGTCAAGACGCAAGAACTTTCGGCCCCTTCTCCAGCACCACCTCAGCCTGAATGCTGCTTTGGTTCCCACCATGACGATAATAAACTGAACCTCTGAACTGTAAGGGAGCCACCATAGTTAAATGTTCTCCTTTGTAAGAGTTGCTGTGGGGTGGAGAGACGGCTCAGAGGTTAAGAGCATAGACTGTTCTTTCAGAGGTCCTGAGTTCAATTCCCAGCAACCACATGGTGGCTCATAACATATATAATGAGATCTGATGCCCTCTTCTGGCCTGCAGGCAACATGCAGACAGAACACTGTATACATAATAAATAAATAAATTAAAAAAAAAAAAAAAGAGTTGCTGTGGTCATGGTGTCTCTTCACAGCAGTATTAACCCTAACTAAGACAGAAGTCAAACAAAATAAATGACACCTTACTTTTCCTTTGGTGCTGGAGCTGGACCCCAGGGCTCCGCCTGTGCTACCACTGAGCTACAGCCCAACCCTTATTAGACTCTGAGAAACCAATTTGGAATGGAAAGCTGCGCATCACAAGCACATTACTAGGATGTGGTGAAACTGCCTCAGGAGAGGGGGTTAGCCCAGCATACGTCAAGGATTGTGTGTCACCAAAACAGCCAAGCCCAACAGTACCGAGGCTCATACAGAGTCCCACCCCAGGTCCTGTGACAAGAGGTTGGGAAGGAAATGGTTTCTTACCACAAATGGGGTTGGGGTTATATCGGAGAAGAGATGCACGGGAACCCCCTGGCTGATAAATGCAGTGGCGGCCAGCCGGGCAAACCTAGAAATGCGGAAACAGGACAGAGTCGGGGTCAGGGCTGCTTGTGCAGTGAACAAGCATGTGGGGGTGGAACCCAGGGCTTCATGTGCGCATGCGCACTAGGCAAGCCCTCTACAAACAGGGCTGCGGCCCTGGCCCCTCCCACCGTGCACGGTAGCGAAAGAAGGAGGATTTTTTTTTCTTCTGATGTTTACACTGGTCCAGAACACCAAAGCTGAGGACAGCTCTGAAGTCCTCTCACGCCTTTCGTTTAGGATAAAGGCCTCACAGGTCACCTTGCCACAGGTCCAAGGCCACTGAGGATGTAAGCCAGGCCTGCGTTAAAGTCTTTCACTGTCTCAGCCCACCTCAGTGGTTCTTGCTTGGGCTCCTCTGTCCCTCACAAGGTTTCTGGTGTGGAGGCATGGTCAGTTGTCATGCTTGGGAGAGGGATGTGCTACTGGCAATTAACAGAAACGAGTGGGTGGAGGCCAGAGGAGCTACTAAACACCTTGCAAAGCATAGGGCAGGCCCCACAACAAAGGATGGTCCAGCTGCTGTGGCATCATATGTCGCTATGCAGAGGTGCTTTATAGGATATGGGAACCAAGCCTGGTGGTGTGTGCCTGTCATCAGAGGGAGACAAGAGAATCATGAATTCCGTACCGGTGAGAGCGAGTGAGAGCTAGTCTCCAAACTGAAACGATAAAAAAGTGCCTGAGAAATGGCACGCAGCTTTGACCCAAACCACATGCCTTGTTATACAGGTGATTTGAGCACCTTTGGGTTTGGGAGTTGAGGTTGTCTTAGAACCAGTCTTGGTGGATACGGAGACAATTTTAAATGCTCTCGATGTCATTTGGGGGATTCAAATCGTAAATACCCAATCCACGTTCAAAAAACGGCCACCATTACTGCCATCATTGTCTGCACCCTCTAAACAGGAGTCCCTTGGGTCTGGGACCGTCACCAAGCTTCAGGCTGAGAAGGGTGTCTGATCAAGAAAGGAAGAGGCCATGAAGCCTGTAAGCGGCAGGGAAGAGACCAGTTTGGACAGTTTTTCCCCCGTTGAGGTAAATATTACACTTTAAACACCCAAATAACTTGATATAAAATCAAGAATTTTAAAGCTGCAAGCAGATCTTACCCCATCATTTTTGTTTGTTGTTGAGACAGAGTTTCTCTCTGTATCCCTGTCTTAGAAAGTGCTTTGTACACCAGGCTGGCCTTGACCTCACAGCCTAAACCATCTTTTTTTTGTTTTGTTTTGTTTTGTTTTTGGTTTTTTGGTTTTTTCGAGACAGGGTTTCCCTGTGTAGTTTTGCACCTTTCCTGGAACTCACTTGGTAGCCCAGGCTGGCCTCGAACTCACAGAGATCTGCCTGGCTCTGCCTCCCAAGTGCTGGGATTAAAGGCGTGTGCCACCACTGCCGGGCCTAAACCATCATTTTTAACAGCTAAGCAATTCTGCAATTATGGGTTTAAAATCAAGTTATTCAAAAAGAAAAATCAAAGGGCTGGAGAGGTGTTTCAGTGGTTAAGAATCTGTACCCTTCCTTCCTTCCTTCCTTCCTTCCTTCCTTCCTTCCTTCCTTCCTTTTTTCCAGTCAGGGTTTTTCTGTGTAACAGCCCTAGCTATACTGAAACTAGTTTAGTAGTTTTATAGACCAGACTGGCCTCAAACTCAGAGATCCATCTGCCTCTTCCTCTGAATGCTGGGTTAAAGGCATGCACCACCATGCCCGGTTACCCCTACTGTTCTTACAGAGGCTGGTAACTACCTGTAACTCCAGCTCAAGGGGATCTAATGCCTCTGGCCTCCATGAGCACCTACCTGCACACACATGCACATATCCACCTGTACACACATAATTAAAAATGTTTTTTAAAAAGGCGAATTATTGAAATGGTGATTGAAAACAAAAGTATAAAAGAAACTACGAAAAAAATCCTTTTTTGAAAGATTTCTCCAGGTTCCATCCCTAATGCCCCTCAAAAACCTAAATACCTTTTGCTACTGCCTCCGCTGGCCGGGTGAGCTCTGGCATCGAAACTGATCACCACGCCTCTCTGCTTCAGGTCACTGAACTGCTTTTCCAGATACCGGCAAAATCCCTGCAAATAGCCCAGGGGTTAAAAGCACAGATTTCATACACATGATATTAAAATCAACCCAAAATTATATTTTCCCCATTTCCACAGGACAGATCATTCTTGGGGGGGGATGACACAGTAATTATTCAGACTGAACAGTAAGATGAAAACAGCTTATTTTTTACTGTCTAAGTTAGATGCTGTGCTGAACGTCTAGAATCAAATATCTCCAGGTTCAGAATTTCCATTGTATAGATGGGAACACAGAGAAGAGCCGGGGCAGGCCCAGTTTCAGACCCACAGAGCAGCAGAACGTGGCTGATACCCAGGTCTGATGAGAGGTGGTTTAATGTCAGCTGTATGGCCAGAAAATGGGTTTGAACTCCACTCTGCCACCACTGAGGAACAGACAAGTTCCTCAGTCTTTCGATGCCTCAGTCTCCACATCTATAAAAAGTAACAGCAATAACAGGTACCATATGGGGCTTTTAAAAGACTTATGTAAAATGAAAATGTGCAAAGTGGGCCTAGTTGGTTACATGCTTGCCTTGTAAGACCGAGGATCTGAGTTCAATCCCCAGAAGCCAAGTTTCAAAAAAGAAGTTAGGTATGGTGGGACATGCTTGCAATCCCAGTACTGGGGAGGTGGAGGCAGCTCCTAGATCCCTGGGGCTTCCTGGCCAGCCAGCCTAGCCTACTTGGTGAGTTCGAGGCCAGTAAGAGACCCTGTCTTAAGAGAAAGGGTGGAAAGTGCCTGAGAAATGACCCCCAAAGTTATCTTCTGGTCTTCATGCGCGCGCACACACATACACAATATCTAGTGTACATTGTATACTAAAAATACACTGTAGGCATTTTGCTTAGGGTATTGCTTGAATCATCATTTTCTCCAAAGAGCTTACTTATTCCTTGCTTCTTCTACAGTGCCAGCCTAGAATTAGTGTAGTCGCTTCAGACATTCCTCTCTGCTCTGTGACGTAAGTTTGTGGGGGAACCAAAACAGCTTGACCACACAGCTGCCATTGCTGTGTATAAATAAAATGTTGTTTGGCCAGTAGCCAGGCAGGAAGTATAGGCGGGACAAGCAAAGAAGAGAATTCTGGGAACAGGAAGGCTGAGTCAGGAGAAGCTGCCAGCTGCTGCCATGAGTAACAACATGTAAGATCTGGTAAGCCACAAGCCAAGGTATAGATTATAGAAATGGGTTAATTTAAGATAATAAGAACTAGATAGCTAGAAGCCTGAGCCATTAGGCCAAACAGTTTAAATAATATAAGAGTCTGTGTGTTTATTTTATAAGTGGGTTGTGGGACTGCTGGGGCTTGGCGGGAGCTGGAGAGAAACTATATAGCTACATGCTATGACAGGCTTAGAAGCTCAGACTCAGCTTCTGGGACAGGCTTACTGGCAGGCAGCACCCACACCCAGGAAAAGCCATAAGCTGATCCCACCGAGGGAAGGCTTGCATCTAAGGGGAAGTACCTAGCATCCCAAACATTCCAACCATTAGATAAGATGTCTGAGTCTAGCACATACCTATTTTGTTTTACAGATACCCCTAGACAAATGTCAGTTAATCAGGGTCCTGAACTCTGGAAATCCACTCATCCCAACCTCTGCTTTGATGAAAACTTTACCCTGCCTGAGCTCAGGGCTCTCTGCTCTCACCGCTACATTGGACAGAGAGAGAGAGAGAGAGCAAGCTTGGAGCTTGAAAATAAAGGCTCTTTGCTTTTACATATGGGATTCGGTCTCTGTGGTGGTCTTTTGGAGGTCCCCAAGATCTGGGCATAACAAGTTAGAGCAGTGGTTCTCAACCTGTGGGGCATGACCTTGGGAAAACACATATTTCAGATGGTCTTAGGAACCCTGAATTCATTTTTGCTGCTATTTCATAACTGTAATTTTGTTACTGAGCAGTGTCTCAGTTCCTAAAACCATCAGAAATATGTTTTCTGATGGTTGTGACCCACAGATTGAGAACCATTGAGCTGGAGAAACCCAGTATGTTTTATACAATTTTGACAATTAACTGATGAAAATCTATTGGTTTGTTGGTTTCTGATACTATTTTCCAGGAATCTAAAGGAGGATCTGGGATCAGTCCATTTGCAGGGCATAACTGGCTACACAAATCAAGGCTGAGCACTTTGGGGCTATCACTCCCTGCCCCAAGCTGATGGAACACCCCAACACTGTATCTCGGGGTGAAACAACAGCACATTGGTCTCAGACACAAGACAGCAGTCAGCTTGGAGTCCAAACAATCTTACACTGGACGCCATCAGAGAACTCTAGTGAACTGGGCAACAATCATGTGTACTAATGCTCACCTCACTGACTAAAGGAAGTCTTACAGATTATGAATTATAACTACGATTTTGGTAGAGGGATACATCACAGCCTTGTTTCCTTTTCCTTGCAAATGCATAACTTCAGCACACCTGAAAGTGACTAAGAAATAAGGGCATGTATCTATTGGTTTTATGGGTTCTCAAGAAGGAGTCCAGATGCCTGACTCTTCACAGCTTACAATGATGACATCATGCCCGGCTCTCCAGGTCAACCCTTGTACTGTGACCTCAATGTATCTGGGGGTAAAAGGCACATAGCCTGAGTCTCAATTCTCACACCCCTAAACTCACTAGAAATCTCTGGGTCCTGTTGAGGATGAGGACCAGAGAATGGCCGAGGAAAAGAAGAATGATTCTGTGTTGATGAAGGAGGTTTTTGAAATGTTACTATAAAAACATGGCTTCAAAATATATAACTATGACCCATAAAATCTTTTTTTAAAAAAAGAGAGAAAATAAAACTATCTTTTAAAAAGTTATTATTCTTTAAGATTTGTTTTTATTTTTTAGTCATATGTATGTGTGCGTGTCTGTATGCGGGTATGCCACACGTGTGCAGGTGCCCCTGGGGGCCAGAAGAGGGTGCTAGACCCCCTGGAGCTGTGGTTATGAGCCACTGGATGTGGTTGCTGGGAACCAAACTCAAATCTTCTACAAGAGCAGCAAGCATTCTTCACCACGGAGCCATCCCTCCAACCCCTTTTCGTACTCTTTTAAATTATGGTTATGTGTGGTCCTGTGTATGGGTTTGTGCATGTGAGTGTAGGTGCCCATGGAGGTTGGAAAAGGGTGTCAGAGGCTCTGGAACTGGAGTTACAAGCAGTTGTGAGTCACCTGATATGGGAACCAAACTCAGGTCCTTTATAAGAACAGTATGTGCTCTTAACTGCTGAGCCATCTCTCCAGTCCCTTGAAACCATCTTATAATGGGATTAGCCCTGAGTTAGAACAGGCTACTTCAGAGGGCAGTGAGTTCTTAGTCACTAATGTATCCAGGTTAAGTTAAGTACTCTCAAGTGATCACAAGTACAGCATCAAAATGACACGAATTAATAATCTTCAAGGAAACCAGAACCTTCACCAGTGAGGCAAACATCAGGGGAGTTTTCCTCCAGTCTCTGCTCTATTTCTTTGAGGTGTTCTTCACTCACACCACATCTGCTCCTTTGCCAAACCAGGGCAATCTTACAGTATCCCTAGGCTTGGCCTCGTACCCAAAAGAGCAGCAGGAGGAGTGTCTATGCCACAGTGAAGGTGAGAATGTGACCAATCACACTGCACACCAGTGTTCTATCAGGGACCACCACCCACAGCTGGAGTGGCAGCCAGAGCTGGCCATTCGGGAAGTCCTCTCTCCTTCAATGCCGAGGTGATTCCTAAGATGTTAGAGATAAACCTGTTGCTTTCCTGAAACTTTCTCATCCCTGAGCACCCCTATGTCTCATGGAGAGCATTCCAACATGGATGAGTCAGTCACTGCAGAGTAGAGAGCTTCTAAGGACTGCTTCTGTGGGTGGCTGGTGGAATCAGATCATATATAAAGTTCATATTCATCATATTCATCATATTCGTCATATTCATCACGGTTTCAAAGGACTCTTAACTCATACTCTGAAGAGCTCCATTATTCTAGAGGAAAGGTGGACCAAAGGGTTCTGAGAACTTCCCTAACCACATTTCCTCATTTCTGGACATTAGATAGAGTTGAACACAGGAGAAAAGGCTCACGGTTAATTTGCAATCCAGAAAAACACTAACCATCAGGCCTCACAGTCACCAGTGTGACAGACTGGATTATCCAAAGATGGCTAGGGCAATCTATACCCCACCAGGTGATGATGGCCTTCTCTTTTAACAGACTGAACATGGCAGGAATAAGTTACTTTGTTTGAGTCAAAGCTCATTAATACAATCCAATACAGCTTCTGGCTGGCACATTCTTTAGTCAACAGCTCTGTATAAGAAAAAAAAATCTCCACAAGGGAATCCATCTTAGTCATATCAATTCCCCATGCCTGACAATCAGTAGGCATTCAATAAATTTGATAGAAGGTGGCTAGAAAGCTAATGAATGTTTAAATAAGGACTGCACAAGCCTCATTTTATAGATTAAATAGTGGGAACTTTCTCTACTTCACCAGACCCCAAAACATATCCATAATTAAAGCAAATTGAATCTATCAGATGCATGAGGACATACATCAGTAGTAATCAGCAGTGACCAAATCATGGTACCTGTGTGGTCTGGATGATAGTCAAATCATTCATTCGAGAAATCCCTGCTCCCATGGGAGCACGCAGGCCAGCTGTCCCAAACTCCATCCGGGCCCCAAAGCATTTCTGTAGCTCCACTTTATTATCCTCAGCAATGAGCTGTTTCACTGACTCCGAAGTTAAGGGATTCTGAAAGACAGATGTGGATGTATCAGACACAGCTTGGTTAGGAGAGGACAGAAAATCTGCCAAGTAGGCCATCCGCTTCAACACACACACACACACACACACACACACACACACACACACACGCACACGTAATTCTAACCTCTAGGCATAACCTGAATATATACAGGCTTTTGCATTTTCTGGTGTTGTTGATAGTATGATGTATCATTTTCTTTCTAGGCAGTTTTGGAGAAAGTGAACAAGGCGCTGTTTTAGAATAGACAGCTAGCATGCACGGGAGCTCCCAGACCCTTCAGTTACAACCCTGTGCTTGGGAAGGTATAGGGTTTCTTGAGTACTTTGTTTTCCCATCTGTAAAGGGGAACCAGCTAGAACCTCTCTTGCACAATTTAAATTATTACAACATTTTAAATTAGCTTGTCTTTGTCTGCCTGACACTGAGTTGTGATATTCATCTCCTTGTTTGAGGTCCTCAGACTTTCCCAGGGTGGTAGGTCAGTCAATTTAATCAAAACCTTACTTTCTTTTTCTTCTTTCCTTTCTTCATTGTATTATTTTTTTAAATTTATTTATTTATTATGTATACAGAAGAGGGCGCCAGATCTCATTACAGAGCCATCATGTGGGTGCTGGGAATTGAACTCAGGACCTCTGGAAGAGCAGTTGGTGCTCTTAACCTCTGAGCCATCTCTCCAGCCCCAAAACCTTACTTTTGTGGTGCTTTACAGTTTTGTTTTGTTTTTTATTTTTCAAAATGTTTCCTTTGTATCTGGCCAAGTTTCAATGACTTTAAGTCAGGCCAATAAATAGCTGATGTCTTTAGTAGTGTTTTATACTATAGAATAATTCCAGGACTTGGGGCAGAGGCAGGTGGATTTCTATGAGTTCGAGGCCAGCCTGGTCTATAAAGTGAATTCCAGGACAGCCAGGGCTACACAGAGAAACTCTGTCTTGAAAAACCAGTAAATAAATAAATAAACAAATAAATAAATAAAAAAGAAGAAACTGAGTGGCTTGTTTAAACTGATGCGCATTAGCCTAGTGCCTTTTCTATTACATTAATTAAAAATGGACGCGAACGAGCATGAGTCATTAAGTCGCCACACACTGCGTGGCTTTCTTTGTCTAATGACTGCAGGAACTATTAAGATTGGAGAAATAGAGTGATTACCTAATGCCACACGGACTTCTGAATTAAGAACTGAAGGGGGACTGAGTAAGCACTTTACCCCTGTGCTTCCACTAAAATGAACACCAGGCAAGATAAGGCCCCATAATTAAACTTTGAAATGTGGTCGCAATAAAACCTTGGCTTCCTGGAATCAAGCCAATGGTTCCTGATCATCCCAGGTTCAACAGGAACCTGAACCAACCTTCTAATTAAAAACAATAGATCCCAATCACAGAGAACACTCTTACCCATTAAACTGTCAGGTGCCCCCAAGGAGAGGCTCAGAGCTGGTATACAAAGGAGCTCAGCAGCCATCTGCTGAGTGGATGAGAAAACACAGACTTCCTGGCCACACCCAATATCCAGGGCTTCTCTGAGTTCTACGGTAACCTCAGAAGTCCTAATTGACCTTGGATATCTAGAAAAGACTCAGCAGCCTGAGAGAACAAAGCAGAGAGATAAAAAAGGTCAAGAGAGCAGCTGAGATGAGGTCCAACCCGGAAGTGATGGAAACTGACGAGAAAGGGAAGCCCAAGGTGGGGAACAGTGGCGGGTGCCAGCACGGGTGGGTTAGCAGCTTCCGCGCTTTCGGTTGGTGGGAGTTTCACTGAAAAAATGAATGGGTCCTTCCCAGAGAGTCACCTATCTCCAGTTAAAGAAACAGAGAGGGACGAAAGTCAGCTCCATCAGTAAAGTGCTTGTTAGGAAAGCTTTAAGACCCAAGTTCATATCCCCAGCATGCACCAACCAGCAGAGTTCACCTGTAAGACTAACCCCGGAGGTACACAGATTATGGGTAGTAGAGTGGGCTGTTCAGTTAAGCCGAGGTGGAGAGTGACTGAGGAAGATACTTGATGCCAACCTCCGGCCTCTGCACGGATAAGCACACATACACCTGCACACAACCACATAGACACAGACACATTCATATACCCACCCCACCCCCCCACCCCCGACACACACACCCACTCTGACTGGGAAAAAGAACATTGAAACATTTCCAAAGGAGAAAAGGGCAATTTCTACTCTCTACCTCTACCCACAGAGGTACCATTCCTAGGCAGATTTCATATTCTGTAGTAATTACATTTTCTGGTTTTATTTTATGGAATGTGATAACTAAGCCCGAGTCTCAACTTGATGAGATTGAGAATAAATATCTAGGAGAGCAAAGCTGCTCACTTCTCGGGTTTCCGTGAAGTAGCTTCCAAGGATAATTCGATCATGGGCTCTGACAGAATCAAAGGGTCACTCCTTTGACGGGTTCATAATATGGTGGCATTATGGGGAGGTGACAGAAGGCAGGAACGGGGAGCCAGTTGGAGGGTAGAGGTTCCTGGGACTTGTCACTAGGCAATCAGTTTTGTGGTGGCCTCTTCCTGTATTCTCCCTACTTCCCAGGCAGGATGACATGAGCAACTCTTACACCTCTCCACCAGGAAGGATAAAACCATCTCAAAGTGTGAGCAAAGCAGTTCTTTGCCCTCTGCTTTAGTCTAGGCCAGATACTTACTTAGGCAAGTGATCCAATAGCCCAGCACACAGAACAATACTTCATTAACTCTGGCTTTAGGAGAATCTACACAATGCAAGCTCAAGCTACCAAATTATCAGAAATGGAAACAGTTTCCTTCCCTTCAGCATCCTGAAGTTAACGGGTGGGGGGGGGGCTCCCTCAAGGAGTTGGCACTGGCATCCTGGAAACAGGCTGACATAGGTGTGAGTGAAGAACAGCTTCTGCTAGCCTTGTGACCTCTGTCTAGTCAACAAATGCTTCATGGACCTACTATGTGCCGGGTACTGTAGACCACAGGCGGCAGCAGGAACACACACACCAGCTACATATTTTTCAGGGGCCAGTGAAAAATTAAAATGAAGGATCCATATTTAACAACAGAGAATCTGAAAGTGGAGCTTTTTTAAAACTATGGCTTAGCCCACCCCGCCTCAGGCACCGGTTCAGCCTGTCTGCAACGGTCTCACCTCCTGAAGTCAGGCCTGGACACCAACAGACATTAAACAAACAAGCCTGCAAGGGGTTGCTGGTTTTGTTTCTTCCAGTCCCACTAAGAGCCAGGAAGCAAAAGACTGGGCTGTTCAGAGTGTGTTTGAGAGGAATAAATTGAACTTCGTAGACAGGGAAGACCTCAGTAAGTAATACCAACAGGAGAAACAAGGTCAACACAGGCAAGAGGAATATTATGGGAAACAGGAAAGCACAGTTCAGGGGAAAAAAAAAAAAACTTGTAGAGAGCAGAGGAAGTGATGTCCGGGGCTGGCCACCTGACTGTTTCAGCCATAAGACAGTTTACAGGGGAAAGGTGCAGCCGGGACCATAGCGTAACCTGTCACCTTCCCAAGTGAAGCCACTGTCTTCTGGGAAACTCCTGGTCTGCCTGGCGCACCAGGGACCCGTTGGTAAGCATGCTGTCAGGAAGGGTGGTCTAGACTGTGGAGGGGTCCGGGTTCCGGGAAAGGCAGGACAGAGCGGATTCTGAGTGGATGAAGATGCACAGCCCATCACAGAACCTCAGAAACCCTTTCGTGCCGGGACCTCCCGGAGCCCCAGTCCCGCTAAGTTCACCGGGCAGGGGCTCTCCTCTACCCTGTCTAGCAGCCCGGCGGGTCACAGAGATGTGCCGGTCCCCCAATAGACTTTTCCGAGCAGACTCGGTGCGGCGGGGCAGGAGAGGAAGGAAGCTGGGCCCCGCTGCACCCGGGACAAGCCCCGGCGCCCGGGAACCCTGGAGCCAGCGATCGGCCCTCACCCGGTCCCAGCGCAGCCACTGCGCGGTCTCCTGGTCCAGTCGTGCGTCCATGCCCGAGCCACTGACTCCCGGAGCTGGTGTCGGTGTCGCCGCTGCCGCCGCCATCCCGCCGCAGCCACCGCCGGGTGAAGGAGGCCGGGTCACCCTTCCGGCAGGGCGGGGAGAGGGCGGGGACAGCGGCGTAGACAGAGGGCTTGCTGGAAGAGGACGTGCAGCTCCGCCCGGCTCCCGACTTGTCCTTAGCGGTGCGCCTCCTGGAGGGCTAGGCTGGGAGGGTGGGTGGGGTGGGGTGGAGGCGGATGCCTGGTGGCAAGAGGAGCCCGGGGCCACCTTACCCTAGTCTCCTAGGCACACCCAGGGTCCTCCAGCAAGCATCACGTGTGCATGGTGCCCTTCGTGTCTGGGATGCTGGGATGATTGCACTCAGAAGCGGAGCTCTTTGGCGCTGGCCGGTGGAGGTACCGCAGAAGCAGGCAGATCTCCCTGAGTTCGAGGCCCAGCTGATCTAGGCCAATCCCGTCTGAATTCCAGACCAGCTCGGAGTTCATAGTGAGACCCTGTCTCAAAATTTGAATTAAATTTTAAAAAGAATATGACAGAGCAGAAACAATCTTGAAAAAGAAGAGCCAAGTGGGAAGGAAGTAAATCAAATAGACCAGTGAACCAAAAGGAAATTCAGAAACGAGACCACACTTGCAGAGACAGTTTATGTCAGAAGTGGCGCTGAAGAGCACCCGGAAGGACTAGTCATAATTTCAGGGTGCTGGGTCAACTGGATTTTCACACTAGAAAATGTAAGAAGAAAGTCGACTCACCCGTGTAGCGTCATCACACACAAATGTGAATTCAGGGTCAGCTGGGTGATGTCCACACCTGGGCATGTAGAAGCACAACCAAGAATGTTTCCAAGCTGCATGTGGTCCCTCTTGCAATCCTGACAAGTGGGAGGCTGAGGCAGGATTGCTGTTGAGGTCAAAGCCTGACCTAGGCAGTGAGTTCCAGGTCAGCGTGGGTTTAAAAAAGGCAGTTAGGAACACTGACTTCTCTCCCAGAGGACCTGGGTTTGATTATCAGCACTCACACGGTGAGTGCTTACAATCATCTGAAACTCCAGTTCCAGGGGATTCCTCTTCAGACCTCCATGGGCACACATACCTGTGGTGCACAGACATATATGCACGCAAAATCCCCAAACATCACATAGAAATAAATAAATCTTTAATTTTTTAAAAGTGTCTTGCACCATTAGTCACAAAAAGCTCCAGCAGGACACACGCAGATGGCCAACAGTAGAATGATAATTACATAGTGGTATATTCATCCCAATCACAGAAATAAATTATGGCACTCGGTGAGTTACACACCAGTGGGAATGAACTGTTGCATACAACCTCATGGATGTAGCTCATAAACGTCACATAGAGTGAAAGAATTCAAAACTACCAGCTTTGATACACACCGAAAAGTATAAGGAAAGAAAACAAATCGGTGGTTTTCAAAACTGGAAATGGGATTCACTACAAAGGTCACTGGGGGGGTTATGGGGCAGGGACAACTTTGTATATTCATTGAGTTTGTGGCTGTCTGAATCCGGAACCGTGGTCACTGGGTCTAAGTTATATCTCAGTGTTGAAGTTTTTTGAAACAACATTCATCTTTGGAGTGGGTGTTTGTGCTGTGGCTTATGTATGGAAGTACAAGGATAACTTTAGGGAGTCAGCTCTCTCCTTCCACCATATGAGTCCTGGGGTCGAGTTCAGGTTGTCAGGCTTGGTGACATGTGCCTTTACTTGCTGAGTGCTCTCACTGGCTCATATCTCAATCCTTAAACATTACTAACATAAAAACTATGAAGGAGTTAAATCTTTGGGCGCTGGGAGACTGGTTATATTTGGGAAGGAGGAATTCTGTGCCTGTTCCCCGCCCCCTGCTCCCTGCTCCCCCCACCACTACTGGATATTGAAGAGGGCCTTGCTTGCACCAGCCAAGCTCTTTACCCGGAGCTACATCCCCAATCCCACCCCCCTTACCCCGCACCTTTTTTGTTTTCTCTTGAGACAGGGTCGCCAGAGGTTGTCTAAGTTGGTCTTAAACGGGCTGTAGTTGTAACCAAGGCTGGCTTGGAACTTGTGATCCTCCTGCCTCAGCCTCTCAGAGCAGCTGTGGTTACAGATGTTTGCCATCACCCCTTGCTTGGACCTGCTCTATCATCCAAATGGAGATGATATAAATGCACCCACATATATTACTAATAATTCATAGAGCTATATATAGTCCGTTGGTTGGTTGCTTGGTTTGGTTTGGGATCTCCTGTAACCCAGAATGGCATTCAACCGAATATGTAGCCAAGTATGGCCTTGAACGCCTGCTGCTCCTGTCTCTGGCTCCCAAGTATAGGCAAAGACCACCAGACCCAGCCACAGTTTGAAGAGTTCTGCACGTTCTTTGTGTTTGTTCTGCTGTGAGCACTAGATAAAAGCACGTGTAGTAGGACGTACGGTATCTGTACAAAGGAACTAGCCGTAGTTACTATCTGACAACAAGGCTGGCAGGGCATTGAGAGCTGTCCTGAGGGGGAAGATTAAGAGGCTGCTGGTGTGAGGAGGCTTCTCAGAGCACGCACAGCTCGGGTAGAGACAGGCAAGCAGAGATGGCCGGCCTTGGGGATGGCAGCCCCCCAAATGCCTTTTAGACAGAATGCGCTCCCGTCTCTAAACCAAATGGCTGGGAGATGGGAGCAAAGAGGAAGAGAAGAAGAGAAAGGTGCTGTCCTAGCCAGGCTTCTGCAGCGATAGCTGAATACCACAAACTGGGTATTTTATAAATAACAGGGGTGTCTTTCACTCGTGGATGTGGAAACCAGGAAGTCCGTTATCTTTTGAACTTTTGGCAAACACGTTGAAACCATAGCAAGAAGTCAGCCTTCTTTCCCATCTGTTAATTCTGCCTTCTGCCGAGGTGGGGGCGGGGTGTTTCCCATTAACGAAAGGTCAGTACATCAGAGCTCCTATTGGTCCCTCCATGATGGACAGTGGGCTGGCTAATTTGATGTCATCTGAGGGGAGGGAGCCCCAACTGAGGAAATGCTTCTGAAATCTAAGGTCACTGGCTGGTTGTTTTTGCTCTTTTGTGGGGCCTGCCACCCAGCTCCCAAATAAATCACACACAGAGGCTTATTCTTAATTATAAATGCCCGGCCTTAGCTTGGCTTGTTTCTTGCCAGCTTTTCTTAACTTTATATTAACCCATCTATCTTTTGCCTCTGGGCTTTTCCTTTTCTATTCCTATATACCTTTCTTTATTTCTTACTCTGTGACTTGCTATGTAGCTGAGTGGCTGGCCCCTGATGTCTTCTTCCTTCTCTGGCTATTTCTTTTTTTCCTCCCAGATTTCTCCTTCTATATATTCTCTCTGCCTGCCAGCCCTACCCTATCCTTTCTCTTGCCTTGCTATTGTCCGTTCAGTTCTTTATTAGACCATCAAGTGTTTTAGACAAAGTAACACAGCTTCACAGAGTTAAACAAATGCAACATAGACAAAAGCAACACACCTTAAAATAATATTCCCCGACAGTCACTTTAACAGTAACCATAGCATCACGATTTTACCTAAACATTTCCAAATTAAACTTATTATCCTCTAATGCTAACAAACGTCCATTTAGTGTTCAAATTTCTATCCCATCTCATTTTACCTTTGTTTCCAGTTTGCTTGAATTAGGAGCCAAGAAAGCTTCCCTTTAGTTGATACTCTCTCAAGTCTCTTTCAGTCTAAGGTAAAGTATTAGTTTCCTGGAGTTCACCTGTGAAGAAACAGTCCCTTGGCGTGAAATCTGGATTTTGTGGATTGCCTCTGGGGTGTCCTTTGGCCAATTTCTCTCTTGCCTCCCATTTCCTGAAAATCCACTTGTTACAATTTTCTCTTTATGGGAGAGACCCTTCCTCACTAAACTGTGAACTCTCCAAGGACAGGAACACTGTTTTATTTGTGTTTGTATACTCAGAATCTAACACTGTAAATCTTCAATAAATAAATTTAAAAGTGAAGAAATCAAGGGGCTATTGGTTTTTTCCTCTGGTCAGAACCTGGAAGACTTTAGAGTGAGGTTACTGGTGGTGGTTCTTAATTCCCCCTTTCTTTTCTGGGGCACTCAGGCAAGTCACTTAATAGATTTGGATTCTATTTCCTTATTTGTAAGGTAGAAGCAATAATCATGTATTAGTCATAGCTCTCTAGAGAGATAGAGCCAGTAATGTGTGTGTGTGTGTGTGTGTGTGTGTGTGTATGTGTGTGTGTAAACGGACTTCCTACATCGACACAACAGGAAGCTGGGTCATCTAAGAAGGAAGGGCTCTCTCCACGCTGGAAAGGCAGAGAATTCAATAATTGCTCAGCTGAAGAAGCTGGACTACAGAATAATGGATACCAGTGATGAATTCCTAGTCAAGGCTTTTGGCCTGCAAGCTCCCTGCAGAGCGGCTGGTGTGAGACCACACAGGAGCACCGTGGAAACTGGAGTTTCATGTCTGTGGGTGACAGCGGCAGCATAGACACCGGGGGAGGACCTTCCATGTGCTCAAGTCTCTTCTCGATTTACTCTGTCTGGTTCTCCAGCCTCCTGGACGGCACCGCCGCCGTCACGGCAGGGCCTTTGCCTGGTCTGCTTGTTTGCGCATGTGCCAATACTGTCTGGGGAAAGTCTTCACAGACATACGCAGAAGCGTCCTTGACCAATGGAGAGACTACCATCCCTCCAGCCAGTCAGGTTGACAGTCAGGACTAACCGCCACTGTTTACTTGTCAGTTTGCCACCAAACCTATTTCCTTATGCCACATGTGACCCCCAAATAAAGACAATTAGCAAAATCATAATTATGCCCTACATGATATAACCATGACATACACAACTGAAAACATTAATGCCCTCTCTGGAATAAGTGACAATATTTAAGTTATATCTTAATATATATATATAAAGCTATATCCAGATATAACTTAAAATTATAATATAGATGTAATAATATCTGTCTGATCTTATGTTGTAAGGTAAAGAAATAGGAAAGAAAATAAGGATATCAACATAGTGTATTTGTATATATGTACAAAGATAGTCTTAACAAAATAGAAATAAACATTCATGACGATTACAGCTTTTGATTCTGTATTTGGCCACATGGCCATAATTGGTATTTATAATTGTCTTTTTATACTACCCAATCAGGAATCCTCCTACCTTCCATAAGTGCCTCAGCTGGCTTTAGCACTTTGTCGTGTGATATTTTGATTGTATTCTGACAGCAAAGCTTGCTTGGAGACAGAGGGCGGAGCCAGCCACTGGCTGGCTTTACTTGGATAGATGACCCACATCTTCATTCCTGATGGCTCTGGACCATTTGTCATTTTGTCTGGAGTGGGTTTGTGCAGTCTCCCATGGACGGCCATGACAGGATACAGTACAGAATGCCTGACAACGCAATGTCACTGTTTCATCTGGGGGTTTGACTTTCATTTCTGTTCCGGGAATCAAACCCAGGACTTTATGAGGTCTGGGAAAGTGCTCTACCAAGCTTTCTCCACTGTTACTGTACTTTTAAACCACGGGTTTGCATTTTTTGTGTGTATACATATGTGATATATATGTGGTCTATATTTCTGTATGTGTTCAGGTGCATGGGCACATACATGTGAATGAAGACCAGAGGAGGATACTGGGTGTCCTGTTCTATAATTTCTGCCTTATTTCCCTGAGATAGACCTTCTCACTGAATCTGAAGTTAGACTGGCAGCCAACAAGCTCTAGACCTGCCTGTCTCCAACCTCCACAATTCTGAGCTTACAGATGTGCTGAGGTGCCCCCTCCCCCGCACCCCCCCCATTTGTTTGTTTATATCTCCAGCCTCCACAATTCTGAGGTTACAGATGTGTGGAGCTTTCTCCTCACTTACTTTTATTTATTTGTTTGTTTGTTTGTGGGAGCACATGCCATAGAATGCATGGGGGGATTAGAGGACAGCTTGTGGGAAATGGTTTTCTCCTCCCAACACGTGGGTTCTGGGTATTGAATTCAGGTCATCAGACTCCGCAGCAAATGACTGTACCTCCCGAGCTACCTTGTTAGTCCCATGCTTAGCTTTTTATTCGGGTGCTAGGGATCTGAACTCAGGTCCTCACGCTTGTTCAGCAAAGGCTCTTCTTACCCACCAAGCCATCTCCCCGTCTTTACCCATTATGTTAGAATTTTATTTTATTTTATTTCATTTTATTTAAAACAAACAAGCAAACAACAACGGAAACCTAGCTGGGCATGGTGGGGCATGCCTTTAATACCAGGGAGGCAGAAGCGGGTAGACCTCTCTAAGTTTGAGGTTCGAGGCCAGTCTGGTCTACAAAATGAGTTCCAGGACGGCTAGCTATAGTCACACAGAGAAACCCTGTCATACAGGTGGTGGTGGTGGTGGTGGTGGTGGTGCTGGTGCTGGTGCTGGTGCTGGTGCTGGTGAGGTAACCAAACCCAACCAAAACCAAAAACCCGCTGAGAAGCATGTGCTATGTGCCCCCCCACTTCCCCAGGCAGTGGTGTCATAGGCTCATGTTTCCCGGGTCATAAGAACTCATCATTTCTCCCTGCACATGATTTCATCTCAAATGGTTTTACTCATCACAACCTAAGAGCAAAAGGCCTATGTGCGCAAGCACATTTGTGCACACTGACACTTAGGAGACACACAGGCATGTACTCACACAGCTGCGGTGTGTAGCAAGCTGTACTGTGAAGGTTGCATAAGAAAAGTGTTTATCCAGTGACGAAACTGCTTCAAAACACGCTTTCAGCACACAGCCCATCATTAAGCGAGGTGACCGCGCTGAGAGAGTGTACTGACTCATGACAGGTGGCCAGGCGTGAAGTGCTGTCTCAAGTGTTTGTTATTTTTTTAAGATAGAATCCATTTGTAGGTTACGATAATTTAACTTTAAAAAAATAATTTAAAGTGCTGCTAGTGTTTCGGGCTTTTTGTTTGTTTTTGTTGAGAAAGAGTCTCTGTCATGTAGCCCAGAGTGGTCTCAGATTCACTTATAGACGGAGTGCCTATCACCTTAAATGGCTGGTCCTCCTGTCTCTACCTCCCAAACGCCCAGTTTATCGGGTTCTGAGGTTCAAACACAAGTCCTCTAGCATGCTAGGCAAGCACTTCTACCAACTGAGTTAGTTCCATTTCCCTGGCTGTTTTGGAGATAGCATCTCCCTGTGTAGCTCAGGATGGCCTTGAACTTACTGCAATTATCCCGCCTCCACCTACTGAGTGTTGTGATTACGGCCACAGGCTGCCACACCTGGTGTAATTTACCTTTCAGTAATGACTGGCTTGCAAAATGCCGAAATTGTGCTAGTGCGTGCTTGAGAACAAGAAGGAACCACCAGCAGCATAGCCCTGGCCCTACGGGTCACTTTATCCAAAGGAGGCCTTCACCAACCTCTTCGCTATTTTAGTTTCTCTTCCGGGCAGTTATCATCGTGTGCCGTGGTGTTAGAACTTTCATCAGTAGGACTGTATCTGTTGCGTTAGAAATATGGCTCAGTGGCTAAGAGCGCTTTCTCCTTTCCAGGACACACACTGGGGAGCCCATGACTACCTATAACTCCATCCTGAGAAGATCTGACCCTGTCTTTTGTCCTCTGTGGCTCATACACTCGTGTGCACATACTGGTACCCATAATGAAATATAAAATAAACCCTTAATTAATAAATAGTATAAAATTATTTATCTTTCCTTTTTTTTTTTCCCTGTGTCTCGAGTGTACAGAACACACTGAGTTCGTTATAGGCAGCTGACTAGTGTTTGCTGAAGAACTAAGCGGTACGGTTCACGAAGAAGAAATTAAAAATAGAATAAATAATATACAAGTTTAACTCATATAATTTTTCTACACACACTAGTGGGCAAAACTCTCTGAATTCAGCAAAGGACAATGAAGCTGTTGTGTCATCATGTTCTCATGAGCTACTTCCAAGGCCGATGAGAATCAATAATTCCATGCCAGCTCATTGCCAGTAGCCATCTCTGGCCACAGACCACAAGCCCAGCAACAGTGGGAGCTTCGGCAGCCTGGTTCCCATGCAGCGGCCTTGCCAGTGGGAATTAAAACTGCTGTCTATACCCATTTCCATGACATTCTTAAAACTGACTGATTTCTCTCACTGCCCATTTTAATAATTTGCTTTTCAGCTCCCACTGGACTTTCTGGTTATTGAAATCTAACAACCTGAGGACTGGGGATGTAGCAGCACAGGGGTAGGACTTGCCTAGTGTGCACAGATGTGCACAGATCATGTTTGATCTCCAGAGCTTAAAAGAAAAAGAAAAATTAACCCCATGTCTGCTTCGTGTCTCTGCAGAGATATTTCCTCTTTCTTCTCTTTCCTCCTAAGGAACCCAGTTGACAGCAACCTCTTCCCCATGGGTGTCTGCCTGTCACAACCATCCCAAGACAGGGGCCACACTCTCGGCAGGAGCTCTGTGCCTGAGTCAGCATCATTGGGTCCTTCTGCCTGAGGGACTGGGATGCTTGACAGGCACTAAGGATCTGTGAACTCAGAAGGGCATTGTTGTAAAAGTGCTAAGAAGTTGGTCTGTTTGGTTGGTCAGAGTGGTATCCCTGCCCTGTGAGAATAGGGGGAAATCATGTGCGGATGCTGGAAGGCACATAAACAGGCACATCTGGCCTGAGGCCCACAGGCTGAATATATCCCAGAAAGGTGGCGCATGCAGTTCAACTTATTTGTTCCGCACTTAAAACTGTCACACTGCAATGTCCAAAGATTGGACGCCCCTGCTCCAAAGTATTGGAAATTTTTGTGTTTGTTTTTTAAATGCACTCCTACAAACTGCTGTAGAATCTTAGCAGGGTAATAGGCACCAAGGTTAAGTCCAAGTGGAGCAGCTTGCTCCAGCGTGGCCTCCCTCACCCACTCAAATGGCCTTGATCCTTCTCATTCTTATTTCTAAGTCTATCTGTGTTCATATAGAATTCACGCTTCATGAAACTAACAGTGTTAAAAAGGGAGACATGGCCAGACTACTAAAAGAAACTCTAGCTTCCAGTAAAAGAATCTGCCAGGACTGGAGAAAGGGCTCAGTGGTTGAGTACTTGCTGTTCTTCCAGAATATTCAAGCTTCGTTTTCCACCATCCAGGTAAGGCAGCTCACACCCACCTAGTAACTCCAGCTCTGACACCCTCCTCATGTGACATGAGCCAGGTTGGTCTCAAATTTGCTAAACTTGCTTTGCAGCAGAGGACGACCTTGAACTGCTGATCCTCCTACCTCCACTTCCTCCAATGCTGGGGTTACAGGTAAACGCTGTCCAGCCTTAGCCTTAATGTTTTTGTGGGTTTTTTTTCCCCTTCGGGGGTGTGGGGGGAGATGAGACAGTATGCTTTGTATCCTTAGCTGACCTGTAACTCACTATGCAGTCCAGCCTTGCCTTGAAGTCGTGAGAGCCACCTGCATCTGAGTGCCGAGATCAAAGGCAGTCTCGCAGCCTTTGAAATGCTGTTATGTTTCTTAATAAGAAAGTGTAAATGCAAACACCATAGATGCCATCTTGAAGGAAACAAAAGATAGTTTACTCTGAAATGCCATTGAGTGTGACCCTAGTTCAGAAACACAGGTTTAGGTGACCCCAGATTCCATGTTCCTGAAGTTTTTAGCTTTACAGAACAAAGACATTTATACATTAAGGCAAGTTTAAAATACATTGGTGGGGACATCAGAGAGGCAGTTACAGCAAGATGGGGGAGCTTTGCTATAGGGCTCAGATCCTCTCTGTTGGCATAATTAACTTTTGCTAGTGGTCAGTTAATAGATTTTGAAAAGGTTTTTTTTTTCTTTAATCTATTAGTCATAAGACATTTAATAGACAAAGGGGGGGGGCAAGGAATGGCCAGATGTTCAGAAGGGCTAGAATTAGCCCAAGATAAGGTGTTTAGCCTCTGGACCTACAACGGTCCAATCTCTTCACAGCAATGAAGTTCTAATCAGTCATTCTCTGCAGACACAGCTTCTTTCCTGGAATTATTGTTCACCAAAGAAAAATTTTAAACCTTTATCTTTCCCCTCCTAATGGCTACTCACTTTTCTTCTAATCCTAGTTTTCTCTAGTGGTTTAAGTTTTTAACCCCTCTGCCATTTCCACCTGTTAGAGCCTCTTAGGAAACAACAGTATTCCTTTCCCTAAATTTGTATGGAGCCAACCTTTGGCCTCTGTGAACAGGAGTCCTTGGCTCCTTCTTAGCCATAAGAACATTGGATTGTTTCTCCACGTGCCATAAAAGTTTTACTGGTAAAATGTTAATGGTTGGCATTGCAAAATGTCTTTGGACAGAGATAAAGACTTCTGCAAAAAGCACCCGGGGAAAACGCCTCTGGGTTTTGGCTCCTGATAGTGGTCAGGTCTGAAAAATACTACATCATTGTTTTACTTGATGGAATCTTATCAAAACATGGTTTGATGAGTATAATTTCTTCAATCCAGGCTCCTTTTCAAATTAAAGGCTTAGATAACTTTATGGTTGAACACCTAAGTAATTAAAGGTTTTCAGCAAAGTTCATCTTATTTCTGTATGACAGAGATACTATTATATCTCAGTGCTCACTTACGTTTGGATATGAGCATGTGCTTTATTCCAGTCAGATAACTCTAAGGAAATACTGCAGAATGGGTAGTTTATCAACCACAGAGATGGATTTCTCACAGTCCTGGAGGTTTGGAAATCCAAGATCAAGGGGGAAGTCGGTCAAGAACCCACTTCTAATAGATGCTACTTTGTTGCCATGTCCTCGAAGAGCAGAAGGAGCCAGGTGTCTCTCTGGTTTCCATGCAGGAAGATGGAAACTTGGACTGCTTAGCATGTTCTGAGTCCTAGGATGCTTAGGGAGGCCATGTTTCAAAAACAGCAAACAAGAGCTCTGTACATTGGCCTCCCCTTCTAAAACCATGCTAACAGAAAAATAGAGATTTTAGAACGAAGAAAATGGGGAGAGCTGGTCACAGCACAAAATCCTGTAGGTGGAAAGCAGGGGGCACCTAGTGACTCCTACAGCGGCCTGAAGCACTGAGCTCTAGTCTTGCTGTTGAGAACAACCAGCTCTCGGGCAGAACCCCAAGGACCCATGTGCCTCTGGAAGTGAAGGTGAAGACGGTCCTGAAGCCAGAAAGACTGGTGGGAAGTGTGTCTGAAAAGGGAAAGGAGGAAGTGATGTCATAATATTTTAATCTCAAAAAAGAAAAAAATGAAAAATTCATACTGTTTTTATCATGCATGGAAGAATAAAACTTGGTAACAATTGATAGATATCTAGAAAGTTGATTCCACCCCAGGTTTCTTGATGATTTGTTTCCCAGAATGCTGTGGAGCCATGTCTGGAGGCCATGACCATCTAAGAAACACCAAGAGCTCCTGATGGCCATGAAAGTTCCTCCAGTGAAGTGGAATCATATGGAACACCTGATCCCTTTAAAGGATGAAAACCTCTGTGCTTTCCATCACCGTATGCTTACCTTCTTCCAAATAGCAGCCTCTGTTCACCTGAGAAAGTAGAGTTGGAGCAGATTAAAGCTCTGGCACAATTAAATCCATTTCTCTTTCCTTCTCTCTCTTCCTCTTCCTTCCTTCCTCCTTCCCTCCATCCCTCCCTCTATCACTTTCCTCCCTTCTTCCCTTCTTCCTTCCTTCTTTCCTCTTTTGGCAGGGTCTCATGTAGCTCAGCTGGCCTCAAACTCATTATGTGGCTGAGGTGGACCTTGAATTCCTGATCCTCCTGTCTCTGCCTCCCTTAAGCTGGGATTACGGGAATGAACCACCATATCTAGTTTATGTGGTTCTGGGCACTGAATCCAGGGCTTCTGCTTGCTGGTCAAGCATCCGCCCACTGAGGTGCCTCTACAGCCCCAGCCATTTCTAGCTCAATGCCTTATAGTTGTCTTAATTATTTCTTTGGTCTCTGTGACCAGGGATCTGACAGAAACAACTTAAGGGAGAAAGGGTTTCTTCCGGTTCCTGGTTCAGGGCACACAATTGGTCACAATGGGGAAGGGATGTTGGCAGGACCTGGTCTTGTCCATGGTGAGCAGAGTGTGAGGCTGTTCCCTCACATGCCTGCACATCAGGAAGCTGAGGGAGCTCAGGCTGGAAGTGGAGCCAGCCTAGACTGCTTGAGGCTGTCCTTCACAGCCGTGCCTCATGTCCAGAAGGCTCTACACTCTTCCAGACAGCACCAGCAGAGCCTGTGGGAACATTTTATACCCACACTATAATGATGATTATTTTGTCTTCAACATAAAACTGGTTTCCTTTGGTAGTGTTTGAGGCTTTCAGTGTTTTTCTTTTCTTTTCTTTTTTTGTTTTTTCCAGGCAGGGTTTCTAAGAGACCCTCAGATAGTCTCAGCCAGATGAAGTCGCTTCTCCACCCCGGAGTGGGGCAGCCCAGGCATGGGCTTGGTCACGATCCCAGGGAGGATGAGGTGTGGACTACATTCAAGGGCCATACTGGCTGAAATTGCTAAAGGTTAGCCAAAGTCAGCCATGCTAATGTCCATCCTTGTTACAAACAGTTGAAACTGTGGTACTAGCTTTACCACACAGTCACAGAGGCACAGAAAGTGACATAGTTGTCTCTATGGATGACTTATGTCCCTTGTCTCTACCGTGAGAAAGAACATGGAGCCTCATACTTCTCAGATACGAATGTATAGTAGTCAAACCACCTTGGAAAACACTGAGATTAACAGTGTATTTCCACTGGCAGTGGTTCTGGTGGGAGTGTTTCATCTACAATGACAATCTGCAAGGCTCACTGTCAGAGGGCCAGACAGGAAGTGTCTGGAGTTGCACCATCCGGGAGATTGTGACTACAGCTGTGGTTGCTGGGTAGACAACACGCATGCGAATGAGTGTGTTTGTGGTCCAATAAAACTTGGTCTATATTTGCATTTGCATTTCATGTCATTTTTGGCATGAGAAAAAGCATTTTCTCTTTCCAGACATTTGAAATGTAAACACTGGGCTGGCAAGATGGCTCTGTGGCTATAATTGCTGATGACCTGAGCTTGATCGCTGGATCCACTAAAAGTTGTTGGATTCTAAAAGTTGTCTTCTCTCTGTAGTTGTTATTGTTTTTTACTCTTTGGTGGCCGCCACTCAGCTCCCAAATAAATACATAGAGACTTATTCTTGCTTATACATGCCTGGCCCTTAGCTTGGCTTGTTTCTACCCAGCTTTGCTTAACATATATACCATCTACCTTTTGCCTCTGGGCTTTTATCTTTCTCTATTTTATATACCTTTCTTAATCTGTGGCTGGCTGTGTGGTTTGGTAGCTGGCCCCTGGAGTCCTCTTCTCCTTTTTTTTCTCTTCCCTCTTCTTTTCCCTTCTCAAGTCTTGATTTCTCCTATTTATTCTCTCTGCCTGACAGCCCCACCTGTCCCTCTCTGTCTTGCTATTGGCCATTCAGCTCTTTATTAGACCAGTCAAGTGTTTTAAGCAGGCAAAGTAACACAGCTTTACAGAGTTAAATGCAACGTAAAAAATGCAACACATCCTTTGAATCATTAAACAAATATTCCACAGCTTTAACAAATGTAACACATCTTAAACTAATATTCCACACCACCTTATTTCTTCAAGCATGCTATGGCATGTGCACAAATGTACTTACTTCATGCATTATACAAATAAACAATAATAAATAAAAAATTGAAAAGTATGTAAAAATATGTAAAATACCTCTCAGCTGTAGGCTACATAGAAGTAAGCAGGGAGATATCTTACCCTACAGTTTGTAGTAAGCTGATCCCTGTCTTAGGATTGCTGTGCAAATGCACTAAGAGGGTCCTGAAGGAAGCTTGTTGTTACTTGTAACAGTAACAGCACCAAAAGTTTACCATAAACACAGGCCATAAATGGTAATGTGTGATGTATCCATATGATGGGATATCTTATGGCACTCAAAATGCAAGAACTTCAGACAGCCCCATGTGTTGGTATGGCTGGATTTCAAGCTCTTTCTATTGATCATGAAGCCAACAACAGAAAAAATCTTACAGCACACTACAGCTGCATTTAGGCTTGAGCTTGACAGAAACACAAGTAAGCAATGTAATAGTCACAAAACTAAGAGAAAGGAAGAAAACTATAAAAATCAAGGAGGGGGTTCACCTAGAAAATAGGAGTGAATGTGACCCTTTGAGAGACAACCACAAGGGCTTCCACGCTAGGGTGTTTACTTCACAGTTTACCACATCCTGTTTTGTTTAGTGTGCATCTTGTACACACTCGACTCTACCTTTGGGCTACATCACCAGTCATGTGCTTCCTAAATTTAATTCTGGATTTCCTGGCTTTTAGGAGTGCCTTTCCTTCTTGTTTTAAATTGCACGACTCAGCAGAAATAATGTGCTAATTAATATACATTTTTTATTAAAACTTACTTTGATCTTTAAAAAATTGCTATTAAAAATTTTAAGTTGATGTACAGCCTCTTTTAGATTAGTTTAGGTTTAAAGGCTTAGTGGATGAGTTTTGGTTTTACAGGAAAGGGTGCCCTCTTCAGGCACCATGTTTAATGTTGCTAAAAAATTTTTTTCAATAGGAAATGTAGAGTTAAAAAAATTCCAGAAACTGTGGGATGACATAAGAGGCATTGTGAGGTGTTCTGTGTCTTAGCCAGTTCAGAGTATTTTAGGAAATTTGAGGAATAGACTTTTTTTCTCTTTCTATTTAATAATATTACTTAATTCAAATTTGAAAAATCCCCATTTTGGGGGGGCGGGGGCTGGAGAGATAGCTCTATGGTTCATAGAATGGACTGCTCTTCCAGAGGACCTGAGTTTGGTTGCTAACACAAATATTTTTTGCCTGTAATTCGAACTGCAGGTGATCCTGTAGATGTAACCAGGTGAGAGAGATTTGTCCTGAGTATGGGCCAGCCAGAAAAACTCTAGCTACAAGATCCAACACTGGTTCTGCTCTTACATGCACGTAGCCACCACTCCCCATAATTAAAAATAATAAAATGGGTGCTGGAGAGATGGCTCAGCAGTTATGAGCACTGACTACTCTTTCAGAGGACCTGGGTTCGATCCCAGCACCCACATGGCAGCTCACAGTTCTTGCTAACTCAGTTCCAAAGGATCCTATGCTCTCTCCTGACCTCTTCAAGCACCAGGGGTGCATGGGGCAGACAGACAAATGTTGTGGAATATTGTTTTAGGATGTGTTACATTTGTTGATGCTGTGGAACATTTGTTTTTATGATGCAAAGATGTGTTGCATTCTTTTATGTTGCATTTGTTTAACTCTGTGAAACTGTTACTTTGTCTGCCTAAAACACCTGATTGGTCCAATAAAGAGCTGGTCAACAGCAAGGCAGGAGAAAGGACAGGTGGGGCTGGCTGGCAGGAGAAATCTGGGAAGAGAGGATGAAGGATAGAGAAAAGAAGGAGCCAACCAGCCAGCCACACAGTCAGAGATGGAATAAGAAGGAAAGAAAAAGTATACGGATCTAGAAAAGGGTAAAAGCCTAGAGACAAAAGGTAGATGGGATCATTTAAGTTAAGAAAAGCTGGCAAGAAACAAGCCAAGCTAAGGCCGGGCATTCATAAGTAAGAATAAGCCTCCATGTGATTTATTTAGAAGCTGGGTGGCAGGCCCCCCAAGGAGCTAAAAGAGTAAAATAAAACAACAGCAGATATACACTCAGGCAAAACACTTACATACATTAAATAAGTAATAAAAAAATATATATTTTTTAACATTTCCATTTCTATTTCTTTAGATACATGAACCCCAGTAGGCTCTTTCCCTGGAAGGTAAAAGCTACAGCTGTGGAATTGCTCCTGTGGGACACTCTTTGGCCCACCATGACACCAGTGGAGAGAGGGGCTGAATCTCTTTCCCACTGGCAACAGCTTAGATAATCTTACAAGGATTTCAGAATTCTGTTTCTATTCTGAGAGGAAGCATCTGCTTGGCTCTAAGATCTTACCCAGCCTGACTCGGGTTAGCCTGAATATTTAGCACACACCTTCATGTAACTGCACACATGCAGTATAGGGAAATGATTGAAGCAGAAATTACTGGTTAGTCAAGAACTGCAACAAATGTAGTTGAAGTCATGGCAACTGTAATTTAAAAGCAATCGATGGATCTATTTTTTTCCCCACCGTCACAATTCAGTTGAACAGCATTTGCTTTCTTTGTTTACTTGTTTAGGATAATTATTGTAGCTTTAAATGAAACAAAAGTATTTATTTCCCTGTATCATCTTGAAGCAATATTGTAGTAAAAATATTCTATTTCTTTTCAGTTTCTAGATCTTGTGCACTCGAGGTTTATGAGAAAGCCCCGGGGGCTGGAGAGACGGCTCAGTCATTAAAGGCTAGGCTCACAACCAAAAATATAAGAAAGCCCCGGTAGTCAAATAGACATTGTGCTCTGAACCTGCCACTGACAGCTTCGGCCCGTCCACCTAGAAGTAGCTTTTGGAAGGGACTCCTTCCCCGCAGCTCCTGGTCACCATTGCAGCCATGCCAAGGAGTAAAGGAAGGGAAAGGAAATTAAAGTGGGTGCTGGGGCATAAAGAAAAAGGAATCTGAATAAAGAGAGTTGGTGTTAAGGGAGGAAGCGCAAGAGTATGTTCCAGAAATCAAAATGCTGGCAAGTGGGTGGTTAGCAGCCGTGTTTTGGTGGGCGCTGTGTTACTTTTCCTGGGAGACTATTTTTACTCACCTCAGTAAGAGAGGGGAAAACGGACCAAAGAAAACTCCCACCAAAGTCCACCTTCATGAAACAGTACGTTTATTGGAGTTACATGAACACAGGTGAGGGATTACTTTCCTGACTAGGGTACCCACATCACTGAAAAGCCCAGTATGGTCAAATCGTCACCAAAGCTGCATCGATGGAGTCCCCTGCACAATGGACAGGCAGCCACACCACTAATCTCCTCTCTCCGAGCTGCTGTACGCTGTTTACATAAACTCAGGGAGGGATCTGGAGTCTGGTGAGTTGATTGTGAGTTTCCTTCGTGTCAGGGTTTTGTCCTTAATTACATCATCATCCTGGGACATGGGCCAGCCTAAAAAGCGGGCGAGCCTCTGTGCCCCCGTCCCCCTTCTCTCTTCCCTCCGCATGGTCTCTCTTGTCTCTCTCTCTCTCTTTCTCTCTCTCTCTCTCTCTCTCTCTCTCTCTCTCTCTCTCTCTCCTCTCTCCCTTTTCCCCCCTCTCTCCCAATAAAGCTCTAGAAAGGTAAAAGGTAACCATGGCTCGTGATTCTTCCAACAACCAGCACACCCCTCCACCAGCATGGACACCAGCAGCTACCACCGATTTAACTAACACTTCGCCCTGCAGATTTCTTCCCATTCCTCCACAAGGAAAGGCTTCAGTCTGGTGGGAAGAGCTACACAGCAACAGCCACAGTGTTTCAGGGCAGCTTGTACCACATCCCAGGGAAAACAGGAAGAAAGGTGGAGGTCCGTGCCCCAGATGCTAGACCGATGATCTACAGGGCTATCAGGGTAACAATGCTGACGTCCTTTTAAGCTATAAAAGGTGAAGCCAGAAGCCGGAAGTCATATGAAACAGCATGCAGAACATGCTGAAATCCCAAAAGCAACGAAACAGAAATGCCTGGTTCTTTAGAAAACGAAGAAATCTAGTCTGAAAGGTATTGGAGACCACAATGAAGGGACCGGTGATACGGAAGCTGAACTGGGTGTGTTACAGTCTGAGTTTCCCAAGGATTGTCTTACATTACAGTTGGGATCTTGGCCTTGAACTGTTAAGAATAAAACTCCATTTAGAATGGCTATAGCTTGTTGAAGCAGATAGATTTGTTTTCACGAAAAATGTATTTATGATATTCTTTGAAAACTGAAGATTCCACACGATCTTCAGTGACACGTCACTACTTTGCTCTTTATAAGTAATGGAATGTGGAAGTAAAACACTGTAATAGGCATGGTCCAAAGGGAGAAAAAGCATCTTTTCATTCATGACTCCCTTGTTTCTGGTGAGTGATGTTTTGCATCAATTGTTTGCCTCCTAGTCATCAGGGACTATAGTAAGCCTTCATGCCAACACATCTGTTTGCAGAGACTTTATGTTCTAATTATCCAGATGTTCAGCTCAGAGTTTTCATCAAGTTTAAGGCTGACATAAATATGCATTTGGAATTAGACAGAAAATATGGTGTTTCTTATATTTATATAGCCATGTATAATTTGATGTTAATTTTCATATCTTACGCAACTTTTTTTTTTATAATTTGTATTGTCATTGCTTCCCCCAAAGCATCTTCAAAATGTAGTTTTTAACACATGGGTAGCAATTAAAAAATATTTGTTTTTTGTATATTTGGTGTGTGTTCATGTATATGTTTGGTGCACGCACATGTGTGCGTGTGTGTGTGTGTGTATGTGTGTGTGTGTGTGTGTGTGTGTATGTGTGTGTGTGTGTGTGTGTGTGTATGTGTGTGTGTGTGTATGTGTGTGTGTATGTGTGTGTGTATGTGTGTGTGTGTGTGTGTGTGTATGGGCCCCATAGACTCATGTGTTGGGAGTGGCACTATTAGGAGACATGGCCTTTGTTGGAGGAAGTGTGTCACTGTGAAGGTGGGCTTTGAGGTCTCGTATGCTCAAGCTATGCTCAGTGTGGTATATAGTCTTCTTCTGCTGCCTGTGGATCAAGATGTAGAACTCTCAGATCCTTCTCCAGCACCTTGGCTGCTTGAATGCCACCATGCTTCCCACCATGATGGTAATGGATTAAACCTCTGAAACCATAAGCCAGTCCCGACTAAATGTTTTCCTTTATAAGAGTTGCCATGGTCATGGTATCTCTTCACAGCAATAAAAATCCTAACTAAGGCAGCACTCAAGTTGGGGTCAGAGGCTGAACTCAAGTCATCAGCCTTGTCAGAAGGTACCTTTACCAATGAGTCATCTCCCTGGTCCATGGGTAGCAGCTTCAGAAATTGATAGGAATATTGATATAATAGATGATAATGTTTTAACTTAAATTTTACTTTTATAAGCATAACCCCAAACAGAAATGAGAATGGGATGGAAAAAATGATTCTAATATTTATATAGGAAAATTTTCACTTTTTCATGTGAAAAAGGATACTTTTTAAGGATACATAAAATACTTCATGTTTGTCCTTGTAATCACAACACTCAGGAGCAAGAAGCAGGAGAAGTGCTGTGAATTAGAGGCTAATTACAGCTACATAGTGAGTTTTGGTACAGCGTGGACTACAGAATAAGGTTGTGTCTCAAAATAAACAAATACCTTAGCAGGTATAAGGCAGAGGCAGGAGAATCAGCTGCTAAATGTATATACATAATTTGAGGCTAGTCTGGGCTCATGAGACCTTATTTTGGAGGAATAACATTAAAAGGTATAGTTTTCTTTCTTTTTTTAAGCTAATTTATTAATTTTTTTATTTATGTGTACGTTTATATGTCTATAAATGATATCACATACATACAGATGTCTGTAAAGCCAGAGGAAGGCATTAGCTCTCCTGGAGTTGGAGTTACAGATGGTTATGAGAGTCCTGGGAGCTGAAATCAGGTTGTCTCAAAGAGCATCAAGTGCTCTTAACTGCTGAGCCCCCTCTCTACCCAGTTTCTTTTCAAAGTCCTTCATTGGAAACCTCATGAGTAAATGAGAAACCACTGTCCAAATGAAAAGCTAATGCCTTAAATTCTATAAACTAAAAATGTTTTTATATTTTATGTTAGTTTGAAAGTTTTGTAAAAGCTTCCAGCTATTTTATTACTTCTTTTTCTTTTATGATTACCTGAGATGTTACTGGCCCTAAGCATCCAAATATATTTTAGTTGGCTCAAAAATGGGTTCTGTTGCCAGCAAGATGGCTCAGTGAGCAATGCACCCAAGCTTCATGATCTGAGTTTGATCCCCAGAACCCAAGGTAAAAGGAGACAATTGACTCCCACAGGCTGTCCCTGATCTCCGCCATGATGCACACACACACACACACACACACACACACACACACACACACACATACCTCACATGTAAACAAAATAATAATAAAAAAAGAAAATAGCCAGGCATGGCACATGCATCTAATTACAGCACTTAGGAGGCAGAAGCAGGCAAATCTCTGAGTTTGAGGCCAGCCTGGTCTACAGAGCAAGCCAGGACCACACAGGAAAAACCCTGTCTAAAACCCCAAAATAATAAATACATACAAATACAAATGAGTTCCACTCCTTTTAAAATGACTTACTGTTATAGAGACTATGGCAGAAAACCCACAACCAACAAAACAACAAAGAACCAGCGATTATTGGGTACGCAGTCCTGACTGGCACATCTGCATACAACACAGCTGCACCAAAGGCGCTGGGGAACACTGTGGAAGAGCCACCGTCAGAACCAGAGGAAAAGGAAGTTTCCTGGGAGAGTGTGTGTCCTAGAAATGTCAGAGAAGTCTCACCCGTGAAGTCTTACCAAGATGGCGGTCTAAAGAAGACTTCGACATATGAGTCTCAAAGGACCCCAAGCCTAGACAAGGAAACATGGGCAAGTAAAGAATGTTGATGGAGGGAGAAGTAGCCTTCTCCAGGGGAGAGCCCCCACATTGGTACCAAGTGATCAGCTCTCAAGTCGCATACGTACAAGCAACATTATATGGACGGAGCAGGTGGTATTGATAGATTTAGGAATGTGTGTGTGTGTGTGTGTGTGTGTGTGTGTGTGTGTGTGTGTACATACACTTATAAACAGTTAAAGAGGAATGGACACGAGTTTAAGAGAGAGCAAGTAGGTTAGATAGGGGAGGTAGAGGTAGGAAAGAGAAGGGGCAAATGATGGGCAACAGAATTTATGAAGATATAAATTGAGGAAATACACTCACGATTACAGAATGGAGTAGACAGCCAAAGTCATTCTCTGCTCTGACCAGGAATGAATCCACCTCGCAGGCAGGAGCAGGGAAAAGGCAAAAATTTATATTCTTTTTATTATGTATTGAAGAATGAAATGTGAACAGCAGGAAGTAGAATCCCAGAAGCTAAAGCTGGAAGCCATTTTAGGGTCCTCTTATCTAAACGGAGCTGCTCATGTCTGGGTCTACTCTCTTTACAGCTGGGTCCCCTGACTTGTCCTAAGTCACACCTACAGCAATGAGTCAGCTCTTCTAAGCAGTTCCAGGTCTTTAGTGGGAGCTTGGTAGCCTGCCTTTTATCACTGGGTAGCTGGGAGGCACTGTTGTACAGGAAAACATCATCAGGGGTGGTGGCGGTGGGGTGAGCTGAGACCTGGCTTTTGCCACTTGGTGGCAGATCACGACAAATTACTAGGAGTATTAGTGGGAACAGCAGCCAAGAATCACAAGTTGGGAGAGGAAGAGATGCCCAGGGCTTGTATCCTAGAGCGGCAACTGGTAGTCATGGCCATCATTTTATTTATATATATGAAATGATGTATTATTGTGGTGTGTTTTCTAGACTAGCTATATATTATATTAGTGGTATATTTTATGCTTATATGCATTTAATGCTTATCTGAAAGCCCATCCTCTTAATTACTCATTGATGCTTTAATTTTCCTGTTTTCTCACATTCCCAGCAGAATATCTTTTGCCATATTCAGCTCTTTGGTGACTCAGTCTCCCACGTTTGAAGCGGGGCGGGGGGGCGGGGAGGAGAGAAACTGAACAAAGCCTTTACTTTCCACATGCTCATTAGCTGAAGAAAAAGAAATCTCACCTTCTTGAAGGAAAGTCTTCAGGTCTGAATGATCTGCGTTAGCCTCCTACAACGATCCAGTCCTCTACTGCGCACTGGAAAACATTGAATTGAGAACTGATTGTCAGGAGTTGAAAGCTGGTGGGGTGGGCGAGGAGATTGAGTGACAGTGAAATCACCAGTTCCAAACAAGTAGGTAAGAGCACAGAGAACAATTCATTTGGAGCCTCACTTCATGGACATGCTGAAGGACACTTCAAATGAGACAGAGTTAAGTACTATTGAATTGCAGTGTGCCCAAGTACAGGCTCTCATGAAAAAAGACCCAACAAATTGAATACAGCTATGGAGAGGAGATAAGTATTCGCAAATCTGAGCAGGACAGGCTGTGAACAGAGAGGTGCAATCCATTTACATTCAGCAAAATGAAAATATGAATACACACAGTATATTAAAGCAAACATCGAAAGACATGAATGAGATAGTGGAAACACGTAACAACATCTGGCACATTTACTACTGTATCTAGCCATACACAGATGTAGAAATCAGCAGTCCTCACTCAGCAGCTAATTCAGGGTGTTATGGAGCATGACACTGTGGGAAAGGAGTTCATGGGAAAAAAGTATTAAAGATGAATAGAATTAGTGATTTCCAGTGTCGCAAGTGACGCATGCTCAGCATAGGGAAACAATAGATGATCTTAGTAAACCATTGTAGATGAGGTTCCTCCTTCCCTCCCTCTGTTTGTCCGTCCACCTCTCTCTTCCTTCCTTTGACACTCTCTATCTAGCTCACGCTGGCCTCAGCTCAGATCTTCTTGCCTCGGCCTCCTAATGTTGAGATTTACATATTTCTTTGGAATTGCTTTGCAATGTGTTTCAGGCTCTTCTAACATGTTCCATGCCCCAGGTCTGGTCAATGGCTCCGTGGTTAACAGCGCTTGCAGAGGACTTGGGTTCAATTCCCACTATTCACATGGTAGATCGCAAAGCCATCTGTAGCTCTTGTTACAGGAGTCTGACGCCCCCCTTGGGCCTCTCTAGGCACTGCATGTACATGGTATGTGTATAACACTCAACATACCCCATAAAAAAGTCTCAAAAATCTTTACATGCCTTAAAAATATTTGTTTTTAATTGTGTTTGTGTGTGTGTGTTTGTGTGTGTGTGTGTGTGTGTGTGTGTGTGTGTGTGTGTGTGTGTGTGTATGGATATGTGTACCTGAGTTCAGTGCCATCAGAGGACAGAGGAATCTGATTCCCTGGAGCTGGAGTTATAGGCAATTGTGAGCCACCTGACCTGTGTGCTAGAAACTGAACTCGGAACAGCATGCATTCCTAATCACTGAGTCATCTCTCCAACCCTCTTCATACACTTTAATATAGTTATTCTGTCTTAGAAACAGACTCTAAAGAAAGAAACTAAGCTGGGCGATGGTGGTGCACACCTTTAATCCCAGCACTTGGGAGGCAGAGGCAGGTGGATCTCTGAGTTTGAGGCCAGCCTGGTCTATGGAGCAAGTTCCAGGACAGCCAGGACTGTTTCACAGAGAAACCCTGTCTCAAAAAACAAACAAACAAAAAAAAAAAATAGAAACTAAGAGGGAATAATATTAGTTGTACAAACATATCTGCCCTATTTATAGTGTAAGTAAGCATAAAGAAAATCCTATTTCACCCAAAACACAAAATGTGAGATAGACACATATGCATATATATATGCATCATCTTTAGGCATGGTAAGTTTATGTAGTCTGGGGAAATACTGAGAATTGTTTTAGTGACAGCAATCTGTGTGTGCATGTGTGCATGTGTGCGTGTTGGGGCTTCAATCTAAAGTCAGAGGAGCGCTAGGCACTAACTCTACCACTGAGCTACATTTCCCGCCCTGGTCGTTCTCTTATGCTGAAGAGGAGGCACCGAGTGTGGGTGCAACCACGCGCCATGATCATTTACTCAGATGATTTTCTGTCTCATGGTCTCTATTCCCACTCACCATGGGCCGATGGTTAAGCTGGTTCCTGAAAACTCTTGGGAATGAGGCAGGCAGGAGACACTGGAGAGGGTTCAGGAAGTGTCTCAGGGCTGCAGGAGCTGTTTGAGGATATGGGGTAAGAAGCCAAGTGTTCCTAGAAGGACCAGGCCTGCTCTCCTGTCGTCCCTGCATTTCTAAATTTGACCCAGTCTGGAGCGTGATTTCTTCTTTCCCCTGATCTGTCACCAACCCAAAGTCAGAATGTGGAAGCAAAGACAGAGGACGGAGTGGGAAAACAGACTGACGTTGTCGACAGGTGGGAAGGACGTCATAGAGCAAGGGAGATACACTACTGGTGAGCCTGTTGACCATTTGTTTGAAGTAACAGAAATACACTTTCTCTTAAGCTCATAGGTCAGAGGGAAGGTTGAAGAATCAGACTTAGGAAACATGGAAGCCAAGGGGCATGGAAAATCATGACCAGAAGGGCCACCCTTCTGGAGTGGTTTGCCAGCATTGCCAAGGGCCCATTTCTGGACCCGCTTTGTCTGATGCCATAGCATCAGAAGAACATATTCTTAACTGCCCATTTGTCTCTGGTGGTCAAGAACTGAGTCCTCAGCAAGGGCTCCAGGGGCTATCCCTAGGCTGGCTGTCCTATTTCAGGAGACAGATGAATCAGCTCTCTTTAGGTCGACTCCTTGTGGGGAGTGAATCTCTTCCTCCCAGCAGAGCTCATTGCAAGGATTCCCCACAGCTAGAACCAGGTGGTCTAGGCACCGAAGAGGGAAACAAAGGAGGAGCATTATGTGGTAGCAACAGCAAGACTCTGCGGTTCTTCAGTGTCCTGGGGTGGGTGTCTGGACCCGGCTCACAGGAGGGAGCCTGCATGGAAAGGAGGTATGGCAACACGGGGTCTTCTGTAGGGTTTTCTCAACTTCTGGTCTACTCTAAAGAGGCCCTTGTCAGCCTGCTATGATGGAAACACAGACAAACATGTTTATGTCTTTCCATGCTTTTAGAATTTACTGAATAATAATAAATTCGCAAGATTTCGTGGTTTCGGCGACAATTTGTCATAGAATCTGCCTCCTTTGGTAGCTTGGCCAAAGAGAATTCAGATTCTTTTATTTAAATATTAATTACTAATATTAACTCTCATATCACATAGCACACAGAAAACACACATACATACAACACACACACACACACACACACACACACACACACACACACACACGGCAATATATAAGCTCAAACAGCTGAGCATAGTTCAAGTTCACAAGTGGGCTGAGAGCCCATTGATAAGCTGACAAACTTTAAGAAAGAAAGAAAAAAAAAAAAAAGGTTAAACCTAATTGAATGGTTGCCCTGACAGTCATTAAATCTACTTGTCTGGGTGATTTCATTACCTATGTCTGAATAACTGTCGGATTAATATTTGTGTAGACGGAGGCTGAACAGTCAGAGTCCGTCTGTCTGTAGTCAGATTTAAAGAACAGGCATGGGAGATGAGTAGTCTGGGTGATCGCTTGTCTCTCTGCTTTTAGATCAGTTTTCTGTTCTCTTCCCATTCTCTGCATTGCAAGGACCTTCATTTCCCAGACTTCTTTGTTAACTGGCTTCTTGGCAGGCTAGGTTCGGTCAAAGCCCACCCCGCTAGCAGTTAGCTGGGGATTCCAGGCCTCGTCTTCTGCCCTAAGCTTCTGACACCATTACTGTGTTCTATCAAACTTCCAGCCCTGGAGAGGGGGGGATCTCCTGCTTGCTGACCTCTGCATAGCCTCCCAGTCCTCCGTTGAGTCGCTCAGTCCTTCCCTATACTCCCTCTTACTGTCTGAAGGACCAGAAGTATTGTCTGTTCTCTTCACCAGCTCTTGACTGACACAAGTTGATGGTAAAAACTAAATCTTGTAGAAGTCATTGACCTTCACCTGAATTCTAAGTTCAAATTCAGACTCAGACTGAGCTTCTGGCGCCTGGGAACACCTCCATTCAGATGGGATGCTCTAACCTGCCCATCAAAGCCTTTCTCTGGCTCCTAAATACTCAGCTGCACTTCTTTCTCCAGACACAAGTGAGTTACTGGCAAATGGAATGTGCCCAAACCATAAGAATCTTCATTCTCTCTCCCCATTCCCCTCTCTTCTCCCTCCTCTCTCCATTACTTCCTCTTCCCCTAATGTCGTTCGTTATCCTCCCCCTCATCCCCACCTTTCCCCTCCTCCTCTTCTTCCTCCTTTTTTCTTCTCTGTGTATTAGTGCTGCAGACATTGAACAACATGGTGAAGAGGACCTTCCCTCTGGGCCTTTGACCGCCTCAGTGGACCGGGTTCTTCTTCCGTGAGCTACTCTTCCCACAGAAACCTGGCAGGTGTCAGAGAAGCCTGCTGTGATAGTTCACCGAGACTCTGGCTTCCATCCGTTATAGCACACAGTGCCACCTTAGCTGATAAATCCAGGGAAGTGAATCTTGAGACAGTGTCTAAGAGTGGGAGTCTAAGGGCCAGGACCCCAGCTCAGCAGCATAAGGCTCAGTTTCCTGTGCTGTATAGCATGTATAACAGTAGTATTTGATGAAGAAGTGCTGGAGAGTTACTACACATCCTTTTACACGTAATACCAGTAGGCAGAAGTCTACACATTACTATTTCGTACTGCGCGTAGTTACTGAGAACTTAGCTGTTAGCCCGTTTTCTGCTGGTCCACCAGGAGGCGGATTAGTTCCTGCAAGCAGCTTCCCTTGCCCCGTGTGCTGTTTTTAGTAGGCCGTGTCTCACTTGACTTTAATGCGAATCATACAGGCTGAGTAAAGTGCTATTTTTAGACGAGTGCCATTGCATTAGAGACTCAGTCACAGGGCCCCTGCGCTTTCTTCCTGGGCTTGTGATCCCACTCTCTCCACCACCGTTTCTGGAACGGACTGGGGCCGGTGCCATCTTCCCAGGGAAACTTCCATGCCAGACCAACTGGGACCCAGCTGTGTAAAGCTCTGCCTTGGTTGGCCTCCCCTGTTAGGACCGATGACATCCTCCTCCTCTCTTGCTGCACACCCAGCACTCCAGGACACAGACCTCTCTCTGTTCAGCGTGCTCCCGAGTAGAGGTGGACAGGAAAAACCGGCAGGAAGTTGAATGGGAGAATTGTTTCTAAGGCAGGAAGAGCCGAAGGGTTAGGGGAGCGTGAGTATAGGGGGGTAAATGGAAGGAAGGACAATTGTGCTCCCCTGCTGTTTCCTACTGTGGCCGGGGTGTCTGCAGGAGCTGCTCAGCATGCCCCAGCTGCAGCGCTGCTTCCAGAGGGTTTGCTGCGCCACATCCCACATTCCCTTGACCTTTGACGTGCTCTCTCTTGATGCGCTGAAGCTGCAGCTCAACATCCAGCCTAGTTCCCATCCCTTTGACCTTTTTCGTGATAAATCTGAAGGGCACTCGACGTTTTGACATTCAGGCTAGTGTTCTTTCTTTGATTCTGTGTTTTGGGCGCAGCTCTATGAGCTGCTCGGGAGTCCTTAGCTAATGGAGAAAGAGACTGCACACAGGAGTACCATGCGTTCTAGAGCGTCTCAATCCTGGGCAGGGCCGTGTCTCAGGTCAGTCCCTGAAGGGTGGCAGAGTCTGGTGAGATGTGCTGTGTTCCCCCCTTTGGCTCAGAAAAACTTTAGGAATGAACAGCACGTGGTACATCAGCACAGCACAGCTCTGCAGTGATGAAGATATGCATTCACCTACAAGAGGATCACTTACGGAAAGTTATAAAGATTCCTATCATATAGTAGCGTGGACAATTTGATTATGAAAATTTTATTTTATATATGTTTTTTGAGACAGGGTTTCTCTGTGTAGTTTTGGTGCCTGTCCTGGAACTCACTCTGTAGACCAGGCTGGCCTTGAACTCACAGAGATTCACCTGGCTCTGCCTCTTGAGTGCTGGGATTAAAGGCATGCACTACTACAGCCCGGCTGAAAATTTATGAATTCTATGTTGAAGAAAATAACTCC